>NC_085138.1:324752128-325102128 GCF_035046485.1 Aedes albopictus
ATGCCACTCCGACGGCACACAGAATGCTGTACATCCAGAACGTGCCGGCTGTTGATATGGCCTGAGGATGAAGAAATAAGCATATATGTATCGGAAACATTTGGACCCGGTTTATTGATTGTGAGAGCAGAACGCTTACATCTTCCAAAGGATGATAGGTTTTGATGACGACGAACATCACTGCCAGGTTGAATGATCCTGCCAGAGAGCTCAACAAACTCCGTTGTGCTGTAGGGAATAATTCACCCATCAGGAGGAATGGAATACAGCCGAATCCGACGGAGAATCCGATCATGAAGACTATGAGACTTATTACTGGGAGATATCTGTTGGAAGGAAAGGAGATTAGAATTAAAAAAGTCTTTGACTTATACATCGCTGTATTACCCAAAATTAGTATTGCCTATCGAATTTAGGTGGAAGGCCGCTCCCATCGAAGCCATGGCAATCGCCATGATTATACCGGATGTGATCAACAGTGGCTTTCGTCCTGCTCGGTCCACCACGAAAAGCGCCGAGAAGTTACTCAGAACCTGCACTGCTCCGACTATGATAGTGGCCAAATGGCCATCCAGAGAGCTTCCTGCCGAGCGGAATATCTCCACCGTGAAGAAGATTACCGCATCGATTCCGCTCAACTGTTGAATCGAAAGTAATGCCAACCCGATTGCAAGTGGTAGTAGGACTTCCCTTCGACAGAGGGCCTCCTTGGAGAATGGTTTCTCTTTTCTGAAATATAGGTCGGATATAAGACAGTTTTAAATGAAACTTTTTCCGGGTAATTACTTCTCCAACGTAGCGCCGTTGTTGACTGCTTTCTGAATCTCCTGAGCTCTCGGGTCGAAGGTGAACCCTTGCAGATGTAGCCATTTGGCAGAGTTGTGCGCTTTCTCGTACCGTTTCTTGGTTTTTAACCATACCGGGGACTGTGGAAAGTTTATCACAGCAATGAAAAGGAATACTGAAAATCGTAGGTTAACAATGTAGGTTTTATCATAGTTTTATCCGTGTAAATTTATCATTGAAGCAGTTTCATAATAACGATGCAGCCTAAAATGTTACTTGACATTTCATCACTCACCGGCCACAGAGCAGCAGATCCACGCCAACGTTCGCCACTCGACGTACTTCCCCAGGACGTAAATCACCAATATTCCAGCGGACATCGACAGCGACGGCAGAGATCCAATAACTCCCCGTATTTTAGGATCGCTACATTCACTCACATAGATCTGGGCCGAGGGAAGCGTCAATCCAGCACCGAACCCGGACAACATCCGGGCAATCAGCAGGACCTTCCAGTCTTCGGCCGTCGCTATCAGCACCCACGCTGCGGCCCATATCGGAGAGGTCAACATAACGGTGTACTTGCGGCCAATTTTATGCATCAACGGAAAGGCCACCAAACTTCCGAACAGTGCTCCGAATGGTGGAATGGAACTGACCCAGGAGGCAATGTTTTTGCTCGGTAGCAGTCCAGGGTTGATATCGTGCATTGACGGTACGGCCGGGGCAGAGTAGCCTCGGACAAGGCCGATGCAGAAGTACGATAGCGACACGGACAGTGAGAGCAATGTCTGTGAAGGGAAGAATAAATGGTGGTTGTAAATTCATTGTTACGTCATGGATATGATTTATTAGGTCAATAACCGTTTCCCTTTCGATGGACAATGATAAAAACGGTTTTTATTTATAATGAAACTGTTCATTTAACCCTTATGTGGCCGATAGGGTATCCGGGTACCCAGCGCCCATTTAAAAAGCACGGTGTAGAAAAAAGCAGAAAGTTTGTCGGACACATAACGTTTAACCCTTTATAAGGCCGAGAAAACTAGAAGAGTTGTCAACGCATACTATTATGGAAATGATTATATACATGATTTCATGTACAAAACAATTTTTGTTTGAAAGAAACTCTCAAAAATCTAGGTGGCAATATAGTTGCCACTGCCCGTTTAGGCCACCAGCGCTGGTGGCAATATTCTTGCCACTGCCCGTTAAGGGTAGTTTTCTTCTTTTGACTTCGACAAAAAGCCGGGACAGAGATTTTAGAGTGGATTAGGGCTTAACCCATAATATAAATTGCGTAGTTCAGCTCATGTCAACCCATAATTTGATTATTTCTTAAAATATTTACCAAATCTATAATTTTACAATAAGTTTGAGCTAATTTTCTTCACGCGGTCAAATTTAGCCATTTTTGAGACTACAAATGGCTCCCAAATTGTTTTAAAAGATGTGTTTAGTACCAAAAAAAATTCAGTCGTTATTAGTAATCCCAATTTCGCGTAAACCAAAAAAAAAGTTCGAAATAAATTGTTATAAAACAGGAAAAAATACAAACAGTAGGTGGCAATATAGTTGCCACTACCTTATAAAGGGTTAAGAAAAAAACAACGATCTGGTTTCCTTCGCTTTCTTCGGGGTGCTGAACTTCAGGTTGATAAACTTTGAACCTTGAGGAAGATCGAAACGTCGGTGATGAATTAACATTTCTGTGACTGCAAGCTAAAAAACATAAAGCCTAATAAAATGTTTTTGAAATTTTCTTTCAGATTTTTTTTCAGTTATTTTTTTTGGGATAATTCATGATGAAATTTTAGGCCATGCTCGAGCATGGAAAATAGCTGAAGAATACCAAACTCAGGTATTGAAAACCGAATACCTACAACGTGAACGAGGTATTTAGAAGCCCTGCATAAGAGGTAAAATACCTAAAATAATAACTGGTGTGTATTCTGTGCATAACACGTGAATAATGATATTAGGTTATGGCAATACCTAAATAATAATCAGAGATTTTTCCATACAAATAGTGATTTTTCCATAATTGAATAATACCTCAAGCAGTCCTCAACACCAAAACAATAACTCGTTGAAGTATTTTATCTATACCCATAAAATACCAAAATAAATTATTTTCAATACCTGGGTAACCGACCAATACCTCGTCTTGGTATGATACCTGACTTTGGTATGCCGCAGTTCCTGGTCGGGTCGCTTGTCAAATTCTTAAAGAAATTCTATTTAAAAAAAACAGTAAATTTTGAAATGAATTATGGAGCGTTTCCAGCCCAAAACACGAAAAAATATGGATGGCCAGATGCTTCTAACTATTTTTTTAGAACTTTTTTTTTCATCGATTTTCAAAACAAGCAGAAGGAAATAATTTGTTTGAGTTTGAGACTATCTGAAAATTTACATATGTGATATATAACTAATCAGTTTTGATTAAAACAGTAAATTAGTAAAAAAAAGTATTTTACAAGGTCGCATACATTTTTCCTTTTTTTTGTCTTTATTTAAGAGATTTTCAGCTTGAGAGCTGGTTTTCCTCCTCCACATTTTTCTTATTTTTTTGTATTCGCTGCAACTCAAGTACCGTATGCGTGATAATGTTTGCACCATCGTACAAATAGGGCCCCCGTATCACGTAAAAGGATATTGTAATAGAAAATGCTGATGAAATTTTTGAGAGAATCCTTGGTAAGCACCCGAAAGAATTTCTGACTTAACCTTCCGTAACTCGCGCGGTTGGCCACCACCGTCAGCACCATGCTAATGCTGAATATGGAAAAAGGAACAGTAGGGTAATTCGCCAATTGTTGAACGGTCAGTACCGGCATTTTTGTTTCCGTATGTTCTTCCGTGCATAATTCCACTTTAGTTGAAAAATATCCAGTTAACGTCTATATCCACTCATTACTTATACTCCCTTATACTTAAATTATTCCCTTAAATTCCATTTTCTAAGAGAGAATAGTACATTTGTATGGGAAATCTGTAACCCAAATGTTGAACGCACTCTTAAGCTAGCTCATCCTAATGTAGAACAATTCTCGCTAATTGTTAAACGGTTCAAGCTTTGTTTGTAATTGATGACGTATAACCAGACATAAACCTAAGGGGTCATTCAAATATGACGTCCATCATTTAGGGGGGAGGGGGGGTCTAAAATCCCCGAAAAATGATGGACGTCATATTTGAATCGTCCCTAACATTGACCTGTTTTTATTTTGGCCACCAAACCCAACATAGATCCAACAGTTATCCGATGTGGGTCCAACATTTGATAAAAATTGACCTGAATTGGACTCGACATCCGATAATTTTTCACTCTGGCGGATTTTTCCCGGGTTTTTCGTGTTTTGTTCCCAGTTAGTCATTTGAGTGACAATTCATTCAAATGACAAGGAATCGCTTCTCATTTCAAGAGAGCTCTAGTGGACTGAAATCATTTTAAACATGACTAAATGCAAGAAATGACTGAAAAGATTTGACTAGAAGCGAAAACGACTGAAGAAAAGAACGCCTTTGAAAGCCCCTGATACACTCTTGGAAACCCGTGGGGCCCACTCAACCCCCTAAAACACCCCTGGACCGATCCTTAAATCCTTTGAAAATCTGTGGATCGCCCCTGAAGCCCCCTAAAACGCTCTGAAATACTTCTGGGACCCCCTCCTGGGAATCCGTCTGGAACACCTCTGGAACGCCCTTGAAATCCATTGAAAACCCCTGGAACCTTCCTGAAGCCCTTTGAAACACTCCTGGAACATCCCTGGAATGCCCTTGAAACCCCTTGGAAAGCACGGTTAGGTAAAGCGAAAAAAAAATCTGGCAGTCATGCTATGCCAGCGAAGCTTATTCCGTAACAGCAATTTCTTAAAATTTATCTTAAGAATTGTGTAGTTTTCGTGTCATCAGCGGTACAACATTTTCAATCAATATTTTTGACGTAAGATATGTTTAATTTTGTAACTTAATTGGAGCTATATCGTGACACACATGTATACGCATCTACATCATACGTTTACGTTGAGCGAAAATTACTTAAGTTAGATTTATAATAAAATTTTCAGAAACTGTTCAACATTTGGAAACTGTTTCAACAATTGGCGAATTACCCTACAGGTCGGGCTCGATTATCCGGAGTCGGATTCGTATGCTTCTCAAGCATATATCTGGGGAAAGGAATGCTCTATAAAGCTGAAATTTTGACATTTTGTCAAGCCAACTTTGATTGGTGATCAGGGGATTTTTTTATTATCGTACAAATTGGGCCGGAGGGTCTCAGATTTTCATGAAACTTTTTCCACAGGTAGGGCTCATAAAAAAATGAGAAAAATTCAGGGTCGCCTTTTTTCCCGAAAAACTTAGATGGAATTTGTTTGTATTCCCCTGACACTACTCATAACTCAAGAACGAAGCATCATAGAAACAATTTTTTTTTTTAGAAAATGACAGCAAATTTTCTTAGAAATTCAAAAAAATGACCTGGAAAAAGTTGTCCACAAAATTTTCCACAGTTAAGAAAATTCGTACAGAAAAGCCGGAAAAACATCGAGCATCGTGGAAAATTAAAAAACAAATTGAGAAGGTTATTTCATAAGCTTTAAACGCTGATATTTTTGGAATGCACTTTTTTCTCGTTTTTAAATTATGGCTAATTTTGTTGAAAAATGTCCAAATGTGTCATGTAAGCCTTTTCTTTGAAAATCATAACTCAAGAACGAAGCATCGTAGAAACAAAGTTTTTTTTAATGAAAATGAAAACAAATTTTCTCAGGAATTCAAAAAAATATGAAGTGGAAAAAGTTTTCCATGAAATTTTTCACCGTTGAGAAAATTCATAAAGAAAAGCTGGGAAAACTATGCCCGAACTCGCGGAAAATTTTCAAAAAAATATTTTTGTGAATGTTGTTTTATAAGCTTTGATCACTGACATTTCTGGAATGCACATTTTTTTCTTTCCTGAGTTATGGTAAATTTTGTGAAAACATGGTCATTTATTGTATACTAGCTGCCCCGGCAAACTTTGTCTTGCCCACTGGTGGTGGTTTGACAACTGTTGAGGGCATTGCAGCACCGCCCTCTAGATTGGTTTTATTTCGGTCATGTTGATTTTGTTCCCAATTCATAAACAACAGTTATTTCACGATTTTCATACTTTTATTGATAATTTTGTCATTTTTTTCTACATATAAACACAGCCACCCTGAAGACGGATTAAACCGTGCAAAAATCAAGCTAATCGGTTCATCCGTTCGTGAGTTTTGTTGCCTCAAAGGGACTTCAAACTCATTTTTATGTATATAGATTATATCTGGAGCTCGATTTGAATAGGTCGTATGTGCTTTTGTCGATTAAAAATTCGATCAGTTGGATTTACTTATTGTATCGAAAACCGTTGAAATTGAACAAAGTTGATACATACAGCAGAATCCTCACAAAATAAGCTTTCCGTTCCATTATTAAAAGTCTCAAAAATATCTTCCATGTTGCTACAATAACTAAAATAAACTGATCGAATTTTATATCGACAAAAGCACATACGACCTATTTAAATCGAGCTCTAGATATGGTCAATCTTCACATAATTGGCCATAACTCAGGAACGAAAAAAAGTGCATTCCAAAAATTTCATAAGACCCTTCTCAAAAAAGTTTTTTTGAATTTTTTTTGCGAGATCGGGCATAGTTTTTTCCCGGCTTTTCTTTATAAATTTTTCAACGGTGGAAAATTTCGTGGAATACTTATTCCATTTCATATTTTTTTTTGGATTCCTGAGAAAATTTGCTTTAATTTCACAGCGCAACATTTTTTTGTCTCAAGAGCAAAATTATGTGTCTCCGAAGGATTTTGGGTCGCTGAATCCGAATCCGGGCTCAGATTTGCTTCAACACGTCACAATTTTGAGCTATACCTCAATTTATAGGGCAAAATATGCGATTTTGGGCTTTTTTGACTGCAAGCCATTAAGCATGGAAATATTTTTTTAAGGCAATCAAAAGGTTAATTGGTCAATTAACATCTAAATTAACGACTCATGCAAAATATTTCGTTTTACCTAATCAAATTTGTTAGATTTAAGCATTTTATGTTAGTATGAAAACTTGCATGCAACTTTTGGAGGGTGACTTGTATGGGAAATATCGTACCTAACATAAATCGCTTAAAACTATCAAATTCGATTTGGTAAAACGAAATATTTTGCATCAGTCGTTAATTTAGATGTTAATTGACCAATTAACCTTTTGATTGCTTAAAAAAAATATTTGCATGCTTAATGACTTGCAGTCAAAAAAGCCCAAAATCGCATATTTTGCCCTATAAATTGAGGTATAGCTCAAAATTGTGACGTGTTGGAGCAAATCTGAGCCCGGATTTGGATTCAGCGGCCCAAAATCTGTCAGAGACACATTAGTTTGCTCTTGAGACAGACCAAAAGTTAATTTTTGTTACGCTGTGTTTTGATTAAAAAAACTTTGGTTCTACGATGCTTTGTTCTTGATTTATGATTTTTTAAAGAAAAGGCTTATATGACACATTTGGACATTTTTCAACAAAATTGGTCATAACTCAAAAACGAGAAAAAAGTGCATTCCAAAAATTTCAGCGATTAATGCTTAAGACCTGTTCATAAACCACGTAGACCAAAATTTGGCCATCTCAGACCCCCCCTCCCCTCGTAGACTTCTGTCCATACAAAAATTTTGAAATTACCGAATTTTCTCGGATTTATTGTAATTTTTCTAATCATCGTAAAAATAATCTTTTCTTGATATGCTCAACTCAAAATCGACAAAATGGTCACTTACACCCCTTTGCATCTGGGCCCCTCATATTTAACATTTTATTCATGCCTAGGTGTTTGAAACTCGTTCATTGCAACGTAAGATATTTGAATTTTTGTAAATCCTGATCTTTAATAGTGCACAACTCGATTTTCAGATATAACTCAAAAACTGTTCTATTTCAATTTTTTGAAGCACGATTCCGAATACAGCATGTGACTATGAATGAAAAATGTTGGTCGTTGATAGAAGTCCTTGACTTTTGTTTTGTAAACTAGTGTAATCGGTTTCTAGAATATTTTATAAGAAAAGAGGTGAAACCTCGCATTTGCCGAAAAATGCTAATTGATATTCATCTTGAATATCAATTGAGCATTTTTCGAAGATATTCAATGACATTGATTGGTGATTGAATCTATGTCGAAATAACATTTTTGTAATTACGTTGCGAAAACTCTCACTTTTCCATCAGAGAAAATGCCGTGAAAAGGCATACTCTTCCACACTTGAACAACAGTGCCGTAAAGTACTACTTTTCGGCACTGGTTTGTATGGCCAATTTGATTATTCTTTTACACTCTTTTGCACTACAAACTATGTGTATTTGCCAGAAGTGTATTTCTTTCATGTTCAGGCACGTCCTGCAGCTCATTTCCGGTATTATTTCTTGCCGGATTTGAAGGCTAAGTGCCAGACCGAACTGGACAGGAGCTTGAAAATTTGTGACAGTCATCTCGGTCTGCCCTGATCTACCGGCCTACTGAAACGCCTACTTGATTGGATAATAGGCTAAAACACGTGGAAGCCCGCCTGCCTGTTGTCCCAGAATGTGTTTTGTGTAGCAAATGAAGGTGGTATTCGATGGGTGTTTTTCGTAATTACAAAAAATTTTGTATGCAACTCGTTGCAAAACTCGCTTTTTTTCAGCACTCGTTGTATTTATCCAACTCGGCAAGCCTCGTTGGATAAATGTACAACTCGTGCTGAAAAAATCATCATTTTGCAACTTGTTGCATAAATAACTATTTCAGCACTGGTTACAGACAGATTAAGAAAAGAGGATCAAGTCTATCAGTCTCCCTTACTTTCAGAAACGGAGGTCAATATTTAGGAAATCTCAAAACCACTAATCATTGAAATGTAGGTAATTGTACTTGGCTGTTATTATGATGAAACTATCATAAACATAAATAAAATCAGTTAGAATATTGATTGTTACTTAGGAAGGCCATTTATTATTCAAAAATTAGAACGTTAAAACAAATGACGGCAAATATGATGCTTTCAGAATGCCAATCAGTTTGCGTCTCAGATTGATTTATAATTGTAACGCACCCCAAAAACAATAATAAATTAGTTGAGATAAATTGAATAATCACACACTCGGATAATTATGCGCTCAGTTTTCGCCATCGATATCGATGCCACGCCACGTGTTGGCTATCTTTTCGCAGTTGAAGAGGACTTGAAGACACTAGCATTTTTAGCCTTGAAGAGGAGGATCGTTCTACCCTGACCATCAACGTTTCAGATTGATACAATCAGTTAGTACTCTCAAGTACGTTTGTCTATCATTCAACCACTTTGTTACGAAAGCAATCATTTAGTGTCCAGTAGCACCTAATTAAGTGATTATCTAGTTCATTTCTGCAAATTATTGTTATTACTAACGAGCGTGTCGAATCGGCATGTACCGTGACAGATCCGAGATGATTCTCAAACGTTTGGACGAACCTGTTTCAATGCAGCCATCGTTATTCGCCATTCCGATTCCGCGGTATCCATGATGCAATCAATGCACGGGTCTATGATAAATCACGTTTTAGCTATAACTTTCGTTTTGCACTGTTCGGTTTTATGAGCCACTTCACTTTGGCTTCAAACTTCAATTGTATGGCACATTTTACGTGGTTTTGCGTCGGCTCCCGAATTCACTCAGACACTAAACTTTCCAATCCGGTTTGGTTGGGATTCACAATTCTTCATTAGTTTGTTGTAACTTAACTGTACTGCTTCAGCAAGATTCTACAATATTTCAGTAGCTTTTGCTGAATTTAGCTACCAATTCAAATCATATCACAATTTACATTCAGATTTTCCATTCACTATACATTCGAGATTTTACCGGTGATTCAATGTTTTGCACAGGTTTGAATGAAATAGTTGGGTACACGTTTCACTTCCGTTATGAACGTTCTATTCTCGCGATTAGAGTAGCTATCGAAGTCCGAAAACGTTTTACCCTAAAGTAGTGTAGATCACCACCAAGTCGCGTTCTTATTTCGATTTCGCGGATTCTAGTTCTGTACTGCTTCTCTTTTCGAGTACGCACTATAAACGAGCGAGCGGCAGCACCTGTTGAACCCGGCTTGAACTTGCTGGAAAAAACGTTGTGTCTCGATGGATGGCGAATTGAGACTACGGTGGATTAGTTGGCATTCGCTACTTGCAACCTACCGTGTGGTTTTGATTGTACGATTAAACGACTGCAAAATGGGAATGCGAAATGAGTGCTAGGGTGGGTCATGGTTTAGGCAGAGATTTCAACCCACACTAGTTTTCTGTATTATTTGCTCTGACTATGGAGTTTCACTTATGGTATGTTCTACTGATTTAATGATTCTGACTTTAATGTCTACTTACACTTTTCAGGGTGTTTTTGAATAGTAAACAATAATTGAGGATATTCTTGTATAATTACTTACCTTACCGGTCAGACTACGGCCTAAAGGTCCTGTGCAGTGTGCTGTACATAGGAGTCGTCTCCATTCTACTCATGGACCGGGTCTCTGCGCACTCTGCGAAGGGTTGGCAAATCGTCCTTCACTTGATCAGCCCACCTAGCTCGCTACGCACAACGCAACGTCTTGTTGTACAGGTCGGATGAGAACCATTTTAATCGGGTTGCTATCCAATATCCTGAGGGCATGACCCGCCCACCGTAGCCTCCCAATTTTCGCTGTGTGGACGATGGTTGGTTCTCTCAGCAGCTGATGCAGCTCGTGGTTCATTCGCCAAAATAACCTAAAAGAGGTTCTTAAAACCACCATAAAACCAAAATAAAAGGTACCGTAAACCGGGGACAAATAGATCAGCGGGGTGAAATTGATCATTCGGCTACTACATTGTAATTCCATACTAGGAACTCTTAAGCGTCGTAATGATCTTAAACTTTTTACGTCATCTGGTCCGTAGATGTCTAGAGATGAGTTTAGCATTTATTTTTTTTTAGAAAAAGTTAGTTTTGCCTTAATTTTTTAGGAATTTGCAATGTATTACTCATTTAGCTGAAATCATGGCTACTAAACAATCGATTGCTATGGGACTTCCCGTAAATTCTCTGTTTTAACATTTTTTTTGGAGCCTTTGTTGGAAAGTTATGTAGCTAATAAGAACATGAAATAGTTTAAAAAGTTCATTTTATGTTGAAATAGTCATTTATTGTGACAGAAATCACTTATTTCAAATGAAATTGCCTACCTTTAGGCGTTTCAGCGGAAATTTCAAAATTTAATTTTGCGTTTAAAGTATTAAATTCATTAGTTGTAAGATTTTAAACGCGTTATTCGTTTTTAGACAAGCAAAATTAAGCGGAGAAGGAAATTTTCCTTTCCAACCGATCCTTAATTGTATACTGATCAATTAAGCCCAATTGGCATTTTCAATTTTTTGATATTTGGAGTTAATTAACTTAAAGTTTAAATTTGTTGAACAAAATTCTGTCAAGTGGTTCCATAGAGATCCACTGGGTACTGATTTTACAGAAATTCTTTTGGCAATATTTGGAATTCCACTAATGTTATCCGCAAAAGTTGTTTTAAAGTGATCAATTTGATCCCGGATTACGGTACTAAGTTTTATGACGGTTCTTAAAACCTCTACAAAATAAATTGGTCATCAAATTGTTACTTGGGTGTTGTCGTTGGTCACCTAGTACACAAATTCTTAAACCGCCTCGAATTCCTCACCTTCGATAGAAATTCGGGGTGAGGGCACGGTAATTTCTCCCTAGGGAGCGTCCATAAATTACGTCACGCTTTGAGAGAGACGACTCGTACAAAAAATTCAGGTGTCTCACACAAAAAGTGTGACATAGGGGGGAGGCTGGGTTGAAAATGGTCGATTTTTGCGTGACGTAATTTATATACGTTCCCCTAGAGCCCTTTGTTTACCTCGATTTAGTGGACATTTCAATTTTCGACTGTAAAATCGAATTTTACATAAAATCGTAGCATTTTTTTTATTTTATTTTTATTTTAATTGTATACTAAAGTGTACCATATTCTGAATCAGCTTGCCAAACTGGGCCGCAATCCAAATTCCTGAATTTAAAATGCCCGGGAATCTATTCAAAAATCAATTTGCAGTTTAAATGGGAGCGATTTGATGAATCACCCCTCATCGAATTTTGTACTGGGCAAAGCTGTCAAGCAGTTGCCCAGCTGTTAAAAAGTGATTTTGAAAAATTTCTTTAGAATTGATTTTAAATATCAAGAATAAATTATAAAATCTGAAAAAATATACACTGGTTCAGAAAAAAAAAGTGCTATTTCGTATGACATCGAAAATCAAAATTTGAAAACCCAATTCTCGCTAAGTAACGAATAAACCACTAAATTAGCTATTGTTATGATCGAAATCTTTTATCTCCAAAAATGTGTATGTTTAACCCGTAAACACCCGGGACGGTCTACTTTTGGTAGAAATGCAATATCTTCTTTGTTTTAAAACATTTAACCCCGGATTTTTTTTATAGTCAAGGGGAATAGTTGTGCTAAGAAATGCATAGTACCTCCCCCTTTGCATCCTCCCCCCTTTTGCGGGGTGCCCGAATATACGTGGCTTTTTTTTGTATTTTTTGTAAATTCTGCATGTTTTTGCTCAAATTTCATCGATTTGCTAATCATCAATAGTTTTCACTGATCCTAGACATGCAATGTATTACTATCCATCATAATCTGTTAAAGTTTTGATCCCAGAGCTATTCTAAGGCCTCCAAAATACTCCGAAGTTAGTGACACAAATGTAACATTCTCAACCAAATTTTATGCACGATGAATGATCACACAACATAGTCTACGGTACTGAAAAAGCCTCAAAGCACCCCTAGAAAATTCACGGTACATGACTTGGGTGATCTAGGTCATCCAAACTACTCTGGAATTCATTTTCTTAAGATCTGAAACATCTACCATCGTTTGTGTTCACTCTGTTCAAGAAATTTAGTCACGTTGATATCCATTAGACCTCACTATGCTATGAGCAACTTGATATTGTGGTAGTTGGACATTCCGTGAAATACAAATGGCCTCCAATACACTTTGAAGTTTGGGTTACGATATCTACACACTGTATCATGCTTTAGTTGTGAAAAATATTCGTGGAATGTAGTCTATACTGATGATGGAACCTCAGTGCACATCTATAATGCTTTTGGTACACTCATGGGATATTCCAGGCTTTCCAAACTATTCTGGAGTTAGGAACATCAAGGCCTACAGGCTCTACTCTTGTTTTTCTTCATTCTAACGGCATAATTCTTTCACGATTGTGTCTGTTGCACCTTATTATATTACGAGTATCTCTATTTGTTGTTATTTGGGTGTCTGCTGGCATACAAATGGACCCAATGTATGTATGGGTCGCAATATCTGTATGGGTCGCAATATCTGTAAAACTTAGGATATTTTTATTGTAGCGAATGCTCGTGGAATATAATCTCTGCTACTCCACAGAGTACAATTCTGATAACTTAGCAACAGTCACTTGGTGATCTGGATCATCCAAACTGTTCCTGAGTTGAGACCTTCAAGCTCTACAAGCTCTACTCTTGTATCTCTTTACTTTATCGATGTAATTCTTCCACGATTACCTCTGTTGTATCTCATAATATGTTGAATATTTCTTTGTGTTCGTTGTGAATCCACTGGCATACAAATGATCTTTATGGTATTTGGAAGAGTCGGAAATTACCCAAGAATTCCTCTAGGCGTTCCTCTGAAATTCCTCCAGAAGTCCCTCAGAAGTTCTTCGTGATGTTCTCCGAGAACATCTACGAGTTCCTAGGGAATGCCTCAGGACTTCTCGTGAAGTTCTTCAGGAGTTTCCCAGCAGTTTCTCGAAAATTTTATCAGGAGCTATGCTGGAATTTCTTCAGGAGTTCCTCAGGAATTATTTCAAGAACTTTTCGAAAAATCCTGCAGGAGTTCCTCGGGGATTCCTCCGGAAATTCCCCGAGGAATCCACGGAAGTCTCCCAAAGATGTTGCCAGGCATTCCATTAAAACTTCTCAAGGAAATTCCAGAATTCTTCCAGAAATTTCTCCTGGGATTCCTCCAGGAAGTTTTCCAGGGATTCCTCCAGGAATTTCCCTAGGAATTTCTCCAGGGATTGCACCAGCGATTTCTCTAGAAATTCTTCTAGGGATTCCTTAAAGGATTTCATCAGGAATACCTTCAGAGATTCCTTCGTGAATTCCTCCATGGACTCATCAAGGAATTCATTCAGGTATTCCTCCAGGAATTACTATCCGCTCCTTCAGTAATTCATCCAAGTTTTCCACCAACAACTAATCCAGGGATTTCTTCAGTATTCAAGGAATTCTTCCAGAAATTCTTCCAGGGATGCTTCCAGGGATGGAGTTTCCTCCAGAAACTTTTCCAGGGAATACTTTAAGAATTTTTCCGGGTTTCCCGGCTAATTTCTCCAGAAATTCCTCCAGGAATACCTCCAGGAAATTCTTTTGGAATAACTGCTGATTTATCTATGAATTCATCAAGGGATTCCTTTAGAAATTCCTCCACGGTGTCCTCCAGAAATATTTCCAGGAGTTCCTCCAGGAATTCCTCCACAAAATTATCCCAGTATACCTCCAGCAATTCCAACAGGGGTTCGTCCCGGAATTCCCCACAGAGATTCCTCCTCAAGAATTCTATCAGTCATTCCTCCAGGGATTCCTCCAGGAATTCTTCCTGGATATACTCCAGGATATATTTCCGAAATTCCTCCAGCAAATACTCCAGAAGTTCCTTCAACAATTACTACAGGAAATCATCTAGGAGTTGTTCCGGGAAACACTTCAGGAATTGCTTCAAAAAATATTCTACGAATTCCTCCAGGAATAACTGCAGGAATTCCTACAGGAATTGCTGTAGGAATTACTACAGGAATTTCTCCAGAAATTTCTTCAATTCCTGTTCTTGCGGGGAAAACCTAACGTGGATTCGGAATTACTCCATGAATTCTTACAGGAAATACTTCATGAAATACTCCAGGAATTCCTCCAGAAAATAAAAATTGAAAAACAAAACTTCAAAATTTTCTCGCAGTTCAAGGAAATTGTTAGGAATTCCTCTAAGAATTTCCATGGGAAATTCTTTAAAGAATTCTTCACAAATTACTGCATGAATACTTGCAGAAAGTACTCCAGGAATTTCTTCAGGGTATTCTCCAGACAGGAGGATTTCCCGAAGGAATTCTTGGAGGAATTCCTGGAGGTATTCCTGTTGGAATTTCAGGAGGAATTTCTGAAGGTATTTATTGAAAATCCCTGGAGGAATTTCCAGAGATATTTGTAAAGGAATCCCTGGCAAAATTTTTTGACATATTCTTGGAGGAATTTTGACATAAATATTGGAGAAAGGTCTTGGAGAAATTTTTATTAGAGTTCCTGTTGAACTTCTTAAAAGAATTGCTGGATAAATTCCTGGACGGATTCTTGAAGGAATATCTGGAGAAATTCCTGGAGGAATTTTTGGAGAATGTTTTGGATGAATTCTTGAAGTATTTCCTTGAGAAATGTTGGAGGAATTCTTGGAAGAAGTCTCCGAGAAGTTCTTGGAGAAATCCTTGCAGTTATTCTCGGTGGAATCCCTGGAGTTGCCCCGGGAGTATTTTCTTGGGGAATTTCTGGAGGTTTCCTGAAGAATCTAGGAGGTATTCATAAAGAAATTTCTGGAAGATTTTTTAAATGAATTTTTGAAAAATCCCAGGAGGAATTTCTGGCGAAATTCCTGAAGGGATTGTTGATAGAAATCTTAGAGGGTTCTCTGGTAAAATTCTTAGGGAAGGTCCAGTAGGAGTTTTTGAAATTCTTGGAGGGATTCTTGGAAGAATTCTAGGAGACTTCCGTGGAATCCTCGGGAAATTTTTGGAGGAATTCCTGAGGAACTTTCGGAGGAATTCCAGAATACCTCTCGATGAAATTTTCGAGAAACTGCTGGGAATCTCCTGAAGAATTTCACGGGAAATCCTGAGACATTCTCTAAAAACTCGTAGAAGTATTCTTGGAGAACATCACGATGAACTTCTGAGGAATTTCCGAGGAACGTCTAGAGGAGTTATTGGGTAATTTCCGATACTTCCAAATACCATAAAGATCATTTGTATGTCAGTGGATGCACAAGAAACACAAAGAAATACTCAACATATTATGAGATACAACAGAGGTAATCGTGGAAGAATTACATCGATAAAGTAAAGAGATACAAGAGTAGAGCTTGTAAAGCTTGAAGGTCTTAACTTCAGAACAGTTTGGATGACCTAGATCACCAAGTGACTTTTGCTAAGTTATCAGAATTATGCCGTTAGAGTGAAGAAAAACAAGAGTAGAGCCTGTAGGCCTTGAAGTTCCTAACTCCAGAATAGTTTGGAATGCCTGGAATATCCCATGAGTGTACCAAAAGCATTATAGATGTGCACTGAGGTTCAATCAGCAGTATAGACTACATTCCACGAATATTTTTCACAACTAAAGCATGATACAGTGTGTAGATATCGTAACCCAAACTTCAAAGTGTATTGGAGGCCATTTGTATTTCACGGAATGTCCAACTACCACAATATCAAGTTGCTCATAGCATAGTGAGGTCTAATGGACATCAACGTGACTAAATTTCTTGAACAGAGTGAACACAAACGATGGTAGATGTTTCAGATCTTAAGAAAATTAATTCCAGAGTAGTTTGGATGACCTAGATCACCCAAGTCATGTACCGTGAATTTTCTAGGGGTGCTTTGAGGCTTTTTCAGTACCGTAGACTATGTTCTGTGATCATTCATTGTGCATAAAATTTGGTTGAGAATGTTACATTTGTGTCACAAACTTCGGAGTATTTTGGAGGCCTTAGAATAGCTCTGGGATCAAAACTTTAACAGACTATGATGGGTAGTAATACATTGCATGTCTAGGATCAGTGAAAACTATTGATGATTAGCAAAACGATGAAATTTGAGCAAAAACATGCAGAATTTACAAAAAATACAAAAAAAAGCCACGTATTTTCGGCTCCCGCAAAAGGGGGGGGGGGTGCAAAGGGGGGAGGTACCATGCATTTTTTAGCACAACTATTCCCCTTGACTATAAAAAAATTCCGGGGTAAAATGTTTTAAAACTAAGAAGATATTGCATTTCTACCAAAAGTAGATCGTTCCGGGTGTTTACGGGTTAATTCAAAAGCCATCTTTTAAGCAATGCACATACACAATAACGTTATTTGCTTAAATTTCCCAATAGCTTCAAAAAGTTCCGAAATTCATTCAGGGATTCCTTCGATGTCTCCAGGGATTTACTCTGGAATTCCTTTACGAATTGATCCAAAAGTTTTCCTTTACGAATTGCTTGTGAAATTTTTCAAGGGATTCCTTCGGAAATTTTGAGATTCGTGACAAGCACTTGATATAGAGCGTGATTACTGGAACGATCTTTCTGTACGAGTAGTGTAGGATTGTACCGCTATCTACTCGATCGCCTTTTGTTGCCATTCTCCGATGTTAAATAAAAGTTTGCGAATCGAAAATTTTCAACTTTATTACGACGATCTCCGAAGAAAGCTTCCCATATAAAATCATCCTGTTAACGATTATTTCAGAAAATGTTCCATGTGTTCCTTTAGAAGAGTTCTTTTACGAAATGTGCCCAAATAACCACGGTGCTGAAGCCTAATTGCATGCAGATATACGGTGTATTTAGAGCAACCATTACTTTGGCATGAATACTTAAAATTGATTTAAAGTGGAAATGGCAATTGTTGGGAGCGTCGCCTCTGTACTGACAAACACCTATTGATAGCAGCATTTCATTTGTGCAGCTTCAATGCTGAAATATTTATTTATTATTATATAAGAATAAACACTAATTACAATAATTTTAACTTACATTTAAGTATTCTTATCAGTCACTAACAAAGGCTTACACTTCCAACCGATAAACATTTCACTCTACTGGCTGCCTTTCTACTGTCTTCTATGCTCCTACAGTGTTGCCAGTTTCACAAGAAAACCGCCACAACAATCTCCCCCGGGTGAAACTGGTAACGGTACCTCTACACTACAAATTTCAAACCTATCATATTTAAGTTCAAACTATTCAGTTTTAAATTGAATTATATCCTCATTCACTATTTTAGTAAAAATACAAACATTCGCGTACTGCAATTCTTGAATGAATCGTTCACAAAAGTCCCTCCAGGATCATAAACGATAAACCCTATCGCAATCAACATCATCATTACACCACGTGCTATGTACTGGTTCAAATTGCAACATTTGTTGTGTTCAAGATTACATACAATTTTTTGGATGCCATTTGATTTGCATTCAATATTGTATCTAACTAAATTCGTGCTTAATTGATGCCACAGGCAGGCACACTTCATTTCTTCGTTATTGTCTGCAGTTACTGTTATTCCACGTAAAACATTCACGGAAACCGAGCAGCGTTCTGGAACAGCAACGTTTTGTTGTCGTTCGTTGGTTGGATGTCGATTGATTGATTTATTTGGAGAGGTAGTGCAAACAGACGGCGATGTACTGGAAACAATAACCGGCGGCCCTGTCGGCGGCAGTTCTGTTGTTGAACTTTTTGCACCTTTTTCATCACCGAATTGTTTTTTTACCTCGCCCCTTTTAGCAACGAACTTCAGCTCTATTTTCCTTGCAGCCTTCCGGAACTCTTCGTCAATCCTCACCAGTTCTCGCTGGTATTCCTCTTCAATTCGTACCTTTTCTTCTTCATATTGCCTTCGACGCAGCAAGCTCTGCTCCTCCAACAATTGAATTCTTCGAATTGTGGACTCCATTCCACTTTTCAGTAGGCGCTTTAAATCATTGAAGATTGTTGGGAGCGTCGCCTCTGTACTGACAAACACCTATTGATAGCAGCATTTCATTTGTGCAGCTTCAATGCTGAAATATTTATTTATTATTATATAAGAATAAACACTAATTACAATAATTTTAACTTACATTTAAGTATTCTTATCAGTCACTAACAAAGGCTTACACTTCCAACCGATAAACATTTCACTCTACTGGCTGCCTTTCTACTGTCTTCTATGCTCCTACAGTGTTGCCAGTTTCACAAGAAAACCGCCACAACAGCAATTATGCGACCGATTTAAGATTATACCAGTATAATCGTAATTTGATTCTATAATTGCCAATTTCCACATTAAGTCAACCCTAAGTATGCATGCAAAGTAATGATTGCTCTAAATACACCCTATATCAGCATGCAATAAGGCTTCAACACCGTGGTTACTTGGGTGGCATGAATTGCCAGACGTGTCCGTATCTAAAAAAAATCATCACCAATTTCTTCATGATTTTTTACAAATCATTTCAGAGATTGTTTGAGAAATTTGCCCAGGGATGACTTCAGAAATTCCTCTGGATATTTATTCAGAAATTTCTCTCGGCATTCGTTTAGCGAATCTATTAGAGATTCCTTTAGAAAATCTACCAGCAATTTCCAAATTCTCCAGAAATTCCACTAGGGATTCCAGAAGTTTCACAATGAGTTGTGTAAGAAAGGTGTGTATGAGTTTCTGCAGATATTCCTCCAGGGATTTCTTTAGAAAATCCCTCAGAGAATTACCCTATTTTTTCGGGATTTTTCTAGATTTTTTTTCTGAAAAATCCTTTGGAAATTGCTTTGAGCATTCTTCCAAACGATCTTCCAGGGCTTTATTCCAAAACTTTCTCTGGGGTTTTCTTTAGAAATTGCTCCAGGGATATTTTTGTAAATCTGAATTCCTGCCAGCAAAATCTTCCTGTGGTTTCTTTAGAAATTCCTCCAAGTATTCTTAAAAAATGTGAGAACCATTAGAGAATTTTCTACAGGGATTTCTATACAAACTTCCCTAGGGATTCCTTCACTATTTTTGAGGGATTCATTCAGAAAATCGACTAACAATTTCTTCCAAAATTTCTCCAGAGATTTCTTTACAAATTTCTCTAACGATTACTTATAAAAAACTTCCACAGATGTTTCGATAATTCTTTCACGGAGCCTTGCTGAAACCAATCATAAAATTTATTTGAAAATCTTTAACGAGTTTCTGAAAAAATGTCTCAGGGATGTCCTCCAGAAAATTCTACAAGAACTGCTTAAGAAAGTCTTGCATGAATAGCTTCCAAAAATGTTGCAAATAATTCTTTTAACACTTATGTGGCCGGCAGGGTACCCGGGTACCTTTTTCAATTTCAAATCTCGACATTTTAATGGTTGTTGAAACTAGGATGTTGGAACTCTGTTAGATCTTAGAACTCGTGAATATACATCTATTAATGGGGTTGACCGAATTTTAAAGTAAGGAGGGGCAGGGGGAGGGGCTCCTGCATTTTTTTATTACGTGGAAGGCCGGCAGGGAACCCGGGTACCCACGAAATTGAAATGATCATATCTCCGTCAATTTTGCATAGATTTTGGAAATTTTTAGCTCATTCAACTCAGAAACTCATCATCTATCGGGAAAATATTTGGTTAGACCGATCTAATCACCGTGGTTTTCGGAAAATCCATATTTTTGGGAGCATGTCCTTATACCATATTGAAACCCACATTGTTAAGACTAGGATATCTTAAAGTGTTTATGGTCAACCATGGCCCCACGAGAAGCGTGTTCCGAAATCACTGTTTCAAAGTCAACACGTTTTATGATTCCAGGCCAGTCAGATACAATATGCCAAAGCAATTTTACGATGCTTGGTACCGAAATTGCTACTAACCTACCGAAAATCCCGTATATTGTATTGTATAAAAACATGGATCCGTAAATCCGGATTTTCCGGTACCCATGGTGATCGGACCGGTCCAACCAAATACGATCTCGATAGATAATGAGTTTCTGAGTTGAATGAGGCAAAAACTTTTAAAATCGGTGGAAAAATCGCTGAGATATGATCATTTCCATTTCGTGGGTACCCGGGTACCCTGCCGGCCTTCTACGGGTGTTTTTTTTTGCTGGCCACACTACGGTTAAAAAAATCTTGCATAGGTACATTGTTCCAGAAGTTCATCTACGAATTTGTTCAGATTTCAGATTTTTATTCATAGAAATTTCTTCAGAATTTTTTCTAAGCATTCATCTAGAAAACTTTCCATGAACTTTCTCAAAAATATTCCTTGGGTTAATTTTTTTAGAAAATGATTCACGAATACATTAGGAATCAGAAATTCAGAACTCCTTAAAAATTTTCCCAGAAGCTTTTTTAAAAAAAATCCAAGGTTTGGTTTAGAAATTCTACAAGAGATTATTAGGGAAATTCCCAAAATTTCTTCACATTCCTTTAAGGCATTTCTTTTCCAGAAATTGCTCTAAGGATTTCTTAAGAAAGTCTTAGAAAATCCTCCTAAGATTTTTCCTGAAAAATTTCTACAGATTCTATCCGAGATTCTTATAAGAATTCTTACGGAAAGGCTGGAAGACATTTCTGCAAAGATTTCTGCAGAAATTCACACAGAGATTTCATCAGAAATTTCGCTGAATATTCTGTATGCATTTTGTCAGAAATTCCTCCAGGATTTCCTCCAAGCGTACCTCTAGGAATTTATCTATGGATTCCCCCACACGAATTTATTACAATATTTTTTTTTGGATTTTTCTTAGGGGATTCCTCCAGGATGTTTCTCCAAAAATATCTCAAGAGGTTTCACCAGGAGTTTTCAGGTGTTTCTTCAGGTATTCCTCCTGGAATTTCTTCAGAAAATCCATCCATGCACACTTAACGCACCGTATTCAGCTGTTCTATTTTCGGTAAAAGTTCAGATTACCGAATATTCAGCAAAAATTACCGAACGTTCGGTAAACTCTACCGAATCATCAGCAATGTTTACCGAACATTCGGTAAAAACGAAGGTGAACTTTGGTAAAACTGTGGTGAATTTCGGTAATCCGAACATTTACCGAAAATAGAACAGCCGAACAAGGGACTCTAAAATCAGTGTGAGGATTCTTAAAATTTTTAGGTATTTATTTAGAATTTTGTTCAGATTATTTTTTAAACTCCTTTTGAAATTTCTTCAGTGATACTTTCGGAAATATCTTTAGAGACTTCTTCAATATTCCTAGAATTACTTCAGCAATTCAAACACATTAGTCTGCACAGTGGGCCTGGCCATTTTAATATTTGTGACATATCATAACTGATATGCTGCAAATATTAATGCTGACAAGAAAATACCAGACGAAATTCTGGTATTTCCAGGATGCTTTTCAATACTGGCCGTGCAAGCACTAGAATAGAATAGAATTCCTAGAATTACTTCAGCTTCATTAAGACACAAGTCAGATGAAGCGAATAAAGAATAAATAAATAAATATATAAATAAATTTCAGCTGGAATTTATTCAATTCCATGGATTCTTTTAGAAGTTGTTTTTCCTCCAGGAATTGCCCAAGCGGAACCTTGATTAACTAGCTCTGATTTTACCATGACAGTACTGGAAATAATTTATCACACATCTTATCAGTAATCTGACGAAGCATTTCAATGACCTTTTTTTATTGAATTTGCTACATATGTATATTAGAATTCAATCAGCTGAATACACACCAAGATGGAGGAGAACGTGCCTCTGGAGCCGACCTACTGATACACATCAAGATAGTATAAGGCATCTACCAAAAATATCAGGAATATATTACAATTCTCGATGAGGAAGTCATAAGAAATCTCAAAAAAAGTTTGTTAGAGAGCTTTGAGGAAAAGTCTGGTGAATGGGTAGTTTGCATGCATCCGCCAGAAATGTTGTCATTGCTAAGGGATTTGTAAAAATACTGCCAGAGAACCATCCCATATACTCCACTCATCGTGATCATCGACAAAGCGAGAGATATTTATTAAACCTGATTTAATCCACCTGTGATGAACAGAACCCTTCTCACATTCATTAAAATTATTGATGCATTATTCGTATTTAGCATACTGTACCTTTTCGTCATTCCACAACATATTGTAGATTTGGCACTAAATTGGTTTCCAAAATAGTACCATTGACCTTGGGTGATCTTTACTTCGATCAAGATCCATTCCACCAAGTTCGCTAGACAGGGCGCGTTCACCAACGTCGCCACAGAACATATAACTATTATGCAGAGTGTTTTGTCTGACGTTTCGGCCCGTTTGGGACCTTCTTCTGTAGCAAAATCTGGAAAAATCGAGTCCCAGAAGACGATCCCAAACGGGCCGAAACAAGGTAAAGTAACGGTATTTTTTATTTTTGCCTAGATTGGAAAGCCATCCTTCTACGCAGATTGACACAACGTCATATTTTGCTGGTGAGTTCGTTCCACATTATTTAAAAAAAATAACCGGTAAGATAATGTAACTATGTATTGAATTATTTCGTTAAGTTTTTAGCTTGGCGGTCCATCTATGCTCCTTTTACGTCTAAGTTCATGTGACTATTGTGATTTTTATGTTTTTAAATTATGTCAAAACTGTGATCTTTGATTTTTGATACAGTCTATATTCCAGTTAGAATAATGTCTACCCCAAACCAGATTTGGTTGGATATTTGCTGATTGACCAAAGAAAATTGAACCTTATTAAATATTACCCATCCTCCTTCATTCTCCATCTGCTCAAATGTGCCATCCAATAGTGATGGACATTCGTGTGCGCTGGATTAGGAATTATCGCGACCTCTTCCCACGCGTGCTCTTAAAGATCAGCTGAGATCAGCTGTGTGATGAGATGACGAAATGAAGACGGCACGCGGACTACAAAGGCACATCATAATGTACCTAGACTCTAGTCTCTTCCGAGCGGCAGGAACAAGTCGTTTGCATTGACAATGGGACCAATTTGCAAATTTAAGTGTACTAATGGGCTAGTGCAGATTGATTAGGTGGAGTGCGGGAAGCCACACGCGAGCGCGAGCGCGACCACTGAACGATGATGCATTGTGATTTTCGGTGTTTGAATTGAATAATATACGGTGTACTTAAGAGTGGAGACCTGTTGCGAATTAGAAAGCTGCAGCCAATGAACAGATTATGGCACAGGATGAGTGGTAACGGGAGAAGGTTGAGCGCAGCAGCCAGCGCAGCGTTTGCTTGCGCGTAAGCGTAAGCATACTGGATCGATTAGCTTACGTTGAATGTGTATTTTGCGGGGAAAAATGAATGAACAATGTAGCTCATTGTTGGTCGCACTTAGCGATCATATGTTTAGAAGAGATCAATGGGTTGAACGATTGTAAACCGCTGTAGACCACCGAATGACGTGCTGTTTGTTTATGCACGCATCATTGAAATTATGCATTCAAACAGATTCAAACTAGTCAGGTGCTTTTGATTGACTGTTTTCTGCGTATCTTTGTGTGGGATAATGTTTGTTCTAAGTATTTTCAGAACTTAAATACAGTTATACCTCGATTTAGTGGACCCTCGATTTAATTATGTACTTCGATTGTACATTTCACCTCGATTACCTATATGTACATATTTCAATGTTTAAATTTTGAATATCCAATCGGGATAAAACATGCATGATGTACTATGATGACACATATTTTTGTTTTCTTATAATGCATTATTCTTTTTCTTCTTATAATGCAGGGGTTTTCAGCAATTTGCCATGCGGAGCACGTCATACCAAAAATTGCTTTGTGGAACACCCACAATAGCGCCAAAGCATACCTCATGACATACTTAGGGTTATGTATTTACCTTAAGGAGAAACTTCAGAGAATACAATTATGGCTGCCACAATGGACGACTTGGACCCCTACTCACGTTTTCAAGAGCACCTTAAAAATTCGTAAACAAATGCGCTCGATTTGGAAAAGCTGCCTCTGCAAGTGAGCAAATGAAAACTGTCCGTTCGTTAGACTTTTCCTCAAAGCTGTCTATCAAACTTCTTTCAACATTTCTTATGAAATCCTCACCGAGAATATATTTTTGGTAGATACTATCTTGGCGTGTATTCAACCGATTGAATTCCAAAATTTGTAGCATTTCCATAGAAAGGTCATTGTAAAGCTTCAGGCATATTACTGACAAGATGTGTGATAAATTATTTCCAGTGCTGTCACGGTGAAATCAGAGCTAGTTAGAATCTCTGAAAGAACCGCTTGAGCAATTCTTGAAGGAACTGCTGGAACAACTTCTGAAAGAGTCTGCTGGAACAACTTTTGAAGAAATCCCTGCTGAAATTTCTAAAGCAATTCTAGGAATATTGAAGAAATCTCCAAAGATATTTCCGAAAGTATTACTGAAGAAATTTCATAAGGAATTTAAAAGAAAATGCAATGAAAATTCTGATTGAATTCCTGAAAGAATTTCTAAAAAAAACAGGAATATTTTAAGAATCCATGGATGGAATACCTAACAAAACCTCTTGTGATATTTTTGAAAAAAAAAATTCTTTAGAAATCCCCTAATTCGTTTAATGAATTCCTGCAGGAATTCATAGAGAAATTCTTAGAGGTACGCTTGTACGAAATATAATTTCAGAAACAAAAAAAAAATGAAAAATATTTTAGAAGAATTCCTGAAGAAATATTTGGTACATTTTCTAAAGTAATCTCCAATAAATTCTCCAAACGCATTCCTAGAAAAATTTTTGAATAATTATCCAGAGAAATTTCTGAAATAATCTCTGGGAAAATTTCACAAACAATCTCTGAAATGAGTTGTGAAAAATCTTGCAGGAATTGGTGAAACAATTTTTTGGCAATTCATGCCAGATTTTGTAAAAGAATTCTTTGTTTCACTTATGGAAGAACACATGGACAATTTTCTGAAATTATGGAGATTTTATTTGGGAAGTTTTCTTCCAAGACAATAGTAAAAAAGTTGAAAATTCTGGGTTCACATACTTTTATTTAACACCGCAGAACTGCAACAAAAGGCGACCGAGCAGATAGCGGTATAAACCTACACTAGCACAACCAGTAATCACGCTCTGTCAAGTGCTTGTAACGGATTTCTAAATTTTCGAAGGAACCCCTTGAGGAATTTCAGAAGGGATTCCTAGAGAAATTTTTCAAGCAATCCGTGAAAGTATTTCAGGGTTAATCCTCGGAGATATTTTCAAATGAATCCCTAAACGAATCGTCTGAACTTTTTATATTTTTTGGGACATTTATGTAAAGAACGTTGTGCATGTCCATTATTCAAAATATTGGCTTTTGATTCAACCATAAATATTTTGGAAACAAAAGATTTCGTTCGTAACAGGCTAGCGAGATAGAGGTTTATTCGTTCCCGAGCAGAAGAGAATAACAACAGCATAACAAAATGCGTTATTTTGGCAAAATAACTGCATAATGGAATTAGTTATTTTTATGTTATTAACAAAACATATTGAGTTATAAAGTTGTCTGTCATAAGCGGCAAAATAACAAGTCACATAACAAAAATTTGTTCCTGGAAAATCAATTTAATAATATGTTTTGTTAGTGTCAATAACAACTTAATAACAGTGAATTTGGGAAATATTTCAAGAACAAGTTTTGATATTAAAGAGTTATTGATAACATCCCGAAAGCAAAATTAGTTATGATATCAAACAATCGCACATGCTGTTGAATAGGATGCTAAAGTGGAGGCGATATGCGTACACTTTACCCGTGGTTAAATGAAATCATATACGCATATGTCCTCCACATTAGCATCCTTTTCTACATCATATATGACTTCGTGTTGGCTGATAATGCTACACATATTTAGACTAGCATGTGAGAATGGTGGAACAATCATTGCGAACTTCAGTTTCTCTCTTCCCTCATAGGCGTATTTTCAACTATTCATGTAATCTTTTACCACAAATAGGTAGATCCGACTTCATCCTCTGTAACGACAAGAAAAACATCTTCTTCTTCTTCTTCTTGGCGTAACGTCCTCATTGGGACAAAGCCTGCTTCTCAGCTTAGTGTTCTATGAGCACTTCCACTGTTATTAACTGAGAGCTTCCTCTGCCAATGACCATTTTGCATGCGTATATCGTGTGGCAGGCACGAAGATACTCTATGCCCAAGGAAGTCAAGGAAATTTCCTTTACGAAAAGATCCTGGACCGACCGGGAATCGAACCCGTCACCCTCAGCATGGTCATGCTGAATACCCGTGCGTTTACCGCCTCGGCTATATGGGCCCTAAGTACAAGGAAAATATGTGAAAATTTAAAATATGTCTCTTATATTTTCAGCATTCGAATTTCGGTCCCCATACAGAGTACCTCGAATCATTATCATCGTTTGACGAATTCTTTTCAAGATTACGGCTCAGCTATGGATTATTTCTGGAAGAGCCTTTATTTAGTTTTAAATATTGCTTATAATGTTTTTCGAAAAGATAAAGAGGTTTTGTGCCTTTTTGAGAACGATTTCACGCATAGTTTTCGAAATCACTCAAAGGTGTTTTCCCTCTTCCCAAATTTATAGTTAAAAATAAATAAATAAATAAATAAATAAATAAAATATTTCTGAAGCATTACTCGCGAAATACTGTGAATAACGTTGTTGAATGACGTATCAGAAGGCCGGCTCCAGAGGGACATTTGTGCCATTAAAAATATACATTTTAAATACATTGTTGCTGTATAAGAATGGAATCAACCATTCATAAGCAAACTTTAGCTTAAGAAACTGTTGTTCAGTTACTTCTGTTCCTTGGGATAGCATAAAGTATTTGTACACTCTCAATAATACAATAATAATCATACTTGTTCCACATCAACATGTAATATTGAAATGTTATTTAATGGCTGTATACCAATAGCTTGATCATAACAAAATAAGATTGTCCAACAAAACATGTTATGGAAACGTAATGCCTTGATAATACAATAATAACAAAACGAGATATAAAAACAGGTTTTGTAATTTCGTAGTTATTAATTTGATATTCCCCTCTGCTCGGGTTATTTAGCGAGAATTACTAACATTCCAAATCATCGAGCCTTTTATAAAATAGAACACTGGGAAAATTTGTATTTGATACTTTATTGACAATCTAGAACATCCTGAACACCGAGGACCTGGGATTGAATCCCACTCCCGACAAACTCACAACATGTGATTTCTTCCTTCGGAAGGAAGGTAAAGCGTGGGTCCCGAGATGAACTAGCCAAGGGCTAAAAATCTCGTTAACCTTCCAGGACGCGCGCCATCAAGCAACCGAAACTGCACCGCGCAAGCGCTGTATACAACGAGTGAGGTTTTTTGGTAGTGTTGTACTTTTTACAACACCCGGGACGATCTGCTTTTGGCAGAAATGCAATATCTTCTTTGTTTTTAAACATTTTACCCTGGATTTTTTTTTATAGTCAAGGGGAATAGTTGTGCTAAGAAATGTATGGTACTTCCCCCCCCCCCCCCCCTTTGCACCCTCCCCCCTTTTGCTGGTAGCCGAAAATACGTGGCTTTTTTTTGTATCTATCTATATATATAAAAATGAGTTTGTAGCTTCTTTGAGGCAACAAAACTCTCGAACGGCCGAACCGATCAGCCTGACCCTTGCACGTTTCGATTCGTATTCATGGTGGCTGTGTTTATATGTATAAAAAGTTACAAAAATCAACTCAAAAAGTTGGAAAATTGATAAAGTACTGATTTTTATGAGCTGGGAAGAAAATCAACATGATAGAAATCAAACCAATCTAGAGTGCGGTGCTTAAATGAGCTTAAAAGCTGTCAAACCACCACAAGATTGGCAAGACAGAGTTTGCCGGGACAGCTAGTTTTTTATAAATTCTACATTTTTTACTCAAATTTCATCGTTTTGCTAATCATCAAAAGTTTCCCTGATCCTTGACATGCAATGTATTACTTAATACCCATTATAGTCTATTGAAGTTTTGATCCCAGAGCAATTCTAAGGCCTCCAAAGTACTCCAAAGTTTGTGCCACAAATCCAACATCCGATGCCAAATTTTATACACGATGAATCATCATAGAATATAGTCTACGGTACTCAGAAAGCCTCAAAGCACTCCTAGAATATTCAAGGTATATGAATTGAGCGATCTAGGTCATCCAAACTACTCTGGAATTCATTTTCTTAACATCTACAACATCTACCATCATTTGTGTTCACTCTGTTCATGAAATTTAGTCACGTTGATGTCCATTAGACCTCGCAATGCTACGAGCAACTCGATATTGTGGTAGTTGGATATTCCGTGAAATACAAATGGCCTCCAAAACACTTTATGTTTGGGTTACGATATCTACATACTGTATCATACTTTAATTGTAAAAAATATTCGTGGGATGTAGTCTATACTGCTGATGGAGCCTCAGTGCACAGCTATAATGCTTTTGGTACATTCATGGGGTATTCCAGGCTTTCCAAACTATTTTGGAATTAGGACCTACAAGTTCTACAGGCTCTACTCTTGTTTCTGTTCACTCTATCGGCATAATTCTTTCACGATTGTGTCTGTTGCACCTCATAATATTGCGAGTATTTCTATTTGTTGCTATTTGGGTATCCACTGGTTTTCAAATAGTCTCAATGTATTTTGAAGTATGGGTCGCAATATCTGTGAATCTTATGATATTTTTATTGTAGCGAATGCTCGTGGAATATAATCTTCACTACTCTTAGAGCCTCGGTGTGCAATTCTGATAACTTAGCAACATTCACTTGGTGATATAGGTCATCCAAATTAATCTGGAATTAAGACCTCAAGCTCCACAAGCTCTACTGAATCTCTTTACTTTATCGGTGTAGCTTTTCCAAAAAATGCTTCTAGAATTCTTCCAAGACATTCGCCAAGATTTCCTCAAATAATCTTTCCAGATATGCTTCCAAGTATTCCTGGAAGAATTCTTCCAGAAATTTTTCAAGAAATTCCTCGTAAATTCTTCCAGGAGTTCCTCCAGGTATTCTACCAGAAATTTCTACAAGAACCCCCCAGGAATTTCTCCAAGAATTCCTTTAAGAATTCCAGCAGGATTTTTTTCAAGAATTTCTCCAGATATCACTCTAAAAATTCTGCCAAGAATTCCTCACAGAATCCCTCCAACAATTTCTCCAAGAATTTCTCATAGACTTCTGCTTAGAAATTCTCCAAACATTGCTCCAGTAATTCCTCCAAGAGTTTCTCCAGGAATTCCTCCAAGATTTCCTCTATGTTTTTTTTTTCAAGAAGCTCTCAAGAAATTTCTCTAGAAAATCCTCAAAGAATTTCTCCCGAGACCTCCGGGAAATCGTCCCAAAATTCTTCCAAACATTACTCCAGGGGTTCATCCCAGATTATTTTCAGGCATTTCTACAGAAATTGTTCCAGGAATTCGTGAATAAATTTTTCAAGGAATTCCAGTAGAAATTACTTCAGGAAATCCTCCAGAAACTTCTTCAGGAATTCTTCGTAGAATTATTCCAGGTTTTTTTGGAATGTTTTTCAAAAATTCCTCCACAAATTCTTCCATGAACACCTTTAGTAATTCCTCAAAAAAAAAAGAAAACAAAACTCCTGAAATAGCTCTAAGAATTCGTCTGAGAATTTCTTCAGGGATTTCCTCAGAAATACCTCCGAAAACTTTTGAGAAGTTACGCCAAAAATTCCGCCCGAAATTCCTCAAGAAACTCCTTTGAGAAAAAAAATATAAATAAAATTCCTGAACACCACAAAGTTTGGAGAAACGAAATAATTGACATACCAGTTGTTCTAAAAGCTGAATTCGGATATGGGTCACGTTCATATGTATTCATTTAACCTTCGTCAAGAATATCAAAAGGTGTTTTGTAGTCTGGGATATTCTAGGTGTTTCAAAATGTCCTAGAGTGAAGTCTTCCAAATCTACAAGGATAGTTTTATGAGGATTCACCATAAATAATAGCACTGTATAATCTACTGGGGTCCGTGAAGCTCTGGAAGTTTATTGACACTAACTATATGGATATTCCAGGTCAGCCAAACTACCTTAGAATTCAGAACTTCAGCTCTACACTCGTAACAGTAGCCTGCTATATCTGCTATACTGAGTAACGTTGCGTTGTCAACTGTGGTTACTGGACCAATATGAAGTATACTAGATATTATTATAAACCTTTGGGACATTTAGGGTCGTCCAAACTGTCCTATGATGAAGTCCTTAAGGACAAGGTATTTGGAGTACATTCCTCAAAATTTCTAGAGCACCGTTTTTTAGAACCGTTGAACGGATTTGGATTAAAATGCATCACGCTGTTGACAACCACTGAACAATTGGTGTGATGCATTTTCATCCAAATCCGTTCAACGGTTCTAAGAAACGGTGCTCTAGAAAATTTGAGCTATGTACTCCGAATACCTTGTCCTTAAAATTTACAAGAATAATTTTATGTGTTTTCGCCATATATAATAGTATTGCATAATCTACTGGGTTCCGTGAAGCTCTTGAAGTCTGTACTGCCACTTGTAGATATTATATAAATATTCCAGGTCAGCCAAACTATCTTGGTGTTCAGAACTTAAGGTCTAAACTCGTAACAGTAGAGATATCTGTTATACTGATTAACGTCCAACCTGAAATCAAATTATATATTATTATTAACATTTTGGACATTAAGGGTCGTCCAAACTGTCCAGAAGTTTAGCTATTGACAGTAACAGTAGTTATTATCACAATCAATTAACTGTAACATTACACATCCAACTGTAATCTGCAATCCCCCTGGCATTTCATGAGTCATTCCAAGATAGTTTTGTGATGTTCCAGATCAACCACTACTTTGGAGACCTTAGCTTCAGGTCTACACTTGTGGTAATAGCCTTTGCCGCTACGTTAAGTAGTGTTGTATAATTCACTTTATTTACCAAGTCAGTTCGAGGAACAATAAGCGTTGTTATATATTTTTGGAATATTATGGGCCATCCTTACTGTTATGGAGCTTAGTTGACAAAAATAACCACTGTAACATGAGGTGATTTCGTTTTAAATAGTAACGGTACACAAACAAATAGGATCCGTGAACCTCTTAACTTTCAAGGGTCATTTCATGATAGTTTTGTGATAATTTAGGTCATCCAATCTTTCATAAACTACACATCTTTGCATCTACATTTGCAATGCTAGCCTGCTACATTGAATAAAACAGCGTAACAAAACTTAACTTTTGCTCTGTCTCAAGAGCAAACTTATGTGTCTCCGACAGATATTGGGCCGCTGAATCCGAATCTGGGCTCAGATTTGCTCCAGCACGTCACAATTTTGAGCTTTACCTCAATTTATAGGGCAAAATATGCGATTTTTTTTTTGACTGCCAGCCATTAAGCATGGAATTTTTTTTTTAAGTAATCAAAAGGTAAATTGGTCAATTAACATCTATATTAACGAGTCATGCAAAATATTTTGTTTTACCAAATCAAATTTAATAGATTTAAGCATTTTATGTTAGTATGCATGTAAACTTGCATGCAACTTTCGGAGGGTGACGGATGGGAAATATCGTGGTATGGAAATAGTGATAGTTCACTACGATAAAAAAGTTTTATCATAAAATCTTTTGTATGCGTTTCCTGACACTTTTTTGGTCTCGGATAAACGAATGTCTATCACTGTATAAAGCAGGGCAGTGTGTACGATTCTGAATATCCCGAAGCTATGTCATAGTCTCTGATTGTATTCTGTGAGTTCCAGTAAGTATAATAGATTATACAACATAACTCTATAACCAAAACAGAACTTCAATTGCTTCAGATGTTAGATTTTAAATATCATAATAGTTTAGATGATCTCAGTTGATCTGGTGATATCCATTGAACATTTTGAAGATTTACTGGACATGATAGGTTATGGTTTGGATGACCTAGAATATCCCAACAAATCCGATACTGTCTATTGAACTTTCAGAAGACATACTGAATATGATAGAATACAAATCGTAGTTTTGTATAATGGAAGAAGTTACCCTTACACCCGTAGACTTAAGGATCTAAACTCAAGAACAATTTATTCTAAAGTTTTTCAGTTAGTTATTTGTTTCAACTATTCGTTACCATCTCCGCCAGTTCTTTTGTAGCAATTCAAATGAAACAGGTAAAAATTTGGTGAGATACAAAAAAAATCTGAGCTAGTTGTAAATTCGTTCTGTAATAAACAATGGGATGACAATGACAGTAGAAGCCAGACAGTGTGGAATTCATCGTATGATATAACTTCTACGAGAAATCAATGTTCCGATAAAATCTACCACTTCTGAAACAACTAGATAACCATTTGAAACTGACCCCGTATATAAGACAAATGATGTAACCCGCCACTTCCTAATCAAAGTTGTGTCTCCCATACGAAATGATATCGGCGCTGATTTTGTTGGTTGCTCTCGGTATTGCAGGTGATGTAAATTTATACGATAATGTCAGTCTTTATCACATTAACCATAATGACTAACATTCTAGAGCCATCGGTTCTCGCAGAGCAATCTGACGACCATCCGTGGCAGGTCGTCCACGATGATCAAGGTCATCTGCATCTGGTCAGCCTGGATCCTTATGCCGCGAACCTTTTCGATCAACCGGCGCCGAAATTTGACCCTGAGTACGACACGCGTTTCTACCTGTACACGCCTTCCAATCCGGAGACGCCACATCAAATGTGGAACAATTACGAAAGCTCGGTGATTTACTCCGCATTCAACGCAAGCTACCCGACGAGATTTGTGATCCACGGTTGGGGCGGCGATATCAACTCGGCGATCAATCGACAAATCCGCACGGAGCTGTTCAACGTGGGCAAGTTCAACGTCATCTTCGTCGACTGGAGCGCTGGGTATGATGCGTTCTATCCGAATTCGCGTCGGCTAGTGTACCCGGTGGGTATTGCGACGTCCAATTTGATCGATTTCCTCGTGCGGGTGAAGTATCTCAGACGCCAGGACGTGGCGGTGATTGGCCACAGTTTGGGTGCACATGCCGCTGGAAATGTTGGCAAGGGTCAGGCTGGGCGGATTCCGGTTATTGTCGGTTTGGATCCTGCGTTGCCATTCTTCGCCATGGACTCGGTGGATAGGATCAAGGCCACCGATGCGGAATATGTGGAGGTTATTCACACGAACGGTGGTGTGCTCGGGTTCATGGAACCGATTGGAAATGCCGATTTCTATCCCAACTGGGGTCGGATCCAGCCAGGATGTGGAGTGGACATCGATGGAGGCTGTGCCCATGGGCGAGCCGTGGAATTGTTTGTGGAGTCGATCAGTTCGAGAGTGGGATTGGTTGGTCGACAGTGTTCTGGCTTCCAGGATATCCGCAATGGAATTTGCACAGAGACTGGATTTTCGTCATCAATGGGCGGAGAGTTGACCAACAGAGGAAGTAGATTGCATGGAATTTTCTACTTGGCAACTGCCAATGGCCGACCGTTTGTAAACGAGTGTTGATTATTTCTAATGCTACATGTTAATTTTAACTTTTTTAATTATCTTCGATGATGTTGATGAGCGCTATGAAAATTCGTATCTTTTGAAACATTATTTATTTTTCAAAATTTTTCTGTAACCTATTTTTATGTGATACCTATTTTTACAAATAAATAATAATTGTTTCTGATTATTTTCACCTGTGTACATTTTTATAAATTTGTTACATCATGCGTAAAAAACAGTGATTTATCGTTTTACTTGTCCAGTCCATGATAATGAGCAAACACAGACAAACAGATGTAACACTTCCATTCTTCTATTTCTTTATGGTTCTACGTTTCCACTGAAACTTGGCCTACCTCTCTTCAACTTAGTTTTCTTTGAGCACTTGGACAGTTATTAATTTGTCTACTTTTTGCATCACAGTCAATGAGCACATAACATAAGTGGAACTCTGGCACAAAAAGTTGATGCCTTTCTGAGATCGTACGCTGGTATACAGGGCATCGAAATGTCAAATGAATTATAACATTATTGCCATACTATTTTTCAGCATGTACCTATACCATTTTTCATTGCTGTGAAGTAAATCAAAGACCTTATAGATCTAGACTGGCAGCACGTGGAGATTTAAAATAGGACATAAATTGTAATAAAACTTTGTAAACTCAAGTCGAAAGTACGTTTTATGACTTTAAATATAAAGGGAGATCGACATGTGGAACGTAAATGTGTTATTTCGAAGATTTAAATAAACTTATGACAACATGCATATGTGGATTTCCAGCAGCTAGTTTTGCGCATATCTCAGATGCCAATCTTCGTACCTGTATTCTTTGCCAAAACTGGAATACTGGTTGGATCAGATGTTTTTTTGTTTACCAAAATAAGTGACAGTTCGACGCCTTTTATGAAAGATATAACAGTTTCGCGTGCTGGAAAATGATACAACTTTTTCCTTCGCTCTGACCATGGAGTTCCACTTATGTTATGTGCTGTGAGACAAGCTCAATGATACACTGTACCTATAGATATAGAGTCGAGAAAATTTTCCCGACCGGAACGGGAATCGATCCCGCCGTCTCCGGATCTGCAATCCATAGCCGTAACCTGCCCCATATAGCCGAAGCGGTAAACGCACGGGTATTCAGCATGACCATGCTGAGGGTGACGGGTTCGATTCCCGGTCGGTCCAGGATCTTTTCGTAATGGAAATTTCCTTGACTTCCTTGGGCATAGAGTATCTTCGTGCCTGCCACACGATATACACATGCAAAATGGCCATTGGCAGAGGAAGCTCTCAGTTAAAAACTGTGGAAGTGCTCATAGAACACTAAGCTGAGAAGCAGGCTTTGTCCCAGTGAGGACGTTACGCCAAGAAGAGAGAGAGAGAGAGCCGTAACCTGGGGGCTGCGAATAGAATCAAAACGCTTGTCCAGATATCTCTATTCACCGCTGTCAAAATATCTCCATCGAGCTGCCACCGCTCCAACAGCTACTGTTCTTATGCGACTCCACCTTACAGAAAAGTATACCAACCTGAGTACTGCGAATAGGAACGGTTTTATTTTTCAAGCTAGCTAACGCACACCAACACACTTTTGACGCTCGGTTTGAAAAGACACTCGAGCGTTTAATTTTCATGCCACCGCCAGCGTCGGCGCAATTGTCAAACTCGCCATCGCGACGCTGTTTGAAAAAGGTTCTTCTTCTTCTTCTTTATGGCTCTACGTCCCCACTGGAACTTGGCCTGCCTCGCTTCAACTTAGTGTTCTTTGAGCACTTCCACAGTTATTAATTGAAGGGCTTTCTTTGCTTGCCATTGCATGAATTTGTATATTGCACATTGGTCGGGCTCCATACAAAGGGGCGGCCAAAACTCTCAAAAAACGAAATTGATATTTTTAAACTTTATTTCACCTTATAACGTACAATAAGTTAATGTATTGTACTTTTATGATTCTTAATTAAAAGCATACCAGCTTTTGTATTTCAATGACATTTTCACTGCCGAAGTGGCCTAAGTCATAAAATTGAAAAATGAATTATTCGAAAAAAGTAAAATGATAATATTTTGAGAATGGAATATATGTTTTAAGTTATCCAGCATATGGAAGCTTGTTATTGGACTGTTTGAATGCACGTATGGAGCAAAATTAATATGTCACAAAACTTTTCAAATTTTCATATATTGTACCTTAGAAATTTTGGTAATTTTTAAGTTAAAAAACGGTTCGTGTCGTCACGTGTCGCCGCAATTTCGAATAGTACATCTTAAAAATCATGCTTAGAGCTGCCTAAAAACGTTGAAATATTTTGCAGAAATTTGCAGTTTTTCAAATTAGAGCTATTTAAAAAAGTCATGTTTTTTCATATATTTTACGTTATTTTTCCATTTTTTACTGAAATAAAATTTATCTTTCCACATTTTTCACATGTTTTGAACAAACTTGATTGGATTTGATCGAAAGATGATCATTTATTTAAATTCGAATTGATTTTCTAACAAAAAAAACGCAAAAATATAGGGTTTACTGATTTTCATAGTTTTTGAAATTATTGAAATTACGTAATTTTTTAATACTCCTTTTAAACACTAAAAATACTATATAACATATCTAGGCAACCTATAGTTTTGGCCGAACTATATATTTTTCCGACCATTGTGTATTGTGAGGCAAGCACAGACAATGATAGTCCAGGGAGTCGAGAAAGTTTTCCCGACCGAAACGGGAAGCGAACCCGCCGTCTCCGGATTGGCTATCCATAGCCCTAACCACTAGGCTAACTGGAGACCCCTAGATCATTCTAGGGATCGTTTCAATTATTTCAAGGATCAGTTTAGAAAAATTTGTATTTTTTTTTGCTAAATTTTACGAAAAGAAGGGAGCATTCGGCAATGTTTCATGGATCCAAATGACTGCTTTATGGTTTTCTGGTATGCTTCTATGGAATATTGCAAAGTTATCAATGCGTCATATGGCAATTTTTCATGGATTGTTTAACGGCGCAAACATTGGGCTGCCAATTTGCCAAGGATCCCAAAAAAGGGGGTTCCAAGGGACGTCTCAGGAGCCTTTCAAGGGCATTCGGACAGTTTTCGTTGGCATTTCAATGGGGTTACGGTGAGTTTCGGGGTGTTACAATATTATTCGTTCCTAGGGGTTTCAGAGGAATTTTGAATGTATATCTGGGATTTCCTCTTGATATTGATTGAGAAACCCACTGAAACCCCGTCAGACCCTCTCCAGGAGTGCCTCTGAAAGCTCCGTGCAATTTTGGGATGCCCTTAGACGCCTCTGAAAGCCTCCATTATTTCCCCCTGAGGCTCCTTTACAAGCCTCTGAAACCTCCTGAGACCACTTAAAATGCCCCCTGAAACACCTTCAGGTTCCCTGAAACTCTTTTGAAAACCCCCTGATTTCCCCCAGAGACCCCTAAAACGCGCCTGACTTCCTCAATCCCCTGGCCGCAGCGACCTCATACAACCCCCCTGAAGCCCCATGAAACCCTTTTAAATGCCCATAGGATCCCCTGGAATACTCTCAAGAGCCCCTGGAATCCCCCTTGAAACCTCCTGACACCTCCAGCCAGAGTCAGGAGTAGTAGGAACCCATTGAGACGCCCTGGATCGAGCCTAACATTCCCTGAAGCGCCCTAGAATCCCCTGGAACCCATCTAAAACCCATTACGACCCCCTGACATGCTCCTGAGATCTCAAAGTAGCCCCTGATACTCCTTGAATAAACGCTCCTGAGGTACCTACAGGTACATCCTTAGAACCCCCTGAAATCCCCGGGGTCCCCTGAAAAGCTACTGAGAGCCCCTGAAGCGCCCTTGAGGTCCCCAATTAAAATTGAACTATAGATGACGAAGATATCACCAAATCACTTTTCCATGTTCTACGAAAGTGACCCCAAACTTTTGACCGATACATCATTTTGAGGGGTGACCCCAAACTTTTGGTCGATGACATCAAGGATTAATTTACTTAATAACTTTTTGCCATTCTCGTACACCAAAGTGTACTGAAAGGCTATATGATCACTCAAAAAACTAATTTTCGATAGAAGGCTCGGAGGGTCAAGTCACATATACCAATCAACTCTGTTCGACGAATTGAGATGATGTCTGTATGTGTGTATGTATGTCTGTGTACAAAAAGGTCACTCACTTTTAAGGCACTTCCCATTGGCCGATTTTTCGGATTATAGCTCGAATCGAACCGGAATTTTACCGCATTGTTTGCTATTGAAAATGGTCCGGATCGGTCAAGGCGTTCCGGAGTTATAGCCATTTGAGTGATCCGGACCACCGGTAGAACTGGCCACATATAAAACTGAACCAAGTTCCCGACCAAGCCCCATCATGCGACACATCTAACTGCCGCAATTTTATTATCCTTCAGCATGGTTGACAAATTTTGTGCGGATATTAACACAGGAGACCAAAAATTCTACGATGTCGGTCCTAAATTCAAGATGGCGGTCTAAAATCCAAAATGGCGGCTCCAAATTCAAGATGGCGGCTGTATAATGGAGTTTTAAGCCCTAAACCATGCAATATGGGTATATTTTGTATGGGGAAGATGTTTGGAGTCCAATAATGACGACCATAATATCCAAGATGGCGGTCTAAAATCCAAGATAACGCCTCCAATTCAAGATGGCGGCTATTTAATGGAGTTGTTGGCACTAAAACTATGTGACATGGGTATATTTTGTATGGGGAAGATGCCTGGAGTCCATAAATGGCGACCTAATTATCCAAAATGGTGGTCTAAAATTCAAGATGGCGGCTCAAAATTCAATATGGCGGCTGTAGACGGAGTTTTAGGCCCTAAACCATGCAATAAGGGGCTGTTCATAAACCACGTAGACCAAAATTTGGCCATCTCAGACCCCCCCTCCCCCCTCGTAGACTTTTGTCCATACAAAAATTTTGAAATTTGTATGGAGCGTAGACTTTGGTCAGACCCCCCCTCTCTCCAAAAAGTCTACGTGGTTTATGAACGGCCCCTAAGGGTATATTTTGTTTGGGTAGATGTCCGGTGTCCAAAAATGGCGACCTGAACATTCAAGATAGCGTTCTAAAATTCAAGATAGCGGCTTCAAATTCAAGATGGAGGCTGTTTAAAGGATTTTTAGACTCTTAAACCATGCAATATGGGTACATTTGGTATGGCGGTCTAAAATTCAAGATGGCGGCTCCGAATTCAAGATGGTGGTTGTAAAGTGGAGTTTTTGACTCTAAAACCATGCAATATGGTTATAATTTGTTTGGGGAAGGTGGCCGGAGTCCAAAAATGGCAACCTGAATATCCAAAATGGCGGCTCTAAATTCAAGATGGCGGCTGTATAACGAAGTTTTAGGCCCTAAAACCATGCAAGAAGGATATATTTTGTATGGGGAAAATGTCCGGAGTCCAAAAATGGCAACCTGAATATCCAAGATAGCGGTCTAAAATTAAAAATGGCGGCTTCAAATCAAGATGAAGGCTGTTTAACCTTCACAGTACCAGGTGCCAACATCAAAAGATTAAAAATCTGTAACTTTGTCAAATTTCATCCGATTTTGATGAAAATTTTACAGAAAATCACAAATGAGTTGAATTTTAGACATATGCTATGGAACCATAAAAGTTCACCGTTGTTCCGGATTTAGGCCGGAAAAACCTGGGGTACCCTAGGTACCGAAACAGGGACTTTTTGAGAAAAACACTCGAAAACGTGTTGAAATTCGCAACAAATCAATTAATTTTAAATCTTTATTCAAGCACACCTGTACATGCACGGTTCTGCGACAGTAGAACATGTTCCGACCACGTAGCAGGCCGGAACCGGTTCCGGTAGGGACCCAAAGGGGACACTTTCTAAATTTCACAGAACCACATCGTTCAACGGCTCAAAATTCATGATTTTTCATGTGGATCTCAATAGGCATAGTGCCGATGTCCAACAAAGGATTTGGCCACTTCCAGATATTCCGGAACCGGTTCCGGTAGGGACCCATAGCGGACACTTTCTGAATTTCACAGATCCACATCGTTCGACGGCTTAAATTTCATGATTTTTTTTATCTAGAAGCCAATGGCCATAGTGCCAATGATCAAAAAAAGTTTTGGCCACTTCCGGATATTCCGGAACCGGTTCCGGTAAGAGCCAAAAGATGACACTTTCTGAATTTCGAAGAACAACATCGTTGGACGGTTCAAAATTCATGATTTTTCATCTGGATGTCAATAGACATGGTGCCGATGGCCAATAATTGATCTGGCCACTTCCTGGATATTCCGGAACCGGTTCCGGTAGGGACCCAAAGGGGACACTTTCTGAGTTTCACAGAACCACATCGTTCGACGGCTCAAAATTTATGATTTTTCATCTGGATGTCAATAGGCATAGTGCCGATGTTCGACAATGGTTCTGGCCACTTCCGGATATTCCGGAACCGGTTCCGGTAGGGACCCAAAGCGGACATTTTCTGAATTTCACAGATCCACATCGTTCGATGGCTTAAATTTCATGATTTTTTATCTAGAAGCCAACAGCCATAGTACCAATGATCGAAACATGTTCTGGCCACTTCCGGGTGTTCCGGAACCGGATCCGGCAGGGACCCAAAGAGGACACTTTCTGAATTTCAAAGAACCACATCGTTCGACGGTTCAAAATTCATGATTTTTCATGTGGATGTAAATAGACAGTGCCGATGGCCAATAATTGATCTGGCTACTTCTGGATATTCCGAAACCGGTTCCGGTAGGGACCCAAAGGGGACAGTTTCTGAGCTGCACAGAGCCACATCGTTCCATGGCTCGAATTTCGTGATGTTTTATCTAGAAACCAATAGTCATAGCGCCAATGATCAAATATGGTTCGGACCACTTCCGCCTATTCCGTAACCGGTTTCAGTAGGATCCCAAAGGGGGCATTTTCTGTATTTCACAAAACCACATCGTTCGACGGCTCAAAATTCATGATTATTCATCTTTATGTTAATAGGTATAGTGCCAATGGCGGACAATAGATCTGGGCAGTTCAGAATATTCCGGGATTCCAATAAGAGCCCAAATAGAACACTATCAAAAATTCACGTAACCCCCTCGTTCGTTTAATCAAAATTCATGATTTTTTTTCATTCATTAGCCATCCTAAGCAGCACATGTGTCACAGAAGAGCCACGCAGCGCAGTTTTCGAAATTGACTTAGTTATAGCAGAAAGTGCGCAAAATAAGATCCTTTATTTGAAGAACCTTAAACCCTATAATGCGAATGTATTTTTGTTTACAATAAATATGACAAATCGTTCAATAATTCGGTAGTTCAACTGTATGGATTATGTTGAAACTGCACCAGGTACTGATCATCAGGAGTCTCGTAACCTCACCTTTTACCTGTGCTACGATTTGAAAATCAGTCATTCCGGTGATTTTATGATCAATAACAAAACGAAAATAATTGAAATCATTATTTTACATCAGTCTAAACCTACTACAGCTCATTTATTCATAAAATTAAAAAATAGTACTCGTAGAACAGGTATATCTGAGGTTAGATAATCGCCACTGCTGATAATATTTTATATGTGTTTATGGCTTTAACCCATATCGGCCTGAGTCAGCGCAAACGAACTTATATTTTTAGTAAATACTCAACGAATTTGAATATATTTTCTACAGTTTACTCGTACATACATATTTCTAGTTTGTGAAAGTGAACAGAGAACGTCGGAATGGTCCCTGTGGCAGAGTTATTCCGGTGGGTCACTAGGTCAGATTCTTATAAAAATTGTTGTTGTTTTTTTTTTGTACACATCATATTTTCCATATACAAGGGGGTGGCCAAAATGTTTGGGATAGGCAACTTTTTTTCTTCCACAAAAAAAAATCAACATGCTGTAACTTTTTATAGAGTGCATCAAAAAATCTCAAATTTTGACTGTTTGTCAACCTATTATATGTGCATCATTGGTACAAATTTGGGCTCGATTGAATAATTTTTCGCAAAGTTAGAACCGTTCGGGTAAAACACTATTTTTTAGACAACTCATTTTTGAGCTGTCATATCTCGGAAACCAGTGAACCGAATTGAAGTACTCTATGAAAAGTTATAGCATGTTGAACTTTTTTGTGAGAGAAAAAAAAGTACATTCGCAATTAAATTCACTCTATTTCCATTAAAATTTACTCCTCCACCATCTTACACTGATTATCAACAGTTTAGACCATTTAGGAGTTATTGGATATGGCCACCGAGTGCTCAATTTCCAGAATTGTGTCGTTTTTTGTGGATGATCCCTTGAAATTATTATTTTTTTGTTATAACATTTCCTAGGGATTTTTTTAGGAATTTTCATGCGTTCTACTAAGTTATTCTTTGTGATGAAATTTACCTCCTTCAGTTGTTTTTTTCTTATTGGAATAACGCTCTAAGTGGAACAGAGCCTGCATCTCAATATGGAGAAATCCCAAAAACATTTCCTGGCGGAGTCCTTTGAAAAATCTCTGGAAACACATGAGAAATGTTGGACAAATTCCTTGAGCGATACTAGAACTCCTCCAGATATTGTTGCTGTAATTCTCCATGTAATTATAGATGAGATTCCTACAAAAAAAGCATCCTGTGATTCCTGCAGATATTAAAAAAAAAATTGTAATAAGTATCATCCAGATTTTTTTTTTTAATTTTAGAATCTAGCTTGATTAGTCAACCACTTGATAATAAAGTATTCTTGCGGAAATCATCATGGCAAATTTCTGCAGGAATGCTGCTGGTATTTATTCAGGCAAAAGGTTAATGCAACCATAACAAATTGCAAATGCTCCATAGAAAATCAAAAAGCGCTCCATAAAGAATGAACATATGTTCCATGAAAATGTGAAATGTTACCCATAAATAATTGAAAACGTTCCATACTTTATAAAAAATGTACCGGTAAAACAAAAAAATTTCTCATTAAAAGAAAAATTTTGCACCAATAAGTAATACTGAAATGCTCCATAATAAAATACAAATGCTCCATAGAAAAATGCAAACGCTCCATAAAAAATTGGAATTGTACCCATAGAAAATTGAATATTGCTCCATAGAAAAATTAAATTGCACCATAAAAAATATAAATTGCACCAAAGAAAATATATGAATGCTCCATAAGTATTAGCAAACTGCACCACATAAAATACAATTTGCTCCATGAAAAATTGAAAATTCTCCATAACTTTAAACATTTGCCACTAAAGCAATGCAATGTAAAGCAATTCAGCCCTGCCGAACTAAATTATAAGAATATGCTATCTATGGAGGATTTTCAATTTTTCATGGACCAATTCATATTTTCTATGGTGCAGTTTGATAATACTTATGGAGAATTCATCTATTTCCTATGGTGCAATTTCAATTTTTTATGGTGCAATTTAATTTTTCTATGGAGCAATATTCAATTTTCTATGGGTACAATTTAAATTTTTTATGGAGCGTTTGCATTTTTCTATGGAGCATTTGTATTTTATTATGGAGCATTTCAGTATTATTTATTGGTGCAAAATTTCACTTTTACAGTATGCGGCAGGAAAAAATGCGAAAGTGTTTTTCAACTTCAAACCTCATTTTCGTCCATTTGACGTTAACCAATCTGTGTTTCAACGTTCCATGATCACTAATAGGCTACTTTTCTGAAAAGTTAATAAATAATTTTCCCATTTTGGTCACTAAACTTTACAGGGCGGTGCCTGAAACTGAAGACAATCAGAATTTTCAAACCGCAGAAAAGTACACAGCTCGCTAAATTTTGTATCTGATAAAACATTTTTTTTAATTTTCTCTATAATATCATCAAATATATATACTTATTTCGTCTAGTATGTGAAACTACATGACTCTGGATCAGTGTGGTCTGGTTGTTCATCGAATTTAAGATATTTTTTTTACTGTTATAGTCATTCTGTTTAATGACCATTGGGCGCGCAGTTTATTGATACCAACATTTTAGGCTTACATTATCACATGTTAAAAATCAAATATGTTCATTTTTATTCTGAAGTGCTAGAATATAGACTTTGACTGATACACTGTCATGAAAAAATAGTCATATATATCCCATATTTAGCGTGTAATAGTGCCTTGAACTTTTCGCATTTTTTCCTGCCGCACCCTGTAATGAGAAAATTTTATGTTTTACCGGTACATTTTTTATAAAGTATGGAACGTTTTCAATTATTTATGGGTAACATTGCACATTTTCATGGAACATATGTTCTTTCTTTATGGAGCACTTTTTGATTTTCTATGGAGCGTTTCCATTTGTTTATGGGTGCAATAAATAGGCTGCCATTTATTCAGGAATTTTTGGTTGAATGCACTTGGATGACCTGATGGAATTCTTTGGAAACAATCACAGGAACAATTTTACAATCACAGTACGGATTTGTATAGGAATATTTGGAGAAGCCTCTGGAGGAGCACTCTCATAAAGAATCTCCCATCAGGCATTTATGGAGACACGTCAAGTGGATTTTTTCTTAAAGATTTTTCCATGGATTCCTTCAAGAGATCTCCTTGGCATTTCTCTACGGATTTCTATAAGAATGCCTTCAGCATTTCTTCTAGGGAAGTTCTTTCTGTGATTTTTACAGACATTTTCCAAAAAATTTCAACACCAATTCCGCTTGGAAAATCGTAAGAATGTCTGCCTTCTTCTCCTAAAAATCCTCAGAAATTTTCCCAAGAATTCCTCCAGGAATTTCTCTTAGAGTTTATCTCTTAAAATTCTGGCTGGGATTGATGTTATTTATATTTTATATGGGATTCATGCAGCAGTCTCTACTGTAACTATGAGTTCCAATAGAAATTCAGGTTGAGATTTTTTATAGGGATTCCTTCAGAATTTCTCTAAAGCTCCTTCCATTTGCCTTCTCTTCGTATTCTTGCTGGAAATCCCCTTCAGATTCGTTTGAGTTCGGCTTAGTTTCTGGAATATTCGGAAGGGGTCAAATCAATTATTGGCCATCGTGCTATGCCTATTTATACTCAGATGAGAAATCATGAATTTTGAATCGTTGAATGATGAGGTTACGTAAAAATCTGAAAGTGTTCCTTTTGGATCCCTACTGGCACCGGTTCTGGAAAATCCGGTAGTGGCCAAAACCATGTTTGATCATTGGCTCTACGACTATTAGCTACTAGATTAAAAATCATGAATGTTGACAACATCGAACGAGAGGCTTACGTGAAATTCTGATAGTGTCCTCTTGAGGTCCCTACCGAAATCGTTCCTGGAATATCCGGAAGTGGCCAGATCCATTGTCCGCAGTCGGCATTATGCATATTGATATCCAGATGAAAAATCATGAACTTTGAGTCGAACGATGTGGTTCTGTGAAATACAGAAAGTGTTCCCTTTAGGTCCCTACCGGGACCGGTTCCGGAATATCCGGAAGTGGCCAGAACCATTGTCGAACATCGGCACTGTTGGGGAGTTAGACATCTAAATATCTTAGAATTCGCTCTTTAAAATCTATCGATTTGTATCACCCCAGCATCCCCAATGAGAAGAACTATTTCGTTCTCTCTCTATATGTATAATGACACGGAAAGGGCTATTTTAGCCAGAGTATCGCAACTCTCGTCAGTAGGCAACGCGCCACGACGGAGTCCAGTAGGACAAACCAATTAAGTGTTGTAAATAGTAATCATAGTTAATAAATGTAAATAGTGTATTGTGTTTTGTATGAAATAAAAGGACTTTAAATGTTATTTGTATGAATTGTGAACCAAAAATAAACGAGCTGACGTTAATTGTTTGTGGAATTGAAGGACAACATCCTGACCAATATTCCCTAAGACCCGATGGAGGGCAGTGAAGGCTGCGATCAACCCAGTCCGTTTAGGAATCGGTAAATTACATGTTGGGCCTTGAACATCGTCCACAACCGAAGAATTCTACAGGCCAAGGCTCCGACAGGCACTATGCCTATTGACATCCAGATGAAAAATCATGAATTTTGAGCCGTCGAACGATGTGGTTCTGTGAAACTCAGAAAGTGTCCCCTTTGGGTCCCTATTGGAACCGGTTCCGGAATATCCAGGAAGTGGCCAGATCAATTATTGGCCATCGGCACCATGTCTATTGACACCCAGATGAAAAATCATGAATTTTGAAGCGTTCAACGATGTTGTTCTTTGAAATTCAGAAAGTGTCCTCTTTTGGCTCTTACCGGAACCGGTTCCGGAATATCCGGAAGTGGCCAAAACTTTTTTGGTCATTGGCACTATGGCTATTGGCTTCTAGATAAAAAATCATGAAATTTAAGCCGTCGAACGATGTGGATCTGTGAAATTCAGAAAGTGTCCGCTATGGGTCCCTACCGGAACCGGTTCCGGAATATCTGGAAGTGGCTAAATCTTTTGTTGGACATCGGGACTATGCCTATTGAGATCCACATGAAAAATCATGAATTTTGAGCCGTTGAACGATGTGGTTCTGTGAAATTCAGAAAGTGTCCCCTTTGGGTCCCTACCGGAACTGGTTCCGGCCTGCTACGCGGCCGGAACATGTTCTACTGTCGCAAAACCGTGCATGTACAGATGTGCTTGAATAAAGATTTAAAATTAATTGATTTGTTGCGAATTTCAACACGTTTTCGAGTGTTTTTCTCAAAAAGTCCCTGTTTCGGTACCTAGGGTACCCCAGGTTTTTCCGGCCTAAATCCGGAACAACGGTGAACTTTTATGGTTCCATAGCATATGTCTAAAATTCAACTCATTTGTGATTTTCTGTAAAATTTTCATCAAAATCGGATAAAATTTGACAAAGTTACAGATTTTTAAACTTTTGATGTTGGCACCTGGTACTGTGAAGGTTAATGGAGTTTTAGGCCCCAAAACTATGAAAAATGGGTATATTTGGTATAAGGAAGATATCCGGAGTCCAAAAATGGCGACCACAATTTCCAAGAGGGCGATCTAAAATCCAAAATGGCGGCTCCAAACTCAAGACGGTGGCTGTTTAAAGCAGTTTTAGACCCTAACTGCATGTAATATGGGTATATTTGGTATAGGAAAGATCTCTGGAGTCAAAAATGGCGACCGCAATATACAAAATGGTGGCCCAAACACCAAGATGGCGGCTCCAACTTCAAGATGGTGGCTGTTTAATGGCGTTTTAAGCTCTAAATCCGTGTCATATGGGTTTATTTGATATAGAGACGAATTGTGGACTCCAAAAAATGGTGACCAGATGGTGGCTGTTCAATGAGGTTCTGGGCTCTAAAACCATGCAATATGGGTATATCTGGTATGGGGAAGAAATGTGGAGTCTAAAAATAAAGACCAGAATAGTCAAGATGGCGGACTTAAATTAAAAATTGCGGCTCAATGTTCAAGATAGCGGCTTTTTGTTATGGTGAAATGGGAGAGCGTCCAGGTGCATTTTTGACTCGCATTTTTTGAGAGCACCGATCTCGTCATCCACAAAACGCCCGAAAACGAAAATGCTACTCAATGTTTATTACGAGTGAGTAAGGCTACTCATTGCTTTTTCAGCCCTGTTTGTTGTTTAGATGACGAGATCCATGCTTTTGGTATTTGCAAGGCAGCCATTGTGACGGCCATCTTTGTATTCGCTCATTTATGTCCTTAAGACATATAGGCGCAAACATCAAAGCTACATAAACGATATGATTTCTAGTACCATGTTATGGATTTTTGTTTAACGTATGAAAGTGCGATATTCATCTACATGTCACTTGAGTTTGTTGAAATGTGTTTTCGAAGGTACGAGGAAGGCGCCATCACCGCTAGGTGGATTAATTAGGGTTTTTTTTCTAGATTTTTTAGCTAAGTTCTGTAAAAAGCAGTTGAAAGCTAATAGAAAATGGGTCATATTACCGCTCTCATCTTAAAATTTGGTCGACCCAACTTCCAGCGACACTGCCGTAAGTTTATATTCATTTTTTAGAAAATTTGGCAACTTTGGATTAAGTTTACTTACAATTTTTTTTTGAAAAAGTTTCTTTTAAATCGTGTTCAAAGTTTCTTTGACTTATTATCTTTTGAATGAAACCGCAAATTGGCGGAGATATGGGCCTAAAAAAATGACATGTTTTTGAGGGGGTGACCCCAAACTTTTGAACGGGAGTGTATGGCATTTATAGCATAAGGAACATAACGAAAAAATGTTTCATAAATTTCTGTTGAAGGAACGTATAGAAATTCAAAAGAAATTCATCACGTTTTTGCACATCATAAAACATGTAGTACGGTGATGCCACTGACCCATATTGTCCCCACATACCATATCAGGACAAACATGTCTAAAGGTCCAATCTGCAGAAGAGAGGCTCTCTTTGGTTTCTCTCTCTTTCGTTAATATCTCAGCTGTTTATTTGTATTTTGATTGCCTCCTCGCATTGAACGATGGTCAAAACAATCGTCTTTTGATTTATACTGCAAAAATAGTTGAAAAGTGTACCATTACATTGCAATAATTGAAAGAGAAAGTAAACAAAAAGAGCCTCTCAAATGCAGATAGGACCTTTTGAAATGTTTGGCCTGATATGACCCTCAAAACACACTGGCTTCTCACTATTGCATTACCTACATTTCTACTGGCACCGATGACAGACTACACCTATTAAATAACAAATGATTTGAGACACGCTCGGATGTCGGCTTCCCCTAAAGGAATTTCGCATGATGTCACTCATCCATCTGCCGAATCGTGCCATTACAACCTGATACACACGTCGTCTTTTTACCTGGGGACTCTGGAGTTAATATGGGTGAAATATGATATCACACTATACTATATTCAGGATTCTTTGGGCATAAAATTTTTATTTCTGAATCGAGTCAATGTCAACAAGTTGCTTTTCAAAAATTGTATCCCAACGCGTACGGTGAGTCGACTGCCGTAATAACAACGTAAATTCCCTTTTCATTGTCATACCGAGGAGGATCTCCACCCAACAGCCCCTGTTGTTTTAGATTGTAGCACGTTTTGGTCTTCAGTTCGTTGTAGTCATCACACCTCGCTCCCCAAAAACCTTTGCAGTCCTTAGACAGCGACTCCATAAGATATTCAATCGATCGCCCGTGGCTGCAGGATTCGGTCGAGCATCCGGGCTGTTTCTTGCCATAGTTGAGATAGAAGTCAACGCGCCCGATCGGGTGAGGGTATCCGGAAAATTGCGTGCTGGTGTGGATGACCTCGACGTACTCTGCATCATCCGGACTGAGTCGACTTTCCGGTTCGTCTTCGAAAAAGTTGATCGATGCGGGGTCCAACCCATAAATGACTTTTATCCGCCCAACGCTTACTAATCGACCGGCATTCCCGGCTATGTGAGCTCCCAGACTGTGCCCGATGAGGTAGATTTGGTCCATGGTCGTCATGCCGGAACGAACCATCCGATTGATAAGGTCTGCCACGACGTGCCCAACTGCCAGGGTGTACTGGGAAGCCCGCAGATATGCTTCGGCTGCTCCCTTGTTCCAATCCACCCCAACGATGTTGTACTGACCGTTGGCCAAATATGCATCCTTAACACCTCGGATCGCCAACGATGTGAAATTGTTCATCCAACCGTGAATGACGATTCTGTGAAATTTGAATTGTTTGTAGACATTACACATTTCAGATTAGCGAACAGTTTGCAAACTCACCGCAACGGGAGACTACTGTTGTAGAACGAGCGTGAAACTGTCCCAACCGTATCAATCGAAAACACGTGAGGCTCGTTTACCGTAAGTGGTGTGTACAAGTAGAACCGCACATCACGTTTAGCGCTGAAATTGCTCCCAAAGCCGATCCTATTAGTGCCGGTGGCTACAAGTGGATGTAATGTATAATTTCATCGAAATCGTTTGATTCCAACAACACTTACGAACTTCGTCATCTTCCTCTGCGTAAGTCCCCGAAGTCAATACAGTCAGCAGAATTAGTTTTCGCAACATTTCACCGGAACAACCTCCTCAGTCCTAGAGGAAACTTCAAATGTATCGGTTTTTCGTTCCAACCTCTAAAAAAGGCAATGCTCTTCCAGAGCACCAGTAGCGAAACAAAATCAAACATGCAAACTGCACTTGCTATCAACTACACCTCCCGTAGGGCAATTGTGTCTTCCCTTCGTATCGTTGCAATTGCATTACCGCATGATAAACTAATGGCACTCTGTCTGCGCGCCGAATTCGAACTTTCAACCATTCCAGTTGACACTATCAACACAACTGCCAAAATATTCCAATTGTGCATTTTTCCCCAAAACTAGCTCCCCAAAACTTTCGCGTTATTTCTTCGACACTTTGCCACACTTCCGGTCAACTCTGCCGTCTCGTGTCTCAAGCGATTGAGTGCCATAAAACTGATCCACCGCAATAATCTATCCATCTAAGGGTATCAGCTTCAAGTCAAGTCCAAAGTACCTGTACGATACCAACTTACTATCGTCGGATAGCAATACCGTTCAACACCTCACAATAGTTCCAACCTAACTAGCAGCATCCATCAATGTGGTCATTTTTTGTGTCATTTCTACAAAACACATCCATCTATTGACCGACTACATCTCATTAGCATATATCTACAGGGGGTGGCCAAAATGTTTGGGATAGGCAACTTTTTTTCTCCCACAAAAAATTCAACATGCTGTAACTTTTCATAGAGTGCATCAAAAAATCTCAAATTTTGACTGTTTATCAACCTGTTATATGTGCATCTTTGGTACAAATTTGGGCTCGATTGAATAATTTTTCGCGAAGTTAGAACCGTTCGGGTAAAACACTATTTTTAGACAACTCATTTCTGAGCTGTCATATCTCGGAAACCAGTGAACCGAATTGAATGAATTTTTTAACGTTTATCAACAATATATTGATACTTAATACAATGTTATAAAATGTAATATTTTCTCACGGTGAATTAAGTTATACCGGGTTGAAATTTTTACCCATATTGAGGAAAATAAGTCAATTTTACAATACCACATAAAAATTACCAAATGTGTTCTTCCTTTAATCTAAATAGGCTCTAATATATCTGATTAAAGATAACTTGAGAACAGAAGTGGAAAATCTTTGGACATCAACACTAAAATTTATTAATATTGACGTAAAAAAATTACATTTTTTCGAGAAAAATCCAAAAAGTGTCAATCCAGACGTTCAAAAAGTATCTATGTTTTAATAGTTTGTGAAGCATTTGTATATTGTTAGTGTACGTTCAAAATTTCATTCAATTCGGTTCACTGGTTTCCGAGATATGACAGCTCAAAAATGAGTTGTCTAAAAAATAGTGTTTTACCCGAACGGTTCTAACTTTGCGAAAGATTAATCAATCGAGCCCAAATTTATACCAATGATGCACATATAACAGGTTGACAAACAGTCAAAATTTGAGATTTTTTGATGCACTGTATGAAAAGTTATAGCATGTTGAACTTTTTTGTGAGAGAAAAAAAGCTGCCTATCCCAAACATTTTGGCCATCCCCTGTATAACTCAAATGATTCGTGAACCGACGACGGCGATGGAACACGCCAGCATACACAGCCCGAAAGCGAAGTTAAGCTATGATTGGTCTAGACTAGCGAGATGCAGTGCAAAGTCATTGTCGCTAACACGCTTGACACGGGGCGCGAAAGAAATGCTTTCAACAATCGGCAGGCGCTTAACCCACTACACAAATATAGGTGAACCAAACCTTATTGACTGTCTGGGTTTTAGTATTTCGGCGTTGCATAATGTTGACGCTCAATGTTATAGACGAAATGGGGCTCCAAGATATAGGTTTGTCGCGTTCGAAAATTTGCAAATTGTTTAACGGTTTGTAAGAATAACTATTTGAATTCAAACCATTTGCACAAAATATTGTAAATTTGGTTCTGCATGGTTTATTACCTCAGACAGATTAGATTAAGTTCAAGTCAACATACAAATTTTAACTTGAGTCGCTGTAGGGTAGGGCTCTCATAGCCGAAGTGGTGAGCACATCGGTATTCAGAAAGACTATCCTGAGGGTGACTGGTTCGATTCCCAGTCCATCTGTCCGGGCTTTCAGTCTAACGCTTGTTTGCAGATTTCGTTTCCGCACCTGCGCCCAGTGGCCGGAAGCCGGACAAAACCTCAAAGATCGGCTTCAATTTTTTTATGTTTCTAATATTTTTCTTCCATTATAGATACTTCAACTAAGAAAATCCCAAATTTTCAAGTAGTTCTCGTAAACTCGGATGCTGTTGCATGTCGTTGCCGGTGCGCATGAAAATGTATGGAGAAAACGTGGCTTAATTTACAAAACTGCAGATAACTTTTGATATGAAAAAAAGACATCTCTAATTTTATGATATGTTATGTATAAAAGTCTCAGCTTTCAATTGATGCAAAAAATTGAAAATCGGTGGTTGCCCTCATGGTGAAAAAAATGTTTTGGTATAAAAATCCAAGATGGCGGCCAAAATCAATATGGCCGACCTAACTTTTTATTTTTGTAAATAGTAGCACTATCTTTCCTCATTTCAACAACAATTCGTTTTGAGGTGGTTTTTGGAGAAACTTTCGAGTTATAACGGTTTAAATGAGCCACCATTTGACCAAAATCGAGGGGTCTGCAAAAAATGTTGTGGCTCTAACTAACGGGGGGTCCATCAATTTGAGTAACCAAATGCATTTTTCTTACTTTTTTAGCGGGGCTTTCAGAAAATCGGCATCTTAATCATTTTTGAAGGCAAGGTGTAAATAGTGGGCCGGTCTCAGCGAGAATTACCCATTAAATATATCCAGTACTTGTTTAGGAAACGTCAGAAAACGCCGCCGTATCCCGGATCAGACGTGCAATTTTGTCTAGTTTTTGGCTATATAAGTCACTATTTGAAGGTTATATTTTATCTTATGAATTCAGAATATATACTAACAATTTAGTATAATCCTCATTCAAGTAAGATACCTTCACTAAGTCACGTGGTCATAGGGAGAGAAAAGCGGAATAAGGAGTGGGGGTAATAAAGTGATGGTCACAGCTTTAACATTTTCAAAATTTATTTTATTATTTGTTTAAATTATTATTCTATTTTTTGACATAAAACACAAGAAGGTGCGTGCTCCAGTTAAAAACAGTCAGCTGGAGAGGAGGCGAGTAATGACTAAGAATGATTAAGGCTTTATTTACTGAGACACTACCTACATCCCGCATTTTTAAAGACCAGCAAATACAACTAGCTCTTTAAACCTTAAAAGTAAAGGCAAAAACAACCTATAAGTAAAACGCTTTTTAGTGAAAACCCTTAGAGTAATGCGGGGCAAAAGTTTGCACGTGGCATAAGTTCACAGTGGGTCTTTCTCTGCCCACGAGTTAAGAACCCAGGCAAACTTGTATGGGTTCGACACATTATCAGGCCAGATGCTCGTCAATAAAAATTGGAACGATTTCGTTATGCAGTAGCAGAGTTAATATTGCGCATTTCCCACCCCACTGGACCCCTTTCGCAGTTAGTATAAGTGCGGGATCGTAAATAAAACTGCGATTTTGCTTCGAATCGTGTCGGTGTCTTCTGCGCCTTTATGCATAACAAAGTGCTGAATAAGTGCGCAAAAGACACCGAAACGATTCGATGCAAAATCGCAGTTTTATTCACGATCCCGTACTTATACTAACTGCGAAAGGGGTCCAGTTGGGTGGGAACTGCGCAATATAAAAAAAAATGTGTTCCTAGCTGTTTTGATGTAATTTTTGGACCTTTTGGAATAAGAATTTGTAATGATTGAAAGTAGAAGAACTTCATAACCTCTTTATGTCGAAAAATCGTCATTCTATAGCAGTTCGAGAGGTGCACTCGAAAAAACAAAAATCTTCCAGTGCTTCATGTGGGAAGGAACATTGTTAAAGCCTCGACAGTGGGGCAAAAGTTCGCACGATATTTCTTAATCTAGAGCATCAATATAGTTACAAAATATTTGAATCAATGACGATTTCGCATAGAAACTACTATATGATGTATAATATGTGTATTGTGTAGTATGCATTCTCAAATCGTTCTGACTGAGGGTTTGAACCTATTTTTGGAAGAAGATCGATTATAAGTCAATCAGTGTGTTCGCCTATTTAAAACAAAAAATGAAAAATGGCTGAAAAAACATTTTGGAACATTTTTTCGCCATACTCGTGTCATCCTTTGCAAGTTTCTGGAAGTATTATGTTGCTCTACTTTTTTGGGGTCTTTCATAGCTTAGTTGTTAATTCATACTTATAATACATCATCATACTGACGAAGGTTAGATTAAAATTACGGTCCCGTCCAATAGTTTTGCACCATATTTAATTTTTTATTTCATGTATTTTGTGTAACACATACAACTATAATTACTAGCGTGGTTCAAAAAATCGTTTTTGCTCCACACCGCATATTCGATTCGTAACCAGATTCTAAGCCTACTCCCAAAAATTGAGCTGATTTGGTTGAAAATTGAGAGTGCACAAGCTCTTCAAAGTTTGTATGGGAATTACTATGGGAAATGGATGTTTTTCATTCAATTGACCGTAGCATTTCCCCAGGTGCCCTAGAGTATTAGCTGACCCTTGGTGGTCCTAGGCTACTCTATCAGCTACAACTTTGCCGAAGACCACATTCAAATCGGACGTCTCATTAATTAATTATCGATTTCCATCCAACTGCAGAAACTTGAACAGTGATCGTTCAGCTTCCCAGCAGGCAACATTGCTGCACATGGCGGTAAAGATAGCACACAGAAATCATGGCTACTATGTTTTAAGGCAAATTGCAGTGATGCCCATCGAATAATGTAACCATCATGATCAAAGATTTTCATTCTGGGCAAAAATCAATAACTAATTAATGAGGCGTCCGATTTGAATGTGGTCTTCGGCAAATTTGTAGCTGATAGAGTAGCCTAGGACTATCAAGGGTCAGCTAACACTCTACGGCACCTGGGGAAATGCTACGGTCAATTGAATGAAAAACATCCATTTTCCATAGTAATTCCCATACAAACTTTGAAGGGCTTGTGCAGTCTCAATTTTCAACCAAATCAGCTCAATTTTTGGGAGATGGCTTAGAATCTGTTTACGAATCGAATGAGCGGTGTGGAGCAAAAACGATTTTTTGAACCACGCTAATAATTACTCCACAATGTATTTTGACAAATTCAATAACGCTGGAAAGGAAAGCTCTTAGTTAAAAGTTGTGGAATTGTTTATAAAATACACTGTATACTTAGCTGAGAACCAGGCCGTGTTCCAGTTGGTATGTAATGTCATGAATAAAAGGAAACACATTTCGTGCCTAGAGTGAAAGGGTGAACAAGAATTAACATGAAATAAATGAACTTCACACCAATAAACTATCCTTCACAATGTGCGAACTATGGGGCAAAAGTTCGCATTTGAGTACTTGTATTGAAATTGTTATTACTAGAACTACAAAAGGAACGTGAAAAAATCTAGTACTACGTTTCGAAGGAGACATGATAGGGATTCGTTTAACGAAGAAAAACGATATAATTTTCTTTTTGTTTAATAGTTATTTGATAAAGATTGTTAGGTGCGAACTTTTGCCCCGCATTACTCTATATTTTTTTTTTAAACTTGAATTTTTGTTGTATGTTATTCATGCGTTTTCGTAGAACACCTTTCAACTGAACGACATTATAGATTTTTAAAGTGACCAGACATCCCGCGTTTTGCGGGACAGTCCCGCATTTTGACCAAATGTCCCGCGACAAATTATGTCCCGCGAAATGTCCCGCGTTCGTCTCAAATCGTAAAAATGTCCCGCGTTTGAAAAAAAAATCAACAAGCATTCAAAATATTGTACTAACTTCAAACCCAAAATAGTAAAACCGGTTTTGTACAAAGCACAAATCACATCAAACATGTTTAACCCTCTTCGTGTGTTGGGGTCATTATGATCCCTAAACGTGCACTAGGTCAGCGAGGCGCGCGCAAGCTAATGTACGAAAAAGGTTAACGGAACTTTCAACATCAGAGTTCAAAAACTGAAAGATTTTGGCGAGAAAGTACATGAAGATTGTGGGTTACAGTAAAGTTTGATCTATTGAAAGCTTTCTTTTATCGAGCGATAAAAAAGTCCCAGTATTTTTTTTATTTTAAAAGAAAAAAAAATTCGAATATTTGGTTGATTTTTATGCACAGTCAGACAGCACCATATTACAATTCGGTGAAGAAAATAGAGAGTTACAAGAGTACAATTACAAAAGTATAGTAGACGAAACTGTCTCAAGTTCAAACTTTAGGGCAGAAAACTATGTAAGTGCGCACTGCGCACAGTCGGAGGAAAAATCTGGAGGGAATTCGTTGCCCGAAGTTAAAATCTTTCCAAGCCCAGTATAGTAAACTTTTATTGGAAATTTATTTTGACTGTGTTATTTTTTTTTTTCAAATGGATGAATATCAAAACCTTCATTGACTGGCAGGCAGATCATACGAGTACGCTCGTAAATTAAATTCATCCAATAAGTTAATCAATGTTGACAGAGAAGCATCCGAGCTACTTAGGGAAATAGTACGCAAACGACAAAATTGGACAAGCAGAAGCTAGATTGGTTAACATTTTCAGGCAGTTTGAAGGTAATAATAACCTCAAAAAAATTTTAGAGTTCACGTCATGCTTGTCTGCCAAAAATGCTGTAATAAACGATTTTTGTTTCAGTTATGTACGAAGCACCTTAATTTTAATTTTGAAAGCAATTGAGAGTTGAAATATTAAAACCATGTTTGACAGCTAGATTTAATTATCAGGTTGCTTTTGAAGATTGTAGAAAAAATGTTTATGAGTTTGTCCCACTTCTGCGAAGCTCACAACACAGAAAGATATGCTTGGTAGAAGAAATGAGTGCTTCGTTTTCTAAGAACAAAAAAAATCGTTACGTATTCGTCAACAAAAAAAAAAGATCATGATTTCACATTACTATGCATCTTTCCAAATTGATGTCCCGCGTTCGAGCTCTGATCATCAGGTCACTTTATAGATTTTGAAAATATTTGCTGGTGCTCTACTGTTCATCAATATAATTATCAATCTCAGATGATCGTTTATGAACAATTCCATTGCCAATTCTTTATAGATGGAGTTGTTTTGGTTGCTTCGACAAGTGATAACAGAAAGTAATGTGCATTATAACCCGAGCATATATGAAAGCGTTGAAATGAGATGAAAAGCAGTTCAAATTTTACGCAGATCACTGTATGTGACTATCTGACCCCATTTTAAATCGTTTATTCACCTCCGTGTACCCACCTTAAAACGTCACGTGGTCTATGGAAGGCCCATGAGAATAGACAGCGTCTTGTTGGTGTGTATCTGAATTGATCCATTGAAAGAAAACGTACGTTATCAATTTTTTTGTAATTATTCATGAAGTTTTAAAGGTTTTGGACTACCTTAACGGCAAAAAATACACAACCACGGTTAATTTTAATATTAATACATGATTTTAAAACCCGAAATGAAAAGGGGTAATCAAAATCTACGTTCAAAAACACATTGTGATTGCTTATTATTGATTCCTTTTTACATGCTTCACATAATCAGTAGATTTCAAAATTTTGAACTACCCTAATATAGTAAAATTGAAATATATGAAAAGCTCCATATCAGAAATAGATTTGGGACACTAAAATCATCATAATCTATGAATTTTAGCCATTTCGCTTAATATTTGAGGTTTTGTCCGACCTTTGTATGGAGGCCCGCCACTATGCTGCGTAGAGTGTGGCCGACCCATCTCCACTTTCGCTCGAGAATATCTATCGCTATCGGCTTTTGATGACATCGACGATGGAGCTCCACGTTGGAGATCCAATTGTGAGGCCACCGTTCACGAATTATATACTGCAGGCATCTATTGATGAAGACCTGCAGCCGTGGCGTGTTCTTCACTGATACACACCAGGTTTCTCTGGCATATAGCAGCAAAAGTAAGTAGTGTCGCACGATCGTTTCGGTTCTAGTGATAGGTTGACGGATACTCGAGTGAGTGATGATCGCACAGTGGCTGATTTCGTCATTTTAGCGCGATTAATTAATAACTTTTTTACTATGAAGTTTAGCGTCATGGTATCTTCGAGAAAGTTTTTCACCATAATAAGGAGCTTCTTTTGAACTTCTGTGAAAAATTATCAACCCCCTAAAAGTGAGATAGAAAATTTATTTTTTGAATTTTTCAAGATACGTGTTTGGTGTTTTCACAAAAGTTGTAGAAAATGTTTGGAGCAACTTTGCCGAAGACACCAAGTTTGTAACTCCGTAACTTTTCAAGATACGTTACGTTTTCTATCATCAGCCCCTTAAAAAAGGTTTTTGCGCAATAACTTTTTAAAAATTCTACATTTTTCTCATGTTCTACAAAGTTATAGATAATTATAAAGCACTTTGCTGAACTTTGCTGAACATGACATCTCGCTAATTCCAAAATTGAAATAGTTATAATAGTTTTTATAGTTTTATAGTTTTTTTGGGCCACATTTCAAGCATATATAACTTAGCTATAGGCAATTATATGCAAATTTCCTTTTACGCATGTGAAAGTACAAGTAGTTGTCGCTCTTAGAAAGCCAAAATCATCAAACTGTAAGAGACTGTAAGATGATTTTTGTATAGAAACTTACATCCATTTATGTTACTCTTACATGGGATTTATTTATATTTTCAACATATTTATTTGACAATTCATGTCAGCTTGCACTTTTATTATTATTGTAAGTGTATGAACAGCATTATCATGAATATGATGTTGACTAAAACTAAACTAAAACTGTTTTTATATAACTATGCATAGCAACGATAACAACAATAAGAAATCAACACCGTGAACTAGATTTCACGTTTTCTAGAACGCCCATGTTGACAGCTGGAACTAATTCCAGTTCACGGTGTATATTTGCTTGTTCTCATATTTGCGTTTGTTTGTTCACGTTCATCAGAACGGTTTTCTGGGCGTGTAGCAGAGAAAAGAGCTGTAAATTAGGTTAAGTGATTGAAGAATAAAAAAAATCGTACATCGTATGACAACCAGGGACAGAGTTTGTTTTTAACATCAACGTTCTTCTTTAGTAGAATTTGAACGGATAAAACTGTAAGTGGCTATGATATTTGATCATGTTTGGTCTGTGTCTATCGATGCCATCAATGAAGTTATTGAAATCGGTTCGAAGTTTTACATGATTTATTATATGTTTTGTAATAGTCATTGAGCTTTTGTTCGTTTTGAGTTTAATTGATGTTAGAACTGGAAATGATCACTAATTGAATAAATGAATTGCATACATACATACATGGATTGCAGTGAATGCTATAAATTGGAGTATTTTCATTTTTCAACCAAGTCTCACTAATTAGAGGTTGCATTGCGGTTCGAGTTATTTCTTTCAATTTGGCGGAACCAGCACCCCAGTTTGTTCATATTTAAGAAAAACAGTTGAACATAGGTGGAATAATCAAAAAATCTTTGTTGAACAGTTCAGACGCAATCTGAACATTTGTTAACAAGAGTGTAGGATTATAGGATTTAATGTATGAACTATTTGAAATCCAAGTATGAACTGTATTTAAATTTATTATATCAATATAAAAATATAATTATATCAACGGACATTTCTGTATAATCTAAATATTGCAAAATATCATCATTTTCTTCATATCATTTAATCCCGTGACATTCCATTGGAAAATACGATAGCTACGAAGAGTGTCAACATTGTACATACGATTAAAGTTCTCATCAGAATCATGGTTATAATGTTCAAGTGTGCTAGCCATTTTTAAGAAAAGATTCAAACAAAAAACGCACTGAAGGTAGAGGAAAAACAGCACGTCTACAGATTATTTATTGTCGTTTCCAAACTACATGAGAGTAATCTGGTTCAACTCATAATTACCAATCCGAATATTGTTTGATCACTAGCTGTTTCTGCTTTTTATTTCTGATTTTATCTCTGATTGTTGTATAAATATTTACTCATACACTGACTTTAGGTTGTTGTACTTTGTAAACTAGATCTTCTTCATGCTTTGGTGATTCACAATATCATCATCATGGCAATGCATTGCCATATCATGTGTTGTAATGGCTTATCTTAAAATCACCCACTCCACCTCCCCCCCCTCCCTATATGAATCACCGCACGCTGAAACTTAGTCGATCTCAATGGAAACCTGGGAGAAACAGCACACGCTAAAACCGCTCAGCACTAAAATGTGTAACTCTCAGACCACCTAATGTGTGAGAATTACACATTCACAAAATCAGCTCTAGTGCCCACAAAATCATAAATTTTGCAAAAAATTTTTGCTTCGCAATTTGGCTTGGTCTACTAGTGACCTTAGTGAACCAAAAAGTATAGACATTTCCCATTCAGAAGAGTGTGAGAGCTGATTTTGTGGACGTGTAACTCTTACAGTTTTTTTGAGGACTGGAAATTATGCACTTACGAGTAGATCTTTCACATTTTAGTGCTGAGCGATTTTAGCGTGCATCCAAACGAATGATAATGCTTCTGGTTGAAATTCAGCGGCAAAAAAACCCATAGAATCCATGTGTCCAAACATTACATCACAACGTAAATGCATCTCATCTAGGCGAAGGTGTTGTGAATGCTTATAAAATATCCGGTAAAAGCAAAATGCACTGCAGTAACGATGGAAGGCCAGGAAAAATTAGTTCTAACCGTTGTTTGGTTGTTGCTGTGTGTTACTGAGTTGATCTCAGGATGCAAGTTGTCACCGACGACTGCTTCAGGTTTTAAGGCTCCAAAAGGTGATTGGTGATACCTAGTGCCCGTGTGCGATACATTCTCAACTTGCTTGTTTCTTCAGGTCAAATATGTTCTGGACAACTAATTTTCGAAGATAATTTCAACCGATTGGATAGAACTGTTTGGGAGCATGAGAACTCGCTTGGCGGTGGAGGTGTAAGTATTCTTTCGCTTCCATCTAGAATGGAAAATTATCATGATTCTACATTTTTTAAGAACAACGAGTTCCAATGGTATTCGGGATCAGAACGAAATTCCTACATTAAAAACAATCACCTATACATCCGCCCGACGTTGACATCAGACGAATTCGGTGAAGCGTTCCTCGAAAACGGGGTCATCAACCTCAACGAGGGTCCACAGAGTCAACGGTAAACCTAAATTACGAAAACTACATACAACAATCAAACTACATTAGACCACTTTTACAGATGCACCGACGGGCCGGGGTGGGCTGAGCAGATTCAGGGTTGCTACCGGCGGGGAAGTCCCGATCGTATTCTGAACCCAGTTCGCAGTGCACGTCTGCGGACGATTAACTCGTTTGCCTTCAAATATGGAAAGCTCGAAATCAACGCCAAGTTGCCTCGGGGTGATTGGTTGTGGCCTGCATTGTGGCTACTTCCAAAAGGAGATACCTACGGAAGTTGGCCCAAATCCGGTGAAATAGATCTGTTGGAGTCTCGTGGCAATCGTAACCTCATGCTGAACAACGAGAATATTGGAGTTGAGAAGGTGTCGTCGTGCCTTCATTTCGGAGAAAACCCGAATTTGCGTAGTTCGCAGTGTGGTTCCGTCAGTGGAAATCTATTTGGTGCGATGTTCAACAGATACCAAATGACGTGGACACAGAACGTTATCCAGTTTGGAGTGAACGATAAGATCTTCCGCACTGTAACACCTTACGAGGGCTTCTGGAAGCTTGGTGGATTTAGTTTCAACCCGTGGCCTCAGGGTTCGAAAATGGCACCATTTGACCGAGAGTTTCACATACTTATAAATGTTGCAGTCGGTGGAGATTATTTCCCGGATGATGCGTGGAACCCACATCCGAAACCTTGGCGGCTGGGAAATCCGAGCGCGATGACGGACTTCTATAAAGCGAAATCGGATTGGTACAGTACTTGGGGAGATGCTGCCGCTTTGGAGGTTGATTGGGTCAGAGTGTGGGCGTTGTAGGTCTTGTAAACATTACAATTGTTTGTTACATAAATAAAAACTCCCGATCAAAAATTCGGAGTCACGCCTTCTCAAAACGTGATATTTTTTAGAAGGTTAGGTCTCCAGTTAGCCTAGTGGGCATAGTGTATCATTGTACTTGCCTCACAATATACAAATTCATGCAATGGCAGGCAAAGAAAGCCCTTCAATTGATAACTGTGGAAGTGCTCTTAGAACACTAAGTTGAAGATAAGACAAGCCAAGTTCCAGCGAGAACGTAGAGCCACAAAGAAGAAGAAGTCTTTAAAAGAATAACACAGCGCATCATTTTTTTGTCTCATGAGCAAACTTATGTGTCTCTGACAGAATTTGGGTCGCTGAATCTGAATCCGGGCTCAGATTTGCTCCAGCAATTCGACCTATATCTACCTTAATACAAATATATGTGATTTTGGGCTTTTTTGATTGGAACTATTTTTTTAAGCATACCAAGTTTAAATTGGTCAACTATCATCAAAATCAACGACTCCAGCAAAATATTTCGTTTAACCAAATCAAATTCGATAGATTTAAGCATTTGGAGGGTGGCTTGTATGGGAAATATCGTACCTAACATAAATCGCTTAAAACCATTAATTCCGATTTTGTAAAACGAAATCTTTTGCATAAGTCTTTAACTTCGACGTTAATTGACCAATTTATCTTATTAAATATTTCTATGATTAATGGCTTGCAATCAAAAAAGTCCAAAATTGCATATTTTGCCCTATAAATTGAGGTGTAGCTCAAAATTGTGACGTGCTGGAGCAAATCTGAGCCCGGATTCGGATTCAGCGGCCCAAAATCTGTCGGAGACACGTAAGTTTGCTCTTGAGACAGGCCAATAGTTAATTTTTTGTTACGTTGTGTTATGGTAGGGCCGCAAAATCTTCAACAAATCAATTCAAGAATGGTTTGGATGGCCTAGATTGATGCGAGTATGTTATTTAACAGTTTAACAGATTATGACGAGTAATAATACATTTCATGCTTGACGAGGATCAGCGAAAACTGTTGATGCTTAGCAAAACGATGAAATATGATCAAAAAATGAAGAATTCACTAAAATTACGAAAAAGAGCCGCATAGGGTATGTGCACCTTTCTTCAGCCTATGCCCCATGTTCATCATATTCCAAAAAGAGACGAATTAAGCATAAATCGTTTCCATTACTTTTGTTATCGTGCATGCTTATCCCTAAGAAAAAAAAAACTTAAAAAACAAATAGCGGTTATTCTTTGTTTTCGATAGGATGAAAATGAGAGCACTATGCGGGAGATGGGCTCCTTTCCCCTATAATTGGCTGTTATCAAATGAAATGAATTCTCATCAAATGAATTCTATATACAACTAAGGACTGTATCGTTAATTATGAGTACACCTTAAAATTGCTGTATTTCAAAATGTTTTATTTATTTTGTAAATTAAATTCAATTACATTGTTCATTGACCATCAGAAAAGCCCATAACATGATTGTATATTTAATTTTTCATGGATCTTGCCACCTCTCGCTTTTTTTTCTTGGCGTACTTCATAAGGTTTTGGACAACCGTTCCGACGATGGTTTTGCATACGTTGACCCAGTTTTTCTTGAATTTTGTGACGTCCTCTGCTCCTCTATTCTTTTTCTGTAGTTTCCCTTTCATCAAAGTTAACTATTTCTCAATGGGCCTTATTTAAGGGCAATTTAGAGGATTCATTGCCTTTTCCACAAATTGAACATTGTTTACTTCATACCTGTCAAAGGTGTCACGCGCTACGCGCATAGTGGCAGGATGCCAAATCCGGCCAAAGTAATGTAGGACCTTTGTGCTTTCAGATGAGTGGCAGAATATGTTTCTGGAGACATTCCTTCCGGTATATTTCGACATTCATACCTGTGACGGTGAAGAAAGGTGACGATTTCATACCACATTGGCAAATTGCTTGCCTAACCAACACATTTTCCCATTTTTTTCGCAAAAAATCGATTTCTCCTAATTCGTAACATCCGTGCCATGCTTAACAGTGAAAATCCGTGCCCCTGGAAATACCTTGTAGTCCAATTTGACATACGTTTCATCATCCATGAATATGCACAATGCACATGCAATTTTTGCTCAAAACATCGTCGTACAGCTTCCAAGCCTGAGTTTTCACATAATCCGCCAGAATTTGACTGCGTTTTGGACATTTCTGTTTTGGGTAGGTCTTCGGGGAATTACGCTCCTTGGCGCGTTGAACCATACCAACAGTCGTTTCACACTTACCTCCTCTTTCCTTACCTCCTATTTTCCTTCAACGATTTTGCAAATTTTGCTGTCCAAATTTGACTTGGACGCACCTGTTTTTTTTGCCGCGTCCGGGTAAGTCTTTCAGTGTGTTATGCATACCGAATCGTTTGATAGCATTTTGGACAACAAAAACCCTGACACATTCAATTTTTGCTTATTTTCTTAGCGATGATCATTTTTCCTTGCAGTGCCTGGTCATCAGGGATGGCATGCTCCTCAGTTTGTGTGCAAGTGTGCGCGGTTTTAATATGAAAATGAGCTGCATTGTGCACATTATTTTGAGTGCGGAATGCCATCTCTGCTGGTCACAATCGATTTTCGCAGTGCCTGGTCTCGATTTTCGCTTCTCCTCCGTAAACCCTCACATTGTTCCACTTGAGGAAAAACTTTAACTTTTAATGAAGGTTATCGTTTGTTTACAACGTTAGCAACACATAGACACAAAGCAGTTAACAAAATAAGGCATAGTCTTTTTAATACAGAGCCTCAAAGGTGTACTCATAATTAACGATACAGTCCTTATTCCCATTGTTTAGGAAAAGACTCCAGGGTAAATTGATAGTAAACAAAGAATTTTTTTCATTTTTACCTAAAGGAGATCGTCCTAGATGTTTACCGCTAAATAACTGTGAGAATGCTTATAGAACTGCAAAACAAATTCACTGATCAGTCGCTGTGAGAACGCAACGCAAAAAAAAACGAAAACAACAATATTACAAAGTTAGGGTATATACCCAGGAAACAATCCCATTTCTGATCTGCTAGTTCAAAATTCTCAAATTTGAGTTCAATACTGTTTACTCAATTTTTGCTTCCCGCACCGAACTGTCAAAGTTGGGTTGGTTTGCTCTTCGCTCTCTGGCAACAACAAAGAGAGTGGATGAGAGAGGAGACAAAAAAGAACTCAGAAGTGAGTTTAAAAAACTCAAATTAAAGTACTTGAGTTTCTCCGTGTACATTATGCTATTATTGTTTAATATGAGCTTCTCTATCATGACATTTCCATAGACAAATAGACGACCTGTGGCGCAACAGACATACAAATGACAAATATAATACAAATCTCATTACCATACAGTGCACAGTGGATTTTTTTTCCAAAAAAAAAAATGTCGTTAAATTGAATATCTCTGGATGCCGCTGGAATATCGTCGATATTTTTCGTTAAAATGGAGCTATTTTCATGAGCAATGTGATGGTAGTGTATTTGTTCACTGCCCGTGATCATTTCTTGCAGTTTTGGTCAAATAAAGGTAATTTTACCCTATTTTTAGTGCAATGCAGATATTCATACTTCTATAACTTTGGATTCCATTGAGATAAATTCAATCTTTTCTCGATAAAATTAAGGTATTTACATGGGCAGTTTGAAGGTAGGGGTGTCGATCACCGCCCGCAATTATTTCTTGCAGTTTTGGTCGAATAATGGTAATTTTACCCTATTTTTTAGTGGAAAGCAAATACTCATACGCCTATAACTCAGGATTCCGTTTAGATAACTTCAGTTTTTTTTTCGTTAAAATGAAGATAGTTTCATGTTTGTATTCAGGCAGACCATGCCAGACCAGATTGAATTTATCTCAACGGAAGCTAAAGTTATAGACGTATGAATATCTGCTTTCCACTAAAAAATAAAGTAAATTTACCTTTATTTGAACAAAACTTCAAGAAATAATTGCGGGCTGTGATCGGCAGCCCTATCATCAGACTGCCCATGGAAATATCTTCATGTTAATGATAAAATATTGAAGTTATCTCAACAGAATTCAGAGTACTAGACGTGTAAGTATCTGCTTTCTACTAAAAATAGGGTAAAAGCACCTTTATTTGACCAAAACTTGGGCTGCGAACACATACTCTACCAACAAACTGCCCATATAAAACGTTCTTCTTTTTAACGAAAAAAGGAAAAATCCCTGAATAATTCTTGAAGGAATTTCTGGAGGAATCCCTGGAAGAATTCCTGAAGAAATCCTTGGGAAAATTCCTGAAGGAATCCCTGGAGGAACTGCTGTATTAATCCCTCGAGAAATTCCTGGATGAAACCCTGGAGGCTTTTCTGGAGGAACTCCTGGAATAATTCCTGGATGAATCCTTGGAAAAACTCCAGGTGGAATCTCTGGAAGAATTTCTGGAGGAATCTGGTAGGAATTCTTGGTGGAATTCCTGTACAAATCCTTGAAGGAATCTCCTGAGGAACCCCAGCAGGAATTCCTTGAGGAATCCCAGCAGGAATTCCTTGAGGAATCCCTGGAGGAATTCCTTGCGGATACCCTGGAGGAATACTTTGTGGAATCCCTGGCGGTATTCCTGCAGGAATTCCTGGAGGAATCCCTGGAAGACATCCTGAAGGAATCCGTGAAGGAATTCCTGAAAAAATCCTAGGAAAATTCCTGGAGGAATCTCTTGAGGAATTCTTGGAGAAATTCCTGGAGAAATTCTTGAATAATTCTTGAAGGAATTTGTGGAGGAATCCCTTGAAGATTTTCTGAAGGAATCCCTGCGAAAATTCCTGAAGGAATCCCTGGAGGAACTCCTGTATTAATCCCTCGAGAAATTCCTGGATGAAACTCTGGAGGATTTTCTGGAGAAACTTTTAGAAGAATCCAGGTGGAATCTCTGGAAGAATTTTTGGAGGAATTTCTGCAGGAATCCTTAGATAAATTCCTGTAAGAATTCTTTTTTTTTATTTTTTTTAATTTTTTTTATTTTTTTTTTATAGAGTGACCAGGTGGAGCTGCATGACAGCTGATAGCAAAGCCTGGACCCTTTCCCAACTTTCCCCCTACTAGTACCAATACTCACGATGGACTAGACGATGTCGTCAACTTGAGCAAAGTGTGTAGTAATTAGTATTGGGTCGTAGTAGTTTTTTAATATTACTGTGTTTTAACTATTCCCATCGCACTAGTGTTTTGACCGAATGGAAGCTCCAAAGATGATATGATAATTGAACAATATTTCAATAATCGAAAATATCCGAGATCACTGGACAACATTCAGAGAGAAAAAAAGCTGTACATGTTAACGCCTTCAAGGTACTATTCCTGAGAAATATTACAAAGAAGAGCAAAAAAATTGTCATAGCTAATGTTTACAGGTTTGATATTTTGAAAATTATTCGGAGACAGCTGCCAGAGCTAGCGTTTTTAGCCGATATGGGCAACTAGTTTTCTGACAGCATCTCTAAACAATAAATCAAATAATAACCTAAGTTTTTTACAATACATTTTGAAAATTATTTCAAGCTGATTACCAATAGTGTCAATAACCGATGTTGGTCATTGACAGCACCAGCATCATCCCCAAATAACTCTCATATTAGTGTTAGGTAACACTTTTTGAGCTTCCATTCGATGTTGTAATGAAATCAGTCAAGCCCTATACGTCGAAATATAGTCTATAATGTGTCAAATTGTGTTCTTAATTTCGTCTAGTCGTCTTCTGCATATGATCACAGATATGCAGAAGACGACTAGACGAAATTAAATCTAAGTCCGAAGTATTATTACATCCACCGTAATTCTTTAGATTGTCAACCGTCCTAAGTCCTAAAGAAACATGTAACAAAATTCCTGCTTTTTTGGTCAGTGTTATAATACCGTCTAGAATATAAAACAAAAAAGTTCAGTCAGCTGATTTTTGTGTCAAAAATTAAAATGATTAAGATTATTTGTCAACTTCTATATATATGCATCCCTACAAAACCTATAAAAAGAAGAAATACAAATATGAACTCATTTCTAAAATCAGCAGTTTTGACTGATTAGGGTCCAGAATTTTCTAAAGGTAATAAATTTAATTGTTAACGTTACCTAATCTGTAAGGCTGTAAGTCAACTTATCCTAGCGTCCCCTGTCCTGTGTACTTTCGAATTCAAGTGATGAATGATGAGTGTAACGCAGAGACCTCCCCTACCCACTCTTGCGTTACGTTAAATTCAACAATTATTGTTAAATTTGAGAAAATTTAAAGAATGCAAAGATTAGGTCTATGCAAGCTGAATTATAACTTGTGATAAATGCACTACGGATACTCCTTTGGTTCCCATTAGCACTTACGGCCGATTCCTTCACTTGCGATCAACTCGTAAACCAGATATATCTAGCTCAAATTCCAAGCAGTGGAGAATAAACTGGCGCTAAAATGCTAATGGGTTAAGCCCTCCCATCGCGTCAAGATTGAATATTTTAAAGTAAACAAGTCATCTACAATGGTATTGTCAAAGAAATAAAAAAAAATCCACAGGTACTTCAAAAGAAAGTTCTTAAGTAATTTCTGGAAAAAAAATTCAGGAAAAATGAGAGCGATTGCTAACCGAATCCTCGACATATTCCGAAGGATTTTGCAAAGAAATTGCAAAATGAATTTCCAAAGCAAAAAATCCGAAAGAATTCTTAAAGAAATCTCCAAAATGCTAACCAAAGGATTTGTCGAAGAAGCTTTCCAAATAATAACCGAAACAATTCCCAAATAATTACTAAAGGAATTCCCAAATAAATGTCCCGAAAATTTCCAAGGGCTTCCTCAAATGAATTTTTGATGAAAATTGTCTGTAGGATGTTACATCGAGCATCAAAAGTGTCATTTTAAAAAGGCCTTAATTTCAAGCTTCTTTCGATGATTTATAAAAATTATCTAAGGGGCCGTTCATAAACCACGTAGACTTTTTCGGGGGAGGGGGGGGGGCTGGGTCTGGCCAAAGTCTACGCTCCATACAAATTTCAAAAATTTTGTATGGACAAAAGTCTACGAGGGGGGGAAGGGGGTCTGAGATTGCCAAATTTTGGTCTACGTGGTTTATGAACAGCCCCTAATTGCTCTAGAACCCCAATCGCATGCAAAAAAAAAACAAAAACGCCCTTGCCGTATGACGGCGGCCGTCCGGTTTGCAATCAAAACAAACCACCGTCATGCCACTCGATCTCGGACCGAGCGATATTAAAGAGTCACTCACAAATTCTTAAGTTTATGCTAACCAATGATGCAAAATATCACCTCACGAATGCTCAATCAACTTATCAATTGTATTTTTATCGCTTGCGATTGAACTGTGCACTGCTCAGCGATGACTAGAGGCAGAGGTGGCAAAACGAACATGATGTAACTCACCAACGATTTTGCTCACATCTGTCAGTGCCGCCACATGCTCACCCGAACAGCCGAACAACACCAAATGGGTTGGTTTTAGAAGCAACGGCACGAACGCTCGACACGCACACAGAAGCAACATTCGCATGTACCGACACCACACCAATAACGTTTCCAGCCTACGATGCTTCGCGATAAGCCGATCGAAAAGCATCGAAAGCGATGAAAAGACAGGCTTGGCTGGAACGCAACAGCTCAACGGCGAAAAGGAGCAGCCAACAATGCTGATCAACGTCGAGTCTGATCGTGTGCTATTCGTTGGTTGGTTGGATCATCGGAAGGTTGGTTTGCTAAAGCGAGGTAGGGTGAAAACGTATTCGTTGGCGAAAGCGAATCGCATCATTTCGCGAATGTTTTCACCAAATAGCAAGCTTGATGCTAACCAATACATATGCACGTTTTGTATGTATTTGTGACTCAAAAGCTAGTGCACACTAATATATTAACAACAACACAACAGTTTGTCAATGTGCGGTTAAAAATTCTGCTCGATTTTTTGTACACGCGGGCGCACCATCAAATAAGCGCGGAAAAGTGCTTCTACCGCCCGGTAACGCACTTTTGTGCTTGCAGCGTGAGCGTTTTCTCACAGAAAACGCGCTTTGTTTTGGGTTTAGATTTAGTAAAGAATATTTACACAGATTTACTCATATAACCTATTGTCATCAACATAGCAACTGAGCGAAGAAAATTTTTCAACCTATTTTTTGAAAAGGCTTTATTGCTACTCTTAGCAAAACCTCTCAGATAGTGATCCAGTTAGCCGGAAGATGTTCTAAAAAGGTTATCAAAACGTGTTAATGTATGAATCAGTTTTATTAGAAGATTTAAAAAGTAGGTTACGAAAATATCTTATAGAGCTGAATAAAACTTGAAACGTTTTTTGAGATATAAATGTTAATTCTTACAACATTTAAATGTAATTTCTTCCACACCTACGCCGCCCACACTCTAACCCAATCAACTTCTAAAGCGGCAGCATCTCCCCAAGTACTGTACCAATTCGACTTCGCTTTGTAGAAGTCCGTCATCGCACTGGGATTTCCCTGTCTCCACGGTTTCGGATGTGGGTTCCACGCATTATCCGGGAAATAGTCTCCACCGACTGCAACGTTCATAACTATGTAAAACTCCCTGTCAAAAGGTGCCATTTTCGAGCCCCTAGGCCATGGGTTGAAGCTAAATCCACCAAGCTTCCAGAAGCCCTCGTAGGGTGTTACGGTGCGGAAGATCTTATCGTTGACTCCAAACTGGATCACATTCTTTGTCCACGTAAGCTGATATCTGTTAAACATCGAACCAAATCGATTGCCACCGACGGAACCACACTGTGAACTACGCAAATTTGGATTTTCTCCGAAATGTAGGCACGACGACACCTTCCCTATACCAATATTCTCGTTGTTCAGCATGAGGTTACGATTGCCACGTGACTCCATCAGATCCACCTCACCGGATTTAGGCCAATAGCCGTAGGTATCTCCTTTCGGAAGTAACCACAGTGCAGGCCACAACCAATCACCCTGAGGTAGCTTGGCGTTGATTTCAACCTTTCCATACTTGAAAGCGAAAGAATTCACTGTACGGAGACGTGCACTGCGAACGGGATTCAGAATACGATCGGGACTTCCCCGCCGGTAGCAACCTTGAATCTGCTCGGCCCATCCCGGTGCATCGGTGCATCTGTGGAAATTGCAAAAAGTTGGTTCGATGGTTGCATGTGATATTCGTTATTTAGGTCTACCTTTGACTCTGTGGCCCCTCGTTGAGGTTGATGACCCCGCTTCTCAGAAATGCTTCACCGAATTCGTCTGACGTCAACGTCGGGCGGATGTATAGGTGATTGTTTTTAATGTAGGAATTTCGTCCTGATCCCGAATACCATTGGAACTCGTTGTTCTTTGAAATTTGGAATCGCGATAGCTTTATACATATATCAGATGGAATCGAAAGAATACTTACACCTCCACCACCAAGCGAGTTTTCATGCTGCCAAACAGTTCTATCCAAACGGCGGAAATTATCTTCGAAAATGAGTTGTCCGGAACATATCCGACCTATAAAGCACACAGTTTGTTGAGATTATTATTCTCACCACTAGCACTACCAATAATAACCTTTTGGAGCTTTGAATCCTGAAGCAGTCGTTGGGGACTGCTTACATCCTGAGATCAACTCAATGGCACACAACAGCAACCCAACAATGGTTACAACTACTATTTTCTGATCTTTCATCATCACTGAAGTGAAGTTTGCTTTTACCGGATATTTTATAAGCGTCCACAACACCTTCGTTTAGACGAGATGCATTTGCATTCTGTTGCGATGTTTGGACAGTTGGATTCTGTGGGTATTTTTCGCAGTTGAATTATACTGAAATTTATAAAAATTCAACCACAAGCAATATTATTCGCCTTAACTGGTGCTTGCTCAATACCCAGGTATCTAGTAAGAACGTTTTCAGCGTGCGATGATTCATTCAGGGGGATAATTTTAAGATAAGCTATTCTACTTAGCACATTGCAATGATGATAAGATTGTGAATCATCAAAACTTCAAGAATACCTTGTTTACAAATGACAGAAACCTATAGTCAATAACGTATGCATTAAAAAAATGAGACCTATTTCGAAGTGAGCCGGAAAAATGTCTAAGCAAAATATGAACATTTGATTAATATTGTTAACGAACAGCATCTATTAAGCAAAGATATCTTTCATGAATATTTGGTACCATTGATATGAAAGATGTCTATTGTTCCGAAGGAAAATTGGTTACCCAAAGAGAGCTTTGATTTTACCGATTTTCGTACGAAGTATCACCCAACTTCTAAGTCCTATTATAATGTGAGATGATCACAATCCCTTTCCATAGATTTTAATCAACTAAATTCCATTTGAATGCACCACCCCTAAATATCAACAACTAGAATCGCTCATTTTTGCATAGATCACTTATTTCGACCAGTAGTAGATCACTTTCCACTTGGGAAATCATATCCCAGAGAGATTTTTCAAAATTAGTCCCACCCTACTGTGGTATCCAGGCTGTTTTATGTGTTTTTGGAAAATATCTGAAAAAAAAACATGCTCAAAAGTAGGGACATGCATTCCTCTAGGAATAGTTTTTAAATTTAGCATAGCATAGCATGAATACTTGCACAAATCTTGGATGGAGTTGCAAAGTTGAATATTTCCATTGACATTGCTGATGTCGCTACTATCTACAATGTCATAGATTCACTCAACTCCACACACCTGGCCAAGTCCTTGCAAGCATTTATAAATCCCTTCATCAACTTAGAAAGAGCCCAGAACTGAAGCATCTTCCAATAGATGAAAGGATGTTGAAAATAGCGAATTTTCAACTTATAAGCAGTTATAAAGTAAATATACTGAAATAGAATTATTTATAAATAAATAATATTGGAAAGATCTCACCAATTGTTGTGGGGCTTTTGTGGTTCAATGCCGATCATCTAATTCTAGGAATAGTTTTTAAATTTACAAATATATTTTGTCAGAAATATTTCGGGCGCTCCCGTAAGTTGTAGGGCCAGGAAACCATTAATAATCTTACGCTCGCAAATGCATCCTATTCGAAAACGAAGCTAATCGAATTACGGCACTGATTGATTCCGTTCTTTTTGTTATCATACATATTTACTCACTTCTAAATAACAAAAAATACAACAGTGCTTCAGTCATTTGTTCTGAGTATTATGAAATTAGAAGCATCCTGTTGATCAGATGGAGTGGTCCCCCTATTAGTAATGAAAATATTGTAAAATGGCGATGGCCTCATATGCCCAATCTACAAGAAAGGGCACAGACTGGAGTGTGCCAATTACAGAGGGATTACCCTTTTAAATTCGGCGTATAAGATACTGTCGCGTGTCCTGTTCAACAGACTGCGACCTCTTGAGGAGTCCTTCGTCGGCGAATACCAGGCTGGTTTTCGTGAGGGCCGATCAACGACGGATCAAATGTTTACCCTGCGGATGATCCTAGATAAATTTCGGGAATATAACTTGCAGACTCACCATCTGTTCATTGATTTTAAAGCAGCGTACGATTCAGTGAAAAGAAATGAGCTTTGGCAGATAATGTCAGAACATGGTTTTCCGGCGAAACTAATTAGGCTGATACGCGCAACGCTGGATGGATCAAAATCAAGTATTCGGATCGCGGACGAAGTGTCTACGTCGTTTGTGACCTTGGATGGATTGAAGCAGGGGGATGCTCTTTCAAATTTATTGTTCAACATTGCACTCGAAGGAGTGATTAGGAGGTCAGGCGTGCAGAGGAATGGCTCTATCATCACACGGTCGCACATGCTCCTCGGTTTTGCGGACGATATTGATCTCATCGGCATCGATCGTAGGGCAGTGGAGGAAGCTTATGCTCCTCTGAAGAGAGAGACAGCGAGGATAGGCTTGACGATTAACTCTACCAAGACGAAGTACATGATAGCGGGTAGAGACAGAAGCAGGCCTAGTGGTGTTAGTGCTGAGGTAGTGATTGATGGGGAAGTGTTTGAAGTTGTTGAAGAATTTGTTTATCTTGGAACACTTGTGACATGTGACAATGACGTTTCCCGTGAAGTGAAAAGGCGTATTGCAGCTGCGAATAGGGCCTTTTACGGATTGCGTAGCCAGCTTAGGTCCCGTAACTTGCAAACGCAAACAAAATTCGCTCTGTATAAGACGCTGATTCTTCCGGTTGCCCTCTACGGTCACGAAGCGTGGACGTTAAAGGAGGTAGACCGAAAAGCTTTTGGAGTTTTTGAGCGCAAAGTGCTGCGGATAATTCTCGGTGGGAAACAAGAAAATGGAGTGTGGCGCAGACGCATGAATCACGAGTTGTACCAAGTGTACGAAGATGCGAATATTGTGAAACGTATAAAATACGGCAGACTTCAGTGGGCTGGACACGTAGTGCGAATGTCGGAAGAAAGAATAGCGAAAACAATATTCAGCAGAGAACCCGGTAGAGGTAGGCGGCTTCGTGGGCGGCCGCGAACTCGCTGGCTGCACGCGGTTGAAGAAGATCTACGATCCCTACACGTTCGGGGAAACTGGAGGAACATCGCCCAAGACCGACGAAGATGGTGCTCTACTATACGCTCGGCATTGGAGTAAAGTTACTTTGTAGCCAACAAGGTATCAAGGTAGGCGTAGCTAGGAATTTGGGGACCCAGTGCGAAACTAAATTGGTAGGCCCCAGTGATAATAACAGATGTACATATTTTACGATGATAAATCTATACATTTGAAAATGAACTTCTGTCTGACCCTTATAGACTCAGCTGTGCATAAAAATGCAGCATAGAAATTCCAAGAATAAGGCATTTTTCCCAGTATTCCTTTATTAATTTCTTTGGGACTTCGGAAGATACATCCTGGAGTTGAGCGTAAGATTTTTTAAAGAATTGTGTCGAAAATTTTTCAACAAATTATTTAGGAGTTCCTCCAAGTAATTCTTTAGAAGTTTCTCTAAAGATTGCTTTAGCGTTTTCGTCAAGAATCTTTTAAGTGGTTGATGGATGTCATCAATACTTCTCGAATTTTCAGAAATTCCCTGAAAGTATTGGCATCCTCGAAGCCAACAGTTTTTAAAAGTACTTCAGAGTACTTTAAAGATTCTTGCAAAGACTGCTTCAAGTATTTTTCGAAATATTTGTTCAGGAAAGCCACTAAGGATTCTATCGATGATATCTTTGAGGACTCATCTAGAGAATCATTAAAAGATTTTTAAAGAAATTCCAGAATGATTTTCTGCCAAAATACCCATGATTCCTTCAGAACTAGATATTCTTCCAAGAAATTATATCAAAATTCCGCCTGAGAAAGAGTGGTCCCTCTAGAATTTCTATAAACATTCCTCCATAGTTTCCTTGCGGAGATCTTCCAAATATTTCTTAAATGATTTTTTCCAAGAAAGTCAAGTATTTCTCCAAAGGTCTCTTCATTACTTTCTCACATAGTTCTTTGAGAAATTTCTCCAAGGATTTACCTTGGCATTTCCACAAGCATTCATCATCCATCTTGGCGTTCTATTGAAGATTTCTTAATATTTTGTTCCAAGAATTCATTCAGAAATTTCTCGAAGGGTTCCTTCATAAAAAAACTGCAATGATTTCTTTGAAAAAATTGACCAAGGATATTTGAAGTAGTTTCTTAAAGGTTTCACTAAGAGATGCATCCTAGAAATCCAGGAAACTTCCAACGAACCCATTGGATGATAATTCAAGAATTCCTCCAGAGACTTCTACAGAAGTTTCCCTAAGAAAATCTTCAGATTTTTTTTCGAAAAATTCTTCTGGAGTTCCTCTGAATAATTATTCAAAATCAAACTAATATTGGAGCTTCCCCGAAGATTCCTTCCGGATTTTTGGCAAACATTCCTCTAGGTACTCTTATAAAAGTTTGTATTGCAATTTTTAAGAGGACTCTTTCATAATTATTTTGAGAACTCTTTTGAAAAATCCTTCCTAACTTCCATCGAGCATCTCAGTCAAGAATTTCTTCAGAATATATTAATAATTTCGCCTGAAAATTCTCTGACTTAAAAAATGATAATAGAAACTCTCTCAAACATCGATAAAGATTCTAAATTGATGATGGAATCCCTCCAATGATTACTTCAGAAATTCAAACAAAAAGTGTAATATTTTTTCAAACAATTCTCTTTTAAGTATCTTTAAGAAATTATACTGAAACCTTAGAAAAACCATTCCGAAATTCCGCCAAGGTTTTCATCAGCGTTTTTTATTGTTACTTTTGAAGATTTCTTTGGCGATAACATCAATATTTCCTTCACGACACCTCTAAGAAGATTTTCTACCGATTTCATCAAGTATTTTTTCCAAGTATTTCATGAGAAACTTCTTCAAGAATTCTTCTTTGGGTATCGTGTACGAATTATCATGGAGTTACTTCGAGGACTCCATAACAAATTCATTCAAAAGTTGCTCCAGCGATTGCTTGGGGAACTCCTTCAAGCATTTCTAAAGCAATTCCTTCCATAATGTTTCCAAGAATTCCATAAAGAATTTTCTATAGATTTCCAAAAATGAAGAAACTACTATTATTAGGGTTTGGACGAGACATGTGTTAATTTTGAACAACACTGATCAAAATAGTAACTCAAGTCTCACACATTTAAGGGCGTTACAAATTATAATGTTGGTCTGAATTGGTGTATTTCATATTTATTTCTCAAACATTTGTTTTCATAAATAGGGTCCTTGCATGACAGCCGCTACCTTAAACTACTCCAATAGCTATGTTTGATCCTGCCGTTATAGGATATAAGGCACTCTTTAAAATTCTCATGAATATTATTTCTATATCGGTACTGAATGTTGTAAAATTGAATTTTCATTGCTCACACATTTTTGCCTTTCTCATACACTAAGTGTACTGGAAAGGCTATATGTTCACTCCAAAAATGACTTTTTGATAGAAGGCCCGGCGGGTCGAGTCACATATACCAATCGACTCAGCTCGACGAATTGAGGTGATGTCTGTGTGTATGTATGTGTGTATGTGTGTGTGTATGTGTGTGTACAAATAAACTCACATCACTTTTTGGCAGTAAACCTCAACCGATTTTAATGAACGATGGTTCATTCGACGCAAAATCTGATCCCATTGTTTCCTATTGAAAATGGTTCGAATCGGTTCAGCCGTTCCGGAGTTATGGCCATTTTGGTGTTCCGGCCGGTACCCCTGGAAGGGGCCAGACATGAAAATGCAACAAACCCGTGCATACGACCCATCAAACCACGGTTTTTTCGATTATCTGATGAACGGTAAGCAGGAAAATATTCGCTGATCATATCTGAACCGGTAGTGTTCCGGAACCGGTTCTGGGTGTCCTGCCGGAAGTGGCCAAATATAAAAGTGAACTAAGCCCATGCATGCGACACATCAAATCGCCGCGTTTTATATAACCTGATGAATGGTAAACAGGAAAATAGTCTCAGGCCATATATGATCCGGTAGTATTTCGGAACCGGTTCCGGGTATCCCGCCGGAAGTGGCCAAATTTAAAAGTGAACCAAACCCATGCATGCGACACATCAAATCGTAGCTTTTTCTATAACCTGATGAACGGTGAACATGAAAATAGTCTCAGATCATATCTGAACCGGTAGCATACCGGAACCGGTTCCATGTGTCCCGCCGGAAGTTGTTTGTTTGTTTGTTTATTACCAGGGATTTTAACCTTTTATGGGTCATTCATCCCGTCCGCCGGAAGTGGCCAAATATAAAAGTGAACCAAACTCATACATGCGACACATCAAATCATGGTTAGCAAGAAAATAAGCTAAGCCCATATTAGAAACTACTGATAGTATTCCGGAATCGGTTCCAGTTGTCTCGCTGAAAGTGGCCGGATGTAAAAGAGAACTCTAGCGTAACATGTGATCAAGGGTGCGACCATTCATTTGCAAAGATTTACATTCACTTGCTATTATCTCAGTTCAGAAGCATGCTATCGAAAAACAATGTATGGATGAATTTAACCTTGTAGTTTTATCTGAAAATTTGCCGAATAGCATTAGGGTCGCAAACGTATACCAAGGTCGTGAGCGAGCTGTGAATGCAACTCTCCACGCGGTGAATGTAAATTACATTCACGCTGTGGAGAGTTGCCTCCACAGCTCGCTCACGACTTTGGTATGCGTGTGCGACCCCAATGTTATTCGGCATGTGATAAGAGCCTAAGTCCAAAATTTAAACACTAAGAAATTTGCTTGAGAAGGTTTCCATGTATATTCATAAACCCTATTTAGAAATCTAACACTCTATTAGTATCACTTATGCAACAAATAACGCGCATGACTGCTCCTTACATGCTGTCTAGCGTAAAAATAGTATACTACATGAAATTAGTATATAAATTGAGTTGTCGAACAGTAACGGTCATTGGCCTTTTTGCAAATTATCATCGACTTGGGTCCCAGTACTTTGGCCCTTTGACATTAAGCAACATTAGACCCTTTTGAATAGAGCTAATTTTGAGCAAAAATAAATTATTTTGCATAAGTTTTCTTATATTTTACGTGATTATACAAAAAAGAATCAGATTCAAATCAAAACCCTAGAAAATCCATGTAACATGCAAAAGAGCCTAAGTAAATTTGAGATCTAGTCCAACTTGGGCCCTGTTACGTCGACTTAGGCCCAAACGGAACTATGAATTTACTTAGACCCTCATCAGAAAAGTCATGTTAAAATGGGTTTTGGCGTGGGTGAGGAAGTGTATTGATAGATTACGTAACACATGATAGGAATAACAGAAAATTTCGTTTGTTTACATTTTCGACTTAGGCCCTTATTACATGTTACGCTAGAACTGAACCACTTTTCGCGACACATCAAATGGTTTTTTAGGCATCCTGATTAACGGTTGACAAAAAAAATATCTCAGATCATATTTGGGAAAACTAGTAGTGTCCCGGAATCGGTTCCGACTGTCCGTCCGGACGTGGTCAAATTTAGAAGGGAACCGAACCCCATAACCTGATGAACGCTTTTCAAGAAAGTCGCCTCAGATTACGTTAGAGACCACCGGTAGTGTTCCACAACCGGTTTAGGATGTCCCGCCGGAATTGGCCAAATGTAAAAATAAACCATGTTAATGTTCCGGAACCGGTTTAGGGTGCCCACCAGAAGTGGACATATATAAAGTGAGCGGTACATCAAATCTTTTTTTTTGTCAGTAACCTCCATGGGTAATAAGAAATTAGGCACAGTCCGCAGAAACTGCTACCGGTAGTGTTTTTAGTTTCGAGTAACCTGATTAACAGTTAGCATTCACATAAGCTCAGACCACATTTATATATGCCGGTAGTGTTCCGGAATCATCTCCGGGGTTTCGTCAAAAGTGACCAACTATAGAGTATACCAAACTCAAGCATGGAACACATCATTTCGATAAGCTAATGAACGGTAAGCAAGAAAATAGGCTCAGACTACATAAGAGGCTACCGGGGTGGTGTTGCAGATGCAGCGTTGGGTGCTTCAGCGGAATTACAAAAGTGAACTAAATCAATGCAATCGATAGATATGTGTACAGTAGGATGGATAAACGTTGTATGGAAAAATTAAGACTTAAGCGCATCAGCATCGAACTTTTTTTTAAATCCCTATTTGCGTCTGATTACTGCGCTAAATTTAGATGCTACTGAAGGGGCGAGCTCTGTAATGTGGTTAATATTTGAATGGGATATAACATTGACAATTCAAATTACTACATTACAAATTTTGCATGAATCTCGTAATCAATGATAATAAAATATAGCCTGAAGTGTGCAGAAAAAACTTTGTTACAGTGATTTGTGAAAAAAGTTTAACCCTGGCTTGTAATTGTAATCTTGTTATGGATCAGCCTTCAGTGAAGGTGGTCAAGCTGTCAACTGAAAGGGCTGATACTTTCAGCTCTGCCTATGCATTGAACATAACGTCGGAATAAGTGCCCCAATTCGATGATGACCTTGATGAAATTCTTGATTTTCTAAATAAAGTATTCTCAGGATAAAAATTCGTAGGTGGTATAGTCCCATTTCGCTGTTATGAAAATTTCCTCCTTCTCGTCCGTTACCAAAGTTCAGACATTTGGGGCTGATCACTGACTCTAAGACAAGATTGAATGCGTCAACGGAAAGATCATGAGTACATATTCGACGAGAAAGGCACTATCACCACTAGGTGGATTAATCTGTTTTTTTTTTTGTTATTGTGGGGCTCATGTAGGTTAAAAGAGCTATCATAATAAATACTTTGAGGGTTGACTAAGCTACTGGAATAAAGTGTGTGCATTTACAATTGTAAATAATTAGACTGCAAACTAGCCATCTGTGTGTCCCATTTCGTTTTTGGACCGCACCCCCTTGCTACGCCACTGTGAAAATATGACAATATTAACAATGAAAGCATTCAGTTTCAATCTATAAAATTGATTGTATTTGTGATAAGAATGATGGTCTGTATCAGTGAAGATAAAATTCCAAGATGAAGTATACCATCCAGAGCTGTTGTAAAAGTTATTCCTTTTCATATATTCTCTTTAATATCCATTATTTGTTTAAAAATCACAGAACATAATTAGTCTTATTAGGTCTTCTTTGCTTATCCTTGAGCGAACGGTGAGGCGGCATTAGTTGTCAGGAAGTAGATGCCATGGACACCTCTACCAAAGTTCGACGGCTCTCCACCCATATTGGCATCGGGTCCACTGGGAGTGCAAGATCCACCGAGAACTTCATCAAGGTTAGCGCATCGCGTTGACCGGAATGGAACCGACGAACGTATCGATTCAATGTAGAATGAAGGAGCTCGTCCGTGAGCGCAACCGCCTGCGATGTCAACTCCACAGCCTGGTTGGGTCCGTCCTCCGTTGGGGTAGAAGTTGGCCTGCCCCAAAGCCTCATTGGTGCCCAGCAATCCTGCGTTAGTCATGATGGTTTCCACGTAGAGCCCGTCCTGCGGCGATACAGCATCACTCTGTCCAGCAGAGAACAACGGTCCGGCCGGATCCAGAGCAATGATGGAATTCAAGCGACCATTGAAGTGTTTTCCAGCATTTCCGGCAACGTGAGCTCCCAAACTGAAACCAATCACGCTAATAGTATTCACATTGGCTCCCCTCAGCTCCACCAGTCTATCGATCAACCGACCCACTCCGAAACCTGCCGGCCCTACGGCGTTACGAGACGCAACGTAATTGGGATTTACCGCGGCAACGCTCCAGTCGACAGCAATCACGTTGAAATCGCCCAGAGCCAACAGTTCATTGCGAGTTCCAGTGTTCAAACCATCGTTGCCGTTACCGTTCCAACCGTGAATCGTGAACCGAGTAGGGTGAGCTGGGTTGAAGTTGGAGCCAGTTATCGAGCCAGCATTGTTGATTTGCAGAATCTGTGGCGCTGTTGGGTTGCTCCTTGTGAACAATCGGAACTCGATGTCGCTTTCCGGATTGAAGAGAACCTCCGGGTCGACTGCACTCGCCTCGGGTAGGTTGTAAGGATTGATGTTCACCAAGTGTAGGCGACCTTCGGCATTTGGGACCAGCTGCCAGTTGGCCTGATCCAGGGGCACCGAATAGGCTGTAAAAATATGTTTTAATTTCAGTGTCGGAATGTCGAATAAACACAGTTACATACCGACTGCTAGAACCCCCAGCAGAGTTAGAGACCGTGCGAACATTTTTCAGATTCCAGTGAGTTACTAAAATAAGACGACGATTTCAAGTGAGCTTTTATAGCCATTTAACTTTGTACTATCAGCCATTATAAATCGGTTTGGTAATCCCATTTGCGATATGACGTATATAGGATGTTTTGATGATTGTAATTGAAATCGTTGACATGATATGCAGCTTTCTCTGAACGTTTTTGCTCTTAAGCTGATGATCGGATCAAACCAGTCTAGAAATTTAGATTGGTTCATTTCTTGGCAATTTCTTCTCAACTTGTCAACCTTTATGCTTCTAATCGCAAGTGAAAGGTCAATTCTTCAACTTGACCATAATCAACGTGTCCCAGCCCCGGAATAGAGATTTGGGCTCTTCAAGGGTATTCAGATTAAAGGCTAGTTTCCACGTCGTACGTACTGTGCAAAAAGAAAGGGAAAGTAATGGTCAAGTAATGAATCCACTTCAAAATTACTGGAGCAGTTCGCAGATGGTAAGTAAGATAAAAAGTGTAAAGCTCGTAACACCTTTCGTGCAAATCAAAAGGAACTGTCCCTTTTCCTCACGGAAAAATAGTTTGTGTTATTATTCCGTGAGGAATCTTCCCATACTAGATCACACTTGCGGAAAAGGTGTAATTTTACTTGAGTGCTCTACTTGAGAACAGGAAACTTAGCTTAACGCATGAATCTTCATCCAAAAATTATTCGAAAACAAAAATTTCATCATTTTTGGCGCCCCGGAAATAAAACTGATGCGCTATGCGCGATGTACATTACTTATATACCGTCGTTGGGGATGAGAATGGGTCAAAAATGCATACACTCCCGTTCAAAAGTTTGGGGTTACCCCTCAAAAAGATGTATCGGCCAAAAGATTGGGGTCACTATCGTAAAACATTGAAAAGTGATTTGTTGATATCTTTGTCATCTTTCATTCAATTTTAATTCTTCTTGGCTTATTTGAAACAAAATGAATGATACTTACTGCATAGACATTGGACCACACATATTTGTTGAAATTTACATACTAAAACTTAACGTAAAGTTGCCTCATTTTTTGAAGCGTGGTAAAATGTGCTAAGTTTACATAACATTTTTATATACAAAAATTGTTAAATACGTTAAGTTAAAGACATCAAACGTAAATTTAGTTAATTATCTTTGAAATGATCAAAAAATAATTAAAATTGAACTATAGATGACGAAGATATCACCAAATCACTTTTCCATGTTTTACGAAAGTGACCCCAAACTTTTGGCCGATACATCATATTGAGGGGTGACCCCAAACTTTTGGTCGATGACATCAAGGATTAATTTACTCAATAAATTTTTTTCTAGATTTTTTAGCTAAGTTCTGTAAAAAGCAGTTGAAAGCTAATAGAAAATGGGTCATATTACCGCTCTCATCTTAAAATTTGGTCGACCCAACTTTCAGCGACATTGCCGTAAGTTTATATTCATTTTTTAGAAAATTTGGCAACTTTGGGTTAAGTTTACATACAAAATTTTTTGAAAAAGTTTCTTTTAAATCATGTTTAAAGTTTCTTTGACTAATTATCTTTTGAATGAAACCTAGAGTTTTGAAATCGGACGCAAATTGGCGGAGATATGGGCCTAAAAAAATGACATGTTTTTGAGGGGGTGACCCCAAACTTTTGAACGGGAGTGTACTTCCACGTTCATTGTTCAATAACTTTTGCTTCTTTGCATGAAGAAGCTTTTTGATCACTGGAATGTGAACTTTGGTAATTACCATTAATGCACTGCGTACTATACTCAAATGATGAAAAATTATCTGGAGTTCGTCAATTTTCCTTCAAACTACAAGTGTATGAAAATTGACGGTATTGGTATCGAATTTGTTCCGCATTGACAAAAAAGCAAGTTAATAAAGTTCTGGTCAAGGTTGATATTGCGATTTTTTTTTCGACTTAGACTTTTATGCGATAAATTTCGTCGTGCTCATATTTCGCTTTCGATTTCGCTGTCAATCTCAGTCGCAGGGTTTTTGCAACTCGCCCGATAATGTGACAGTTTTCGCCGGCCTTCTCAATGTTTACCATTAAGGCCTTTTGTTCTCGGTCCACCAGCTGGTCATGTTTACACAACAGAACCAGCTGGTTCACCGATGTTTACGTTCATCCTTATTGTTCTCGACTACCAGTTGTTTATGTTTTCATAACAAAATCAGCTGGTTTTGCCTGAATCGGGGAAAGAAGGCGAAAATGTATCATTAATGTTAGGTTAGTACCATATTAGGGCGAGTTCAATTTCATCGCCAAAGTCTGATTATTCGTAAAAAGTACAATACTACTTACCAATAATATCGTATATGATATACAGTGGTACAATAGTTATTTATGTAACGAGCTGCAAAAACTAGATTTTTTCCGCACGAGTCGTACATTTATCCAACGAGGCTTGCCGAACCAGTTCGGAACAAATGGCCATTATGATACCAAAATGAGTTTGATAAAAAAAAATAAATTATGATACTGAATTGCATAAATTCGTAAACGCACCTGATTTTTGAACGGTACGTTTAACTTGAAGGACAACTGTGTTTTACTGGTATATATTTCAATAGACACTGACGTAATATACTTAATGCAATTCAGTAGTATAATTTACATTTTATATAACTCATTTTGGTATCATAATGGCCAATTTTTCTGAACTGGTTCATATTGCAACTGAAATGAGTTGCATAATGAAAAATAGTTGTATATTGTTCATAATGCAACTCATTTGAGTTGCATTATGAACATTATGCAACTCAAATGGGTTGCATTATGAAAAAATCATTGCATACAATTTTGTATGGAACTCGTTGTAAAACTCGATTTTTTCAGCGCTCTTCGTATTTATCCAACTACTCGGCAAGCCTCGTTACATAAATAACTATTCAGTTACTCTTCGATTCTCTTTGTACGTTAGGGAATCGCGCCACTTGGACGGTGGCTTCTATTTTCGTCTGTGTTCCGCTATAACTCAGTCAAACTTGAACCAATTGTCACAATTTTTGGAATGCGGTGAGATAGGTATAGTATCTACCCGCGTACAACATTTCAAGCCAACTGGTTCAAATTTGACTGAGTTATAGTGGAAAACAGACGAATATAGAAGCCACCGCCCAAGTGGCGCGATACCCCATATCGAAGTGTACATTATATCGAAGTAGAGAAAAATTAAAAAAAAAATATGCTATTTTTGATGTATTCGACGAGAAATTAACCCCAAACAATGATTTCTGTGAATTTCACAAAACCAATAATGAAAAACACGAGTTTCCACGAAAAAGTAATTTCGTTTTTTGTGCTTACATTTTGCTTCGATAACATTCTCTAATTTTTCCCCAAATTGCGCTAATTCTGAGTAACAAGGCTAATGTTGCAACAAAACATTGATTTTAGTGATTTCGTAGTTTATCTAAGAGCTACTTTTAGGAAAAATAAAATTTTTCAATGCTGTACGTTATATCGAAGCAATCGAAGATTATCTGTATGTATTTCTACTAGTACTATTACTAGTAATACTTACAACATTATTATCATAAATATTAATATGCTACAACATAAAGAGAATGATTTTGTGAGTGTGTACATTTAAACGAATTTGTACCACTGTATGATTATGAGTAATTCTCGCTGAGACCGGCCCAATATTTACACCTTGTCTTCAAAAACGTTTAAGGTGGCGATTTTCTGAAAGCTCTCCCCAAAAAAGTAAGGAAAATGCATTTGGTTACTCAAATTGATGGACCCCCCCGTTAGCTAGAGCCACAACATTTTTTGCAGATCCCTCCATTTTGATCAAATGGTGGCTCATTTGAACCGTTATAACTCGAAAGTTTCTCCAGAAGTCACCTCAAAATGAAATGTTCTTGAAAAGAGGAAATATAGAGCTTCTTTTTACAATTATAAAAAGTTGGGTCGGCCATATTGATTTTTGCCGCCATCTTAGATTCTGGATTCCAGGGATGGGAACACTCACTTGCAGAGAGTTACACTCACTTGATGTTTTCTCAGCTCAGAAGCGTGCAATCAAGAAATGGTGTATGGACGACTTCTGTCTTGTAATTTTGACTAAAAGTTTGCCGAATAGAGTAGGGGTCGCATACGCATATCAAAGTCGTGACAGAGCTGTGAAAGCGACTCTCCGCGAGGTGAGTGTAATTTACATTCATCTCGTGGAGAGTTGACTTCGCAGCTCCTTCACGACTTCGATATGCATGTGCGACCCCTACTCTATTCGGCAAACTTTTAGTCAAAACCACAAGACAGAAGTCGTCCATACACCATTTCTTGATTGCACGCTTCTGAGCTGAGAAAACATCAAGTGAGTGTAACTCTCTGCAAGTGAGTGTTCCCATCCTTGCTGGATTCTGGAGAAACTTTCGAGTTATAATGGTTTATACTCGTTTACACCATTTGACCAAAATCGAGGGGTCTGTAGATATTGTTGTGGCTCTAACTAACGGGGGGTCCATCAATTTGAGTAACCAAATGCATTTTCATTACTTTTTTGGGGAGAACTTTCAGAAAATCACCACCTTAAACGATTTTGAAGACAAGGTGTAAATGGTGGGCCGGCCTCAGCGAGAGTTACTCTTATATGATTATATGATAAGTATGTGTTTTGTGCACGTTCACTTCATAAGCAGATGTTCATGGGTTCAATCCCAGCCCCGGCACTTGCAATTTTTCGTCAGTTGCTCTTCTCACCGAGAGCGGCTGACACCTGACCCTCTTCTGAGCATATGCTCTAACGGATTCGGAAACTTGGATATCGGCTAAACGGCAACTCATAATGGACCCCTAATCAGACTGGAAAGGGAACAAGAGACACATCAACATCCTCGTGCTCATCATTCTACCATGGATAGGGTAGAAAAGTGACAGCAGCGCAAAAGGCAACCAGCTCAACATAGTGGAACTAGAATACGGGTCATTCCATATGAAGTGACCGAGAAAAAGTGAAAACATGCAATCGACCATCACGGATTTGAACCAAATTTGGCTGAAACATTTGTTTAGATGGGAAAAGAAAAAATCCAAATTTTGGTGCCGATCGGATCACCCCTCGGCCCGTGGCAGCACCCCTCGTTTTGGCCGATATGAAAATTATCCTCTCTTTCTTTTATTTTTACCATTGAAATGATTGCACATACACATTTTCGACCTTCGGCTTTTTTGTAGGAAATCGTTCAGGGAATCCAGAAAAAATATTATTTAACTAAAAATCGATTTTTCTCAAAATACGTATATTTTGATTTTAAAAATTTTGATTCCATCGTGTTTATCAGACGTTTTTCGATCGAAAAAGCTTAACTTCCTAAGGTAATTTGCGTTGTTCCTGAGATATGTATAGCGTTTTTAAGAAAAAATATTCATTTTTTATATCATATAAAATCAGGTGCAGTTTATAAAATCATTTTTTAGTATCATATAAAATCAGGTGCAGTTTATAAATTTCGCAGAAAAAAAACATTATTCGATGCCATATATATACGTTTTGTGTTGATTTGAACAATATCAAGTACAATAAGGATTAAAAAATGTGACAGTGTTGTCAGTTCATCTATTATGAGCCTATCGTAATGGACTAGCATAACCTGTTGAACTAAAAAATGTACCTATCCAGCTTTTTACGCTACGATGAGGGGTGATCCATTTTTGACGGATACTGCCGACAGCCCTTGCAGCATCACAGTAGCTGAAAATTTCAGTTCATTGCTCTCAAATTGTCAAAAATTTTCACCTACTAATGTTAACATTGTAACCGTTGTTATCGTTGTAAGAAATGCAACTGGCTTGGTTTTTTTATTGGTATTTGAAGTATTAATGCATTTTTTTTCTTTTTTCTGGAAATAACAAAGAAAACAACTAAATCTAATGGTTCAGTAATTTCTGAGGAATTTTGGGAATTCAGTTTTATGATAACCGGCAAACACAATAGCCATGTATATCTCATATTTTCAAAAGTAGGAAATCATGAGGTTATCTGAGTCAACAAAGTGCGGCGATTGTTTGAAACAACAGAATAACAGAATTAGGGGTGGCAAATGTGCCATCTCAGGCTTCAGGCCTTTGCCATTTCAGATCCCTCGTAGCAGGCCTGGTGTCCATACACATTTTTCGACCTCCTTTTCCCCTAAGAATCTACGTAGTTTATGGACGGACCCATTCGCAGGGTGTCTACTGCCTGGAAAAACCTGGAAAACCTGGAATTATCAGGGAATTTTACTCGACCTGGAAAAATCCTGGAATTCTCAGGGAATTCTGGTGACAATCAGGGAATTCAATCAATTACAGCGTTAAATATTGGCTTAGTGACCTACACGGTTTACCGAGAATCCAACAGCTGATATCTCGGTAAAATATTTACTGATTCTCGGTAAAAATTTTACCGAGATTTTGGTAAACCATTACCGAGTCTCGGTGAACTTTGCCGAGATCTCGGTAAAATTTTGGATTATCGAGATCTCGGCAAAGTTTTAACGACATCTCGGTAAAACTTTTACCGAGATTCAGTGAAAATTATTACCAGATTCTCGGCTGGTCTCGGCAATCCGTTTGCTGAGGTCGGCGATTTAATTTAAGTGTGTAAATTGTATAAGCTACTAGCTATCCCGGCAAACTTTGTCTTGCCGTTTTGTGGTGGTTCGACAACTGTTGAGCTCAAAATAGCACCGCACTCTAGATTGGTTTCGTTTCGATTTTGTTGATTTCCTCCCCAGCTCATGAAAAATCAGTACTTTATCAATTTTCGTACTTTTTCAGTGGATTTTCATAATTTTTAGTACTTATAAACACAGCCACCATGAATACAAATCGAACCATGCAAGACTCATGCTGATCGGTCCACCCGTTCTTAAGTTTTGTTGCCTCAAAGGAACTTTAAACTCATTTTTATATATATAGATTTTTCTTTAATTCCATGAAAATGAGCTTACTGTAAAGCAGAATTTATTGAGGTTTGCCTGACAAATTCGCAATTTCCTGTAGATGTTGTAAAATACCTGAAGGAAGTTAAAGATATATTTTAATCGTAGTTCCTGCAACTCCCGCAGAATATGATTGATCAATTTTAACTCCTGGCGAATTTGATGTTAGTATTTCTAGCGAAATTAACTAGATGACTTCTGCAAGAAGTTTTCAATATTTTTCTGACTATTTCTGAAACGCTTTTAGAACAACTCATACATTATTCTAAACAATGTTTAAAAGAATTGTCAACTCTCGTTTTCCCATAGTTGCTTCTGAGCTTCACATATTTTAAAGAACTCGAGAGAGACTATTTTCGATGGACATTATGCAATAGTTTTAGAACATGGTTACCAACTTATTAGTATATTCTGAATTGTCAATTACTTCTTTCACGAGTGAAACTATAGACAACCAAAACTATTGATTTAAAACATTTTTCTCTATTAAGGCTGATATAAATATTATTTTCACTTTTTGTCTCCCCCCCCCTCCAAAAATTTTTGGCTATATTTTGCATTTTGAGGGGGCAGCAATGATGCAAATTATCACCTCACTAGTGCTCATCACAACTCATCAACTGTATATTTATCGCGTGCGATTGAACTGTGCGCTGATCAGCTATGACCAGCAGCAAAGAGGTGGCAAAACGAACATGATGTAAATCACAAACGATTTTGCACACATCTGACTGTGCCACCACACGCTCGCCCGAACAGCCGAACCATACCGAATAGGTTGGTTTGCGAAGCTACGGCACGAACGCTCGACACGCACACAGAAGCAACATTCGCATGTACCGATACCATACTAATAAAGTTTCCAGCCAACGATGCTTCGCGATAAGCTGTCGAAAAGCATCGAAAGCGATGAAAAGAGATGCTTGGCTAGAACGCAACGGCTCAACGGCGAAAAGGAAGAGTCAACTATGCTGAGCAGTGTTGAGTCCGTTCGTGTGCTACTCGTATGGTAGGTTGATTGAATAAAGCGAGGTTGGGTGAAAACGTATTCGTTGTCGAAAGCAAATCGCATCATTTCGCGAATGTTTTCATCAAATAGCAAGCTTGGGGGGCAGATAAAAAAAAAATTATCAAAACATCGGGTCTTCGCCAAAATTCTTTAACAAATTAGAGGAGTTTTTAATATTTTTCAAATTAAATACTTTATTATTTTTATCCTTCCCTCGACCAACCAAAGAGTGGTAGGACAAAAAGTGAAATAAATATTTGTAACGGCCTAATATGTATATATAAATAAACATATCGAATATTTTTGCTAGCAATTTCTATAAAAGGAGAAATCGCTAAGAGAAGAAATTCTTGAAAAATACATATTTGAGCGATTCATTTGCGAAACCAACGAAGGTCTCGTGCGCATTAGTTGAAGCTATGCGTGATGGTTTCTTGGAGGATTTGTTCAAAAGCGTTAGCTGCAATTTGTTTAATTTCTGACAATATTTAAGAAAGTTTGATTAGGAACTACTCGAAGGATTATCTGCTGGAACTGCCAAGCTAAACTTTTATAAAAATAAAGTGTAATTTCTTGTTGTTTTTCTGGTTAAATTCTTTCAGAACTTGATAAACAAAATTTTCATCAAATTATGCAGAAAATTCTGCTAAAGTATCGCCAGGGTTGTTTTAAGAATTCCATCAGAAAATCATCTCGTGCTTCCGCCCTAAATGCTGGTGGGATGTTGTCCATAAATGTCATTATCCAGCTTTTTACGCTATGATGAGGGGTGATTCAATTTTGACAATTCTTGCCGACAGCCCTTGCAGCATCAGAGCTCATCAGAGTAGCCAAAAATTTCAGTTCATCTCCGGCAAAACGTCAAAAATTTTCACCGTTGTTGTTTGCAAGTGTTAGCTTGAGTTTTTCTGTTTAAATGAAATAAAAGCTTTTTCTTCAATTTTAGGTTCGTGATTGCCGCCACCATGAGTAATACCAAATTAAATGGAACAGAACATGTAGATGAAGGAATCAGGAAATGACGTCGGAAACCCAAATGATTTTGTGTTAATCATCATCTCACTCGGCAGTTCCGTTCTTTACATTAAAGCACTGTTTGCAGTTCAGAAGGAATTTCTCAGCCTATCTTGATGCATGGGAAATTCCTTACCAGAATCGCTCATGAAACCGTTTTTTCTTCGATCCCAGTACGCAGTAGTGAAGTAATGACAGTTCAAATGGCAGTCACCGAAGAAAGTTTCTGCCAGGAATCACTCAAGAAGTTTCTTGAGCGATTCCTTTCGATCTCGAAACTGCGCTTAAACGAATAAAAAATGTTGCAATTGTTCAGAAGTCTTGCAATGCGAAACTCTTTTTTTTCAATGTCAGGTTGCCAGTGAAAGTGGAGTTCCAGAATCGATTAATTGAATTTGCCTATTTCATTCCGGAACAGCGAAGTTGTGGGAAAGGTTGATAGGGGAAACGTTAAATACAGTATTACTTTGGAAACCTAATATCAGCTGCGTTTCGCGAAGGGAATGGATTTGATAGAAAATTTTAATTTTTAACTCAAATCCAATTTATGCAATTACTTAGAACTAGAAAATCGTTCCAATTTTGTAAGACTTCACTCATTTTAATTATATTGTGCTAGGATCTCATTTGAAATGCGGGCTCGGAAGAATACAAAGAACGACACCAGAAACTAAAAAAATAGACCGAGGATTTCGAAGATTCACCCTGTCAGAGCTATACGAGTGTACAGAATTTGTTTGTTCCCGCGCAAGTTGGGTTTGCTGTGGGTTTATAAAAATGCGATCATTGGATCAAAATCATTCGGATTCTCGACGTCCTCTACATGTTCTACTCCATTGGTTTCGGTACTAAAAATAATGGCGGCTATCACGTACCTAAAATTAAAGAAAAAGCTTTCAAATATTCAATTTACAGAAAAAACTCAAGAAAAAACTTCAAAACATCAACAGTGAAAAATTTTGACATTTTGCTGGAGCTGAACTGAAATTCTTGGCTACTCTGATAAGTTCTGATGCTGCAAGGGCTGTCGGCAAGAATTGTCAACATTGAATCACCCCTCATCATAGCGTAAAAAGCTGGTATCCAGCGTTTAATACTCTTACTGTGAATGCATCACCTCTATGAGGGGATCGCAGAATAATAGATCATGTCCTTTATTGTTCCGGGCAGAGAAGTGAAGAACAATGTTGAGTATTGTATTGTCTATTGATGTGATTGCATATGGTATGAGTTTTTGTTTGTTCTTCGTAGCGATGAATGAACTTAATTTTCTGAGTGAAATGGATTAGTGGCGTTTGTTCCCTAGAGGGGTGGTAACTACTTTTATAAGGCTTTTTTTTTGCATGGAAAAGAGATCGGTTGTAAAGCATTGTCCAGTTAGAATCCGGACGCAAAGGATAATTTATTGTGACGCTCTCAATGATCATAATCATATTTTTTTACAGCAGTCTGATCATAAACAAGTCCTCTATTGATTTTCTTGCTACGAGTGAAAAGTTATTTCAGATTGAAGACAAGTGAAGGAAAAAAAATCTTGCATAAACACGCTGAAAATTAAGCGAGGTCAGGTTCAGGTACGACAGTCGCGAAAAATGTTAATGTCTCCATAACCATTATGTGTGATGTGCACAGATGTTGTTAACCATGCCATGAGGAAGTGCCCAAGGAAGATTGAAGTTTATGTTCTTGGAATTCCAAGATTTGCCAGGAAGTTCGAGCTCTGGACATCGTTTTCTCACATCACGATTTTGACACCAAATGTGTGCAAAGATGATAACCTCAAGAATCGCGTGCTGCTTTTCAAAAATGCACACAAGGGGTCTGTAGAGGTTTGAGCTAATTGGGTGAGCTATCACGACAGCCTGAGATGTGCAGTGGTGTCATCACTGTTGGATAGTGTTTATTAACGAAAAAACACTCAAATTTCGCTTCTTTGGAATTCACTGAATAGCCCTTAATTTCGCAAGAAGAGAAATATTTGGCAAAGTTTCTTTGGAATCCTAATCAGATTGGTAGAGGGTCTCAGGACACTACAGAGATGACCTGATTGTTAAACAAATCCGCCGAAGGGGTTGATGTTAAATTTTTCTACCATTGTGCAGATTTTTAAGGAAGTAATCACGGAAAAAATGAGAAAATGTATTAAAAAATGAATAAAATAATTTTAATGATATTTTTCCATGAAACTACAGTAAATTATCTTTGTTTTGAGGGCTTCACCTTTTCTGTTTGTTATTCCACCTCTGAGATATAAGTGATTATCTGCGTCCGGATTCTAACTGGACAATGCTTTACGCGAAGGTTAATTCCGGTAAATCAAATCGATTGTTCGATCAATTCGCCCCCTTAATGCTAGAACTAGGTAACTGGTTTTGCAAAATTTCGAGAGTTTGGTTTATATCTGAACATACACCATAATAAACAAAAGTTTATTCATTGGAATTACGAAAACACATATTGATTCATCTTTCAAGACCAACAAAGTGTTTGTTTTTTACCAGGATTTGTTTTACAAGCCATTTTTATATGCACTTCCAAAAACGAGTTAGGGTCTTGTACCATTTGGGCAGGTGTACCTATTTTGGGCACTGGCCGCTATAACTAAGTCATTTTCAAACCGATTGATTTGAATTTCTGTACAGAGTTAGATACTGTAAGTGCCTAACTCTCAACAAAATTTCAATTCAATTGGTTGCAAATTGACTTAGTTATAGCGGCCAATTCCCAAAATAGATACACCTGCCCAAATGGTACAAGACCCTACCTAGTTCTAGCATTCAGGGGACGAATTATAGGTGACTCCCAGATTGACAATGTATCGTAACATATTAAGGATCGGTATATTCGCCTCACTCTATTCATATTCACTCCTCTTTGCTGAATCGAATCGAGAAAGATGCAGCAAACAGGTTGACGGGATCAAACACGCAACCCCATCACCAGTGGGAAGCCATACGCAAGTTGCTTGACATGGATATTCGTTGCCGTTCGTCGCAGTTTGGATCGCAAGCGAATGAATGAATGGCGAATGGTAAAGAATGCTGGAGAGTGATCGAAGTGGCTGCTGTCGTCGCTGACAAGCAAACACACAAACTAAAGCGACAATCGTTCGCTGCGACCAATCACGGAGTAACAATCATGAATTGTGTTGCCAGCTATGCTCATACTCAAAACTCATAGATCAAAACAATGGTCGCAGTGATGATAATACCCAACACGGAATATTGCTCATACTTATGCAGTGTTGCCAAATATGCTCGATATGAGCATGAGCATGAGCATGAGCATAGATGACCGCACAATTCGTAGTTGCTACTCCGTGATTGACCAGAGCAATCGAAATTGCACAAGGAACCAATGAATAGGGCTTGGGACTAGCTTACTATTCTCAATGTACACAGGTCGAGAGCTCTCAACTTTAATAAGGTCAATAACGGCGCCGGCCACGTCCTTACGGTCATCGAGGATGGGAGGGCATGTTAGTAAGACAAACGTTGTTATAAAGACCGCGAATCGCTGCATCTCCACGTTTGTCTCAGGAAGGATTTTTTTTTTGTTAGTAGGGTAAGGTACATTGTCAGTCCGGGAGTCACCTATGGTTGTTGATATGATTTGACAATGGATCAATATACACAAACCGCCGTTAACAACCGACCACTTTTCGACGCAAGAACTAGCCAAAAAGAAAATTCTATCGCGCGTCTCCACTCCACTAGGGAGCAGAAACCTTTAGTCTATTCCACACAGAAATACACTGAACGCGACTCACTTGTCGGCGCCCGGATTTTTTCTCGACCGGCGAACCCGAAGTAACATTTTTCACTCTTTTGTGTAAATGCAAAAAATGAAAGAAAATATTTATTATCAACTAAAAGTGTATTGGAAACTAGCGCCGACGGGAAGCGAAAAATTCGGAACCGACTCGAACCACGGCGCGCGCACACTCGTCCCGTCGTCGGAGCCCCGCAGAGAGAAGAGGAAAAAAAATCGCAAAAATCTAGCAAAGCGAGCGCGCGAAACTTTGCTGCTGCTGAACTACCGCACACTACTGATTGCTTGGCGTCCCGTCGTCGGAGCCCCGCAGAGGGAAGAGGAAAAAAAATCGCAAAAATCTAGCAAAGCGAGCGCGCGAAACTTTGCTGCTGCTGAACTACCGCACACTACTGATCTGTTGCCAAATATGCTCGATATGTAAAAAAAAAAACAGAAACCATTTGTTTTTATTTGGTGTTATCTATTTACGGAAGCTTTCGTGTAAATTAGATGTTTACAATAAAAATGACATGTGTGGCAACACTTCCATCTACAACATTGTAGTCATTGAATAAAATGATAATTGAAATAAATTTCCCAATAGATACATTTTATATTTTAACAATTTATCGTTTGCAATAAACCTATTTTTTATTGGTAACTCCCAAGCAGCACCTGCAACATCATCCAAAATGTGGTTTTCTATGCTTTGGTCTAATTGACTTGCACTGAAAGCACATGCAACTTCCATCTCGTCAACTGAGTTGCAATTAAACTCCGAATTTCATAAAATTTCGGCTTTGTGTCTTAGAAATCACCAAATACCTCGTGTTTGACATCGATTCGTGGAGGCGGAGCTTACATATTTCTCACAAGTGATAAAACAGTCGGCTTGCATTTAATGTGCTATGTTACAGTCATGCAACATCTAACTCTGGTTTGTTTGTTCAGATTATGTTCCAAATACGTTGCGAATAACTTGCGCGTCTTTTCATTTTGACAGTTCTCCAACTTGTGACAATGAAGTAATAAGTCACTTTAGTAGCTTTTATGGTGTGTCGAGCAGCAACTTTCTCACAGAGCGTTTGGTGTAGCATGTAAGGTGAGCAGTTAATACTCCTGGTGTCCATGGTTCGAGTCTGGACAAAATCTTTTTTCCATTTTTTATCATTTCCTCTAACACAAGTTGCATAACGATTCAGAATCTGCACTTTTTGGGTTTCAAAGAAGCAGCAATTGTGTTCTATCGTCTATAATACGGACAGTGAATAAATTGCACTAAGGTTGCTGTTACTGGCTTTGAAACAAGTCGTGTTGATTGGGCAAACTAACAATAACTGTCAATTATCGGGTCATTTTGTCAGATAGGACCATACACAAGAAAACACAGACAAACAGACGTAACATTGGCAAAAATTCCATCGACAACGGTTTTACCGATTTTTTTTTCAAACCTTCATAGTTGTAGCACAGACAAACAGACGTATCACTGGGACACATTGCGATAAAAATCATCGTCACGAAAATATAATTGCCCAATGCTAATCAGGCTGTGCGGTGTTTATTCAGGGATTCACACAAAAAAACCTTCTGGGATTGCTCCAAGAAATTATTGTAGGATTCCTCCAAAAACTTCTTCTGGGGTTCCTCCAGGAAATTATTCCGGGATTCCTCCATGAGTTTCTTCTGGGATTTTCATCTGGGCAATCCTTCCGAGATTCTTCTGAATCATTTCTCGGGAATTCTCCTGGAGTTACTTCTGTAATGTTTGCATATTTTTCTAGAATTCCTCAGGAAGTTCGCTCTGAAATTCCTTCAGGAGTTTCTTATGAAAATCCTCCAGGAGTTGTTTCATGGAGTTCTTCTATAAAATTCTTATCTTATTCCTACTGGGCAAACTTTGTACAATAGTTAGGCCAATAGTTCTATCGGGGAATTCTTTCTCATAATTCCAGAAAGAAATTTCAGAAAATATTCCGAATGAAGGAATTTATGAAAAAGAAATACTAATCAATGGAGGAATCTCTGAAAGAATTTTTGGTACAATCGAGGAAGGAATTCCAAGAGTAAACCTGGAAATAATTTATGAAGCCCTTAAGGAAACCCAGATGGAACCACTTTCAGAATCCAAAAAAAAATTCTGGTAAAATACCAGATAGAACTTTTGAAGGAATCCACAATAAACCTTTGGATTTTTTTTTCAGTTTTTTCCGAAATAACAATCAAAATTCCTGGGAAATTCTGTGAGATTTTCCGGAACGATTTCGATGAGCTTGCCGGTGTTATCTGGAAAAAATAAGACTTTAAATTTATTAATTGTAATTCATTCGCCATTCGAAAGTAAGCCTTCCAAGATTATTCCGAGTATTCCATCAGAATTTTTATACTGATTTTGTTGAATTCCACCAATATTTCCTTATTACCGCCACCAGAATGTCTCCTACCATAATGACAATCGAACTCTCAATGTAATTTTTCATTAAAATTGAACCTAATTCCATCAGACCCTAGCTTTCAACTGCGGAATTCGCATAAAAATTCCACCATAAACCCTTTTGGAGTCTTCTTCAACCAGATGGATACCCAAGTAACAATTATACTTTTGTGGCAATCCTGAAGTAATTTCTAAGATTGAATAATAAAACTTAGCAATAAAGCTCTTTGTTCTGCAAATCCGAGATAAAAAAGGTATAAACTATCCATAAGACTAATCTGGCCCACTCTTCAGGAGATCTTCAAGACTGGTTTTGAATACTGCTTTGAAACTAGTTGTATTTATGTTCTAACACTGATGATTGGTTATAAGAACTTCATAAAACTTTAACAAGAATAGCTTGAAGCATGTTGATCTTTTAGCTGCCTTTCTCAAAAATGCTAATAGTGCATGATAAATGAAATCTTTTACCTCAGCATTATGCAGATGCGAACTAGTTTTGTTTCATGGATGAAATGTTAATTGAACTGCGAATTAATTTTCATCAAATTGAAATGGCTAATGCATCAAAATTGCCTGACAGATCATTGGTGACAGGGAATCAAAATTTTCCGTGCCATACCCACTTTGTCGTTGATATGCCACCCGAAACATACGAAAATAACAAAGCGCCTCAAAAATAATATCATTCATTAATATACGAAGACATAAATTTCCTGTAAAAACAAAAGGCTACGCCACTTTTTCAATTCTTTCTAAACATGGCTGCCGTTCCAAGCGAACAAAACTCATGCAGCCGCCATCAATTGTTATTACCTTTAATCCAAACCACCTCAAAACAATGATGAAACCAAGTCACCTTGCATGAAATCTACAGCATTTATTGAAGATTATTTTTACTAGTGATGATCTTAAGGCAGATTTGTTCGTCTTAAATGAAACTTATTCGTTTTATTCAAGAGTAACAGCCTTTGACAATTGTTTGTTTACCTTTTTGGAGCTAGAAAGTTGTTTCTGTACATTTTGCTTCAGGAAGTGCCAATTCTATTATAGTTTCCTCTATTTAATAATGTGCATTTCTAAAACTTACTAGTATTACACTATTTAGCATAAGCACGAGAAGAGTCACAGTAAGTACCCATTTCATTTTCGATTCAAGCTGCTGTTGCCTGTGTGAGTAACTGGCTGAAGGTTGGACGACCTCAGCAAGCTACTCGCATTTTTGATTGGCTATAAAATGAATATTTCGTCGATATGATTATTTTTGAGCACCAAAACGGCAAAATTAACAGTGAGCAAAAATGTTTGAGTGTTTATATTTGCATTAAAAAGCCAATTTATTGCATAATTTATTATTTGAATTAATAAGATTTTATTATTCCGCTTAGTTCTTATTCCAGACTAGTGGCTCTAGCTCAAGAATTGAAAGCTTTAAGAAGTTTTTAAAGGAAAATAACTCAGATGAATTGTACTTGAATAAACGAAGCATAAACTTTTAATAAAGTTTGTTGATGTTATGTGTTGAAAATAACTTCAAATACGTCTTAAAACTTATAATAAGATCAAATGCCTTAGGGAATCAAGTTGTTTTATGCGGAGTTTTCAAAATTAACTTGAAGAAAACTTAAAAACCGCATACGAACGGAGATTATTTTCTCTTGATAAAAACAACTATAAATGTTTCATGACTTCTTCATGCTATGATAAAGCTTCCATAAAAATAAACAAATCTAAAAGGAATTTAAATTGTTACTTGGGTACCCAAGTAACAATTATACTTTTGTGACAATCCTGAAGTAATTTCTAAGATAGAATAATAAAACTTAGCAATAAAGCTCTTTGTTCCGCAAATCCGAGATATAATAGGCATAAAATATCTATAAGACGAATCTGGCCCACTCTTCAGGAGATCTCCAAGGCTGCTTTTGAAGACTGCTTTGAAACTAGTTGTATTTATGTACTTGCACTGATGATTGATTATAAGAACTTCATAAAACTTTAACAAGAATAGCTTGAGGCGTGTTGATCTTTTAGCTGTCTTTCCCAAAAGTGCTAGTAGTGCACAATAAATGAAATCTTTTACCTAAGCATTATGCAGATGCGAACAAGTTTTGTTTCATGGATGAAATGTTAATTGAACTGCGAATTAATTTCCATCAAATTGAAATGGCTAAAGCATTCAAATTGCCTGAGAGATCATTGATGACAGGGAATAAAAATTTTCCGTGCCATACCCACTACTTCGTTAATATGCCATCTAAAACATACGAAAATAACATAGCGCCTCAAGAATAATATCATTCATTAATATACGAAGACAAAAATTTCATATAAAAACAAAGTGCTACGCCACTTTTTCAATTCCTTCTAGACATGGCTGCCGTTCCAAGCGAACAAAACTCGTGCAGCCGCCATCAATTGTTATTACCTTTAATCCAACCCACTTCAAAGCTATGATGGAACTAAGTTGGCTTGCATGAAGGCTACAGCATTTATTGAAGATTGTTTTTACTAGTAGTGATCTTAAGGCAGATTTGTTCGTCTTAAATGAAACTTGTGCGCTTTATTCAAGAGTAACAGCTTTTGACAGTTGTTTGTTTACGTTTTTGGAGCTAGAAAATTGTCTCTGTACATTTCGCATCAAGATGTGCCAATTCGATGATATTTTCGTGTATTTTTGCAATAATGAAGTGCAACTTATTAAAATTACTTTATTTAGCATGAACATAAGAAGAATCACAGTAAGTACCCATATCATTTTCGGTTTGTATGGCTGTGGCCTGTATGAGTAACTAGCTAGAGGTAGGGCGACAGCAGCAAGCTACTCGCATTTTTGATAGGCTATAAAATAATCAATTCGTCGATATGATTACTTTTGAGCATCAAAATGGATAAATTATCAGTGAGCAAAAAGATTAAATGTTTACATTTGCATGAGAACGCAGTTTAACTACCAATTTGTTGCATAATTTATCGTTTGGGCTGATAAGATAGTTCATTTTTTATGATTTCGCTTAGTTCTTGTTCCAGAGTAGTGGCTCTAGCTCAAGAATAGAAGGTTTCAAGCAGTTTTTAAAGAAGGATAACTCAGATGAAATGCACTTCAATAAACGAAGCATAAACTTCTATAAAAATATTATGGTGTTATGTGTTGAAAATAACTTCAAATACGACTCAAAACTGATGATAAGATGAAATACTCTAGTAGATCCAGTCGTTTTATGCGCAATTTTCAAAATTAACTTGAAGAAAACCTAAAAACCGCAAACAAACGAAGATTGTTTTCTCTTGATAAAAACAATCACAAATGTTCCATGAATTGGTCATGCTACGATAAAACTTCCATAAAAATAAACAAATCTAAATGGAATTTAAATTGTTACTTGGGTAGGTATGAAAAACTATCTCAGCCATTATATTTATAGATGACTAGCTGTACCCGGCAAACTTTGTCTTGCCTACTGCGTTTTTTGACGATTCAAGTCCCTAGCCAAGTCCAAGTCCCCGATCAAAATGCCTAAACACCCGATTTTCAAAAACTCTCAATTTTTCAATGTTTTTCGGCTCATAAACCTTCCTTGGGTGAACACTAACAGAACAAAACAAAGATGACCCAAATTGGACGTTCCGTTTGCGAGTTATGCGCGGTCCCACGTATGCCACTGCATTTTTATATATATAGATTTATGGAGGCCCGGTTTAATCGAGGGGTACCCATGCATATGTGAAATAACAAGTGCATCAAATCAGGTATATGCGTTTATTATATCTACGGTTGTACACTTTCTCTTCACCCCATTGCAAATGGCGATTGCGCATTGGTAGTAAGATGATAGTAGCCGCTCACTCCCTTACCATAATTGGACGGTTCGCCTCCCATCAGCACAGAAGGCCCACTCTCCGTGCAAACACCAGCAAGTATTTCTTCGTGCGATGCGCAACGCCGTCCAACAAAGCCCAACGGTGACCCTATCGATTCCGCAAAATATTGATGGGCTCGCGTATGGGCACAATTTCCGGTAATGTCGATTCCACAACCCGGCTGCGATCGTCCTCCATTGGGGTAGAAGTTGACATGGCCCAACGGAAGATCGAAACCTAGCAGACCCGAATTGGTGTATATTGCTTCCACGTAGTGGCCATCGCTCCGATCCATGATATCCGGTTGACCAAGCGAAAACAATGGTCCCGCTGGGTCCATTCCAATTATGGTGTTGATCCGACCCTGTTGGAATTTGCCAGCATTGCCTGCGCAGTGAGTCCCCAGGCTGCTTCCGGTCACAGAGATGTCATCCAGCGATGCCCCACTAGCGTGGGACACAAAAAGACATTTTATTCCTGTACACTTTTTGAGTTCCATCTTGGTCCCATATCAACTGTGCAAAATTTCAGATTGATCGGAGAAACTATATTTTAGCGCCAGCCATTTTAAGTTTTCATACGATTTACTATGGGGAAAATCACCTTTTCAAAGAAAAATCGCCACAGGTTGCCCCTTAACACCTAAAAATAAATCGATGAATGATTTCTGTTGGAAATTTTACGAGGAAGCAACCCTCCGAAGACCGCAAAACGATCTGAGGCTTGTGGAAAAAGTTATTGACTGAAAACCGAATGGCATGCAAACGCTGTTTAACATGTAAGGAATAACAATAAATAATAAAATCTCGTCATTTTATCGATCGGGTGAGGCCTAATAACTTTTCCACGAACGTCGCATCGATTTGCTGTCTTCGGAGATCTGAATCCTAGTACAATATTCTACAGAAATCATTCGTCGCTTTATTTTTAGGGATCAAGGGGTGACTCCTAGCGATTTTTCTTTGCAGGAGTAAAATTTCCCCATAGTAAATCGTATGAAAAATTAAGAATGGCGGGCGCTAAAATATAGTTTTTCCGATAGATCCGAAATTTTGCACAGTTTATATGGGACCAAAGTGAAACTCAAAAAGTATACAGGAACTTGAGTTTTTCCATTTTTTGTATTTTCCCATATAAACCGTGTACCAGGCTAATGCCCCACCCTCCGTCACTAGCAAGTCAATAAACCGGGATACCATCTCTCCAACCGGACCAACGCGATTCCTTGCCTGAATGTAGTTGATGGTCTGAGCGCCGGCGCCCCAATCAACGTTGATTACGTTGAACTCGCCCAGTGCGAGCAGATTTTCCCGAATCAATCCATGCAAGTTGGCTTCTTCACCACTGACCCAGCCATGAATGGTGAACCGAGTCGGGTGAGCTGGGTTGAAATTGGAACTGGCCAAAGAACCGGGGTTGTCCCAGTGGATAATCTGCGGCTCGTCCGGATTGGAGCGGGTGAACAATCGGAAGATCACATCAGTTTCGGGATCGAACAGTGGTTCGTAGTGGTCCAAATGGAATGATTCGCTGGAAGGGCTGATGTCTACCATGTGAAGGCGTCCGGCGTCATCCGCGACCAGATTCCAACGAGTTGGACTGCATCTGGAGAGGGTTGCTTTGAATAGTGTGAGATATTTTTCTTGGCAAACGACCCTATTGAATTACTTACCCAGTAGTGATAACACAAAGAAAATCGCAAGTCTTGCCTCGTTCATGGTTGATTTACCAATGTTTTGAAATCATAAAATTTGGTGCCGTAAATGTTACACTCTTATCTTAATGAGTGCTGTTCTCTTATTTTGGGCAAAGGCTTCTGTTGATAAACTGTTTGACGCGGGGTCTAGATAACTAGGTAATTTTATGTGTCAATAGCTTTATGATCCCAAAGATCTGTATTGTATTGTCCCGCCGTTTAAATCCATATTTTTTTGGCTTCAATTACATTCTATTCATTTACACTGCTCAATAAATATAGGCTTATAGGTATGGCCTATATAAGTATGGAGATCCGCCAAATGCATTCCGTTAGTGTAACAGCACAGATAAAAATAATGATTTTTACACGTCATGTAAACTTCATTTAACCCTTTGGAGCCGGAGGGGTCATATATGACCCCGGCCATGAAACCGAGCATAACAAACGTGTTCGACACCAGCGAGGTTGCGTCGACAGCAGCGAAAACAATCGGCTTCAAAAGGTTAAGTCATGTAAACTTAGTGTTATGATGGTTTACATGATATATCAAGTAAATTTGTGTTATATGTCATTTTTTTTGTAAAATTTGGTTGTATTTGTCAGTTTAGCGGTTTACAGTATTATTTACAATTTGTTATTTTAAGTTCAGATGAAATAGAAGTTCGTTCACATCTATTCTAATGTTACACGTGTCAACAAAGCAGATGTATTTTACAACTGTTTTCAAAATTTCACTTCGTCTACATCTATTTACTCCCACCAAGGTTGACCTCAGCAGGTCTTCGAACGTCAATCTTCTCCATCCATTCATAGCGGCTGCTATCCTCTGCTGATTTACATGACATAATGGAAGTTTACATTATATTTCATGAACTTTACATGATATGTCATGTAAACTTCTGTGATATCCCACGCTCCAATTATGTGCATCATATGTCACAGAATTTTACACTCTTTTTTCGATCTGTGAGTAGGGGAGTTACTCTACAACAACCAACAGCCCCGTTAGAGAAGTGTTGGCAGGACTTGATTTGGAATACATGAACCTGAGTTACCAGTTTTTGAAACGTGTTGATGTCAGAGTTTGATGTAGTACGTTCCTTGTTTTCGTTGTCCGCCTTTTGGTTTTATTGTTCGCCCCTGTGTGTCGTCACCCCCCTTCCGTTTTTCTTCTTCTTGTCGTTTTCTACCGATAAAGTCCTTTCTTTTTGGTTCTGTTACAGATATGGACAATTTGTCCCATCAATGTTTTAGTATACAGTATGACCCATAAAAAAATGCGACAGTTTTCAAAGTCATCGTTCCCCTACTTCGAACTGATTAACCTCGCATATGTATCTATTGGATAGTATAGTAGAGCCACTAATCTTATAATGGCAAAGGAACATAGACTGATTCCATGCAAATACCTTCGGAAATATAACGTTGAACATATGGATGTCGAAATCGTCCACACGCCAGAGGCCGTTTTTTAAGGATATAATTTTCTTTCAATTGCTTTCAATCACATTCAATCAAATTTTATTTTCAAAATAGTACTTTTATAGCTGGATAAGGTCTTCAGGAGTTGGTTGGTTCGTCGGATAAGCACGAAAAAAATATTAACTTATAAATTAAAAATTGAATTATTTGACAAATGATAATTTTTAGAAAATATTATGTTTTAAGCATGAAATTGTTTTTAAGTACATAGTATTTGTACCTATCATAAAGGTAGGTATATATGCCTTCATCGACAAAAAAATGTTTTGAAAAATGTTCTAACAGTGTTAAGTTTTTTTATTAATTTATTTTAAATACGGTTTTTAATATGTAGCACCTTTTTTAGTTTTTGTTTCCTAAACATTTGAATTTTTTTTTTAAATATTTTTCAAACATGGGCGTATTAAAATGTACATATTTCTTCATGGTTTCCATGTGCTTAAAAGTTTTATCTCAGTTCATTTTGCTATGAAAATTATATGAAAACTTGATTTTATTTAGAAATTGTTAACAATTATAAGGTATCCCATATACGTAACCAATGAATATTTTGACAAAAATTTTAGAGATCCTGTATGACAATGACCTCCTTATTGTATCCTAATCCAAAAAAGTTTAATTCATTGGGATTATTTCATTAAAAATCATCAAATACTGCAAAAAAATGGAATGTCGCATTTTTTTATGGGTCATACTGTAAGTTAGCAAATAATTTAGTTTTAAACCCATAAATCCCTCCTTCCCAATTTTATTTAATTTATTTTTTTTTCTTCAATCCTTAACCTCGAAACAGCCGCGAGTACTTCGGCTTCCCAAACTAACATAGTTTTAAGGCAGTAATAAATTGTAAAATGTAAAATCATTGTAAAAACAAAAGATTTCGACTCAGTTATGCCCATGTGGCGCCCGAGCCATCCAAATAAACGAATAAGTAAAAAAAAACAACCAACAGCCTTTTGATGGTAGCCTGACAAAAATGCCTGACGCAATATCTTCCTCAAAGCTTCCACAGAAGCGTACGAGGCAGCCAACTGCAGAGAAGCTAACCGATGGTACTTAAAAGACTAGGAGCATGGCAACCCGGACTTAAAAGGACTTAACCCCCGTGAATCGGCATAGCTACAGAAGGCCGGCCTGTCCAGGCTTGAAGAAAGCAGCGGGCTGCGACCTTATGATGTTCCACAGCCACCCCAGGTTTGTGCGAGCCAGGAGGAGGGGCACCTTAGTGTATAAGCGAAAGAAGTAGCCGAAAATGAAGTCAGGTAGAGCAGTTTTCAAGCGGGACAAAGGTGGCGCTTACATCATGAAGATCGCCGAGTCCAAGTAGGAACTACTTGGAAAGTCGGAGGTCCTGAAGGCGATGATGAGCGATGCCTAAGCTCTCGGATCTGGTAAGAAGTATGAGCCAGCGTAGCAGTTCGAGTACGCGTGGCCTCCGCCTAAATACAAACAGTCCAAAGTGCAGGTGGCCAACGCGGCGATGCCTTCGTTTCCGTGAAGATAGAGAAGCTCAAGATGGGTTGATCGGTGTGCCTGTTCGGCATGTACCAGCCGCCAGAGACTTGTTTCAGGTGTTTTGAACCGGGACAAATGTCTTGGGACTGCAAAGGCCCTGACAGAAGCAAGCTTTTTAGAAGACGATGTGGAGGCGAAGGGGATAAGGTACAAGGTTGCACTAAAGCTTTCATGTGTTTGATCTGTTCCTGGAAATCAGAGAAAAATAAATCCTTGACGGGAGGCCCAATGAGCCCGGCTTTCAAGAAAGCCTTAGCTGGTAATTCAGCAAGCTTCAGAGGATTTTCAACGGGTTTCAGGGACGTTCTAGGGGCGTTTTCGGAGATTTCAGACTCCTGTGCAATATAGGGAATCCGAGAGGGGCTCAGAGTAGTTTCGGAAGCATTTCAAGACAATTTAGATGATTTTCAGGGTTTTTTTTTGGCAGGGTTCCGTTGTGGGGGCAATTTTATGAGCGTTACAGGGGGTCAGAGTTGGCTTCAGGAAGCTGCCGGTGGCATTTCAGGAAGCTTCAATAGATTTTCAGCGAGTTTCAGAGGCATTCAGAGGAGTTTGGGGGGGGGGGGGGGGGGGGTTCACAGGGGCTTATGCAATACAGAGGGTTCGAGACAGGTTCAAGGGGTTTTCTGAATGTGTCTGTTTCAGAAAGATTCAGGTGATTTTCAGCTGATTCTCGCGGTGTTACAGAAGCGTTTGCGGAGGTTTCAGAACTCGGTGCCACAAGCCGACATGTGCCGCGATAAATCGCAAAAATCTTCTTGCGAGCGGGCATGAGGTGATCGAGAGGTGGTGGCAGCCTTTACGATGAGCACCTCAATGGCGACGTTACAAGCACCGAAGGTGGCGTGTGAGGCATACCGGACTTCGCATAAAAATAAGATGTTACACGGTTGGTGGTTGGTAATCCAATGTCTTACTTAAAAACCCGATTTAATCCACCTATGGTGAACAGAACCCTTCTTACACTTATTAAAATTAGTGTTGTATTATTTGTATTTAACATAATTATTTTGTGTAATTGACCAAAAGTTCTGGAAAATACTGTGGATTTGGCATCTAGTGGATTTGTTTCCAAAATAGCATTATAGACCATGGACTAAACTACCAGAAATGCCAGACACCTCCTAGAATCTTGTATGGAATGTTTAAAAAATAGCTTATACATTCTGGAATATTGTATCTTTTGTTAACTGCCAAAAGATCTTGAATCGATTAACAAATGGGTAAGAAAATCAGCGAGATACACTTTGTCTAATATGTATCTCTTAATCAGTCGATTAATTTAGCTCCGAAGTACTTGGTATTCATGGTTATGGTGTAGAAAGGACAAAAACGATATATCTACTAAGTTAATCAGGTTTGGCATTAGCTATTAATTTTGGCTGTCCGGTTCTTGCATTTTTCCCACAATATATAAATTCAAAGCTTTCAATTAACGTATTGTTAGTTTTCATAGAATTCCTGTGTATTTGTAATTTTGTTGAAAACAATAACCTGCTAGTATATACTTTATTGAAGTCAGCATTATTTATTGAAAAATAATTTCCCATAGACTGGTCAAAAACTCATGCAAGATAACAAGTGAATATAATAATAAAAAAAAAATTATTGAAATACTCTTCGTGAGATATCTCAGTAATCAAATGTCGAATCGAAGTAAAATTTCAGGGCCTTTTACAAGGATATTGTAGCTTTCATTTGGTGCTTAGAGAACCCAAATCGGTTGACAGACGGCTGAGATATTTATTATGGTACCCTTGGTCAAAAATCTCTCAAATAGTTAACCTGTATTACTCCCAAGTACTCTTTGAAAGATATCTCGGTAACCAAATGTCCAATCCCAATGAAATTGTATAGGCTTCTACTAGAATGATGTAGCTTTCTTTTGGTGCCAGGAGAACCGAAATCGGTTGATAGACGGCTAAGATATTTATTATGATACACTTGGACAAAAATCTCAAAAGGTTTAGTTGTATAAATCCTAAGTACTCTTCGAAAGATATCTCTGTAACCAAATGTCCAATCGAAATAAAATTTCTGGGCGATCTACTAGGATGCTGTAGCTTTTATTTGGTGCCACGAGAACCCAAATCGATTGACAAACGGCCGAAATATTTATTATGATACATTTGTCCAAAAATCCTAAAAAGTTTAGATGTATGACTCATAAATACTCTTCGAGAGATATCTCGGTAACCAAACGTCCAATCGAAAAAAAATTCAATAGCGTTCTACTAGGATGTAGTAGCTTTCATTTGCTTCCAAGAGAACTCAAATCGGTTGACAGACGGCTGAGAAACGTGCGTGAGTTTTTTTTGTAACGCACATACACACACACACATACACACATACACACACACACACACATACAGACATTTGCTCAGTTCGTCGAGCTGAGTTCATTGGTATATGAGACTCGGCCCTGCGGGCCTCGGATAGAAAGTCGGTTTTTCGAGCGATATTTATACCCTTCTTATGGGTGTAAGAAGGGTAAAAATCTGTTGACAAACGGCTGAGAAATGTATTATGATACATTTTATCAAAAATCTCTCAAAAGCGTAAATTTCATTACTCCTTAGTACTCGTGGAAAGATATCTCGGAAACAAAATGTCCAAACGGCATAAAATTTAATAGCATACTACTTGGATGCTGTAGCTTTCATTTGATGCTGAGAGAACTCAAATCGATTGACACACGGCTGATTCATTTATTATGAAGCATTTTGTCAAAGACCTCTTAAAAAGTTAAGTTGTATTACTCCAAAGTACTCCCCGAAAGATATCTCGGTTACAAAATGTCCAATCGGTATGAAATTCAAAAGCGTTCTTCTAGGGTGCAGTAGCTTTCGTTTCGAGCCTTAAGAACCCGATTCGGTTGATAGACGGCTGAGAAATTTATGGTGATACACTTTGTCAAAAATATCTAAAATAATTAAGTTGTACTACTCCCTAGCACTCTTTGAAAGATATCTCGGTAACCGAACGTCCAATCAAAATAAAATTCAATAGCGTTCTACTAGGATGTAGTAGCTTTCATTTGCTTCCAAGAGAACTCAAATCGGTCAACAGACGGCTGAGAACCGTGAGTGACATTTTTTTGTAACATACATACACACACACACATACACACACACATACACACACACGCACATACAGACATTTGCTCAATTCGTCGAGCTGAGTTGATTGGTATATGTGACTCGGCCCTGCGGGCCTCGGATCGAAAGTCGGTTTTCCAAGCGGTATTTATACCCTTCTTATGGGTGTAAGAAGGGTAAAAAACAGACACGGAGACCGTCTTCAGCCAGAGGCTATACAGACTGAACGAAACTTAATACTAGACAACGGACACGACACATATTACGAGCACCAGTGGATACGAGGATCGAGGAAGAAACATTTCTTTCGAAAAGTTTCATCGCTCGGAGCGGGAGTCGAACCCTCACGGTCATACGCTTGGTGACGCTAACGCTTGGTGACGACCACGAGGCTCCATGTCAGCATGCTAAGAGTTTGAGTGTTGATGATTAACCTGGGCTTGTTAGGGGAATATCTGTAAATAAAAGAAAATCGGGTTAAGTACGGTTCCTTTGAATTCCACTAAGAATTTGCATCCTTTGACAGATACGTATTTCGACCTCAACTGTAAGGTCGTCTTCAGTGTCTTGTACTTGACTCGACTTTTTAGTTTGAGTGTTGTTTAACTATCAGAATCGCCGGCTGTTCGGGCTCTAAAGAAGTTGATCATCAATATTAATTTCTATTCCCGATCAGCCTAGATAGCCGTGTAGTGGCGGTAGCAGTTCCCTCAACTGGCTAAGAATATCACTACGGATTGCCTAACCCGGTGGTAAAAGTCCACCAAACAAGCGACCCCTAATTCATGGTGTTAAGCGTACCGTGCCTAGGAATGAATGGTTAGGGGGGTCTTATAAAAACTTAACCGTGAACGGAGCCTGAGGAGTACCAGGGCACCCCCACAGTATGTTACCCTTACTGTGTTAAACGGAGCAATGACGCAGTGGACCTTATTTGTCTCCGGGATAATCGGCCACTTGTCTTAGGGGCTGTCCATAAACCACGTGGCCATGGGGGGGGGGGGGGGCTTCGGCCAATGACAATTTTGTATGGACAAATTAAAAATTTTGTATGGACAAATGACCACGCGCTTTGAAAAGTCCCAAAAAAATGACCGCGTGTTTTATGGACAGCCCCCTACGTCTCAATTCCGAGGCTTAATAAAAGTGGGTAAATGATTTTTTTTATGGCAGGTATTAAGTTCGTACAGGTAAACCTTCATCACGCAAAAGGTGCTTCTGCTGTGTTGAGTCGAAGGTTTAAAAAAGAAGGACTGGAAGTGGCGCTTATTCAAGAGCCATGGTCCAATAAACGAAAGATTCTTGGAGTTCTGACACAAAATAGTAAACTATTTTATGATGAGCAACAAGATTCACCCAGAACCGCTGTCTTAAGTTAAGTTAAGTTAAGCTGTCTTAGTACGCAAAACGTTAAAATGCTATCCTATTACAGAGTTTATCAGAAAGGACATTGTTGCAGTCATGGTAGAGGTACCAACCACTAGGGGTAAAACTGAGATCGCTGTGGTTTCAGCTTACTTTCCTGGTGATGTTCCTGAGGCACCTCCTCCTGAGATCGCATCATTTGTTCAATTCTGTAAAGAAAACAACAAATCGTTTATCATTGGCTGTGACGCCAATCCGCATCCCACGGTTTGGGGTAGTACGGATATTAACAGTCGAGGTGAGTCACTATTAGAGTACCTGTCTTCGAACAATATAGACATTTGCAATAATGGTGATAAACCTACTTTCTCAAATGTAATCGGACAAGAGGTCTTGGATCTAACAATGTGCAATGCTGTAATCTTTGACATGATCACAAACTGGCACGGGTCAGATGAGATTTCTCTATGTGATCATAAACACATAATCTTCAATTGGAGTGGTGGAGCTTATTCTAGAACCGCATTTAGAAATCCCAGGAGGACAAACTGGGATCAATATGTAGAATTGTTGAATACGCATTCATTTACAATGGGAGAAACTATTGATTCAACCCAAAAGTTAGAATCATTTTCTCAAAGGGTAAATGAAAGTATCATCAATACCTTTAACAGAAGTTGTCCCACCATACAATCGTCTTCTACTAGAGACGTGCCATGGTGGAACTTTAAACTGGATCGCCTTAGAAAATTTTCTCGTAAAATGTTCAATAGAGCGAAACAAACGGGAGATTGGACTCAGTACAGGAAAGCCCTGACTGATTACAACAACGTAATACGAAAATCGAAAAGAAAATCTTGGATGCTGACATGTGAAAACATAAACAGCACTCCTGTAGTTGCAAGACTACAGAAAACGCTTGCAAAAGATCATTCAAATGAATTGGGAAACCTGAAGCGCGACGATGGAGCTTTTACCAAAACTCCTCGTGAAACTTTGGATTTAATGATGGAAACCCATTTTCCAGGTTCGGTTCCAAGTGTGGATTCCAATGATACTATATCTCTGGAAGGTGAAGGATGTCCTAGTATAAACTCATCGGAGTCAACTAGTACAATAAAGTTAGGCGCCCGATAGTTGCGCGGGAAACGATTGCTATTTCATATATGTCAAAAGTGCTGTGTTGTTTTTATTTGTTTGTTTCGAACAAAACGCAGCGCTGGCAAGCAATAAATTTTGTAAACACTTGCAGTTAGAGAAAATCTGCGAAAATAAGCGAAAATGTCCAGGAGTACCCGTCGCAGCGTTCGGGTGAGTGAAATGCTGGAAAAATCCTCTAGAAAGTTCTCATACGATTCCTCTAGGAATTCCTCCAGAAATTCCTCCGAGGATTCCTCCAGGGATTCCCCGCGAATTTCTCCAGGAATTCTTCCAGGAATTCTTTATTTCTTTTGGCATTCTTGCAAAAGTTCGTACAAGAATTCCTCCGGAAATTTCTCCAGCAATTCCTCCGGTTATTCCTACGGGGATTATTGCAGGAAATCCTCCTGGATTGCTCAACAATATATCCGGGGATTAATCCGGTAGTTCCTCCGGGAATTTCATATAAAATTTCTCTGGATATTCTGAAATTTTAGAAATTCATCCGGAGATTCCTCAGGTGAATTCCCGTGGAATTTCCCTGAGGATTCCCTGGAGCAATCCTCGGGGAATAGCCAGAAGGAATCCCCGGAGGAATTCCTGGAGAAATCCCACGGAAGAATTCCTGAAGGAACATCCGAATAAATTCTTGGATGAACCCCCGGAGGAATTCCTAAAGAAATTCCTGGATAAATTCTGGGAAAAATTCCCGGAAGAATTCCTGGAGGAATTCCCGGAGGAACCCTCGGAGGAATTCCCGGAGGAATTCCTGGAGGAATTCCCGGAGGAATCCTCGGAGGAATTCCTGGAGGAATCCTCGGAGGAAATCTCGGAGGAATTCCCGGAGGAATTCCTGGAGGAATTCCTAGAGGGATTACTCGGAGGAATCCTCGGAGGAATCATCGGAGGAATTAATCTGAGGAATTCCCGGAGGAATCCTCGGAGGAATTCCCGGAGAAATTCCTGGAAGAATTCCTGGAGGAATTCCCGGAGGAATCCTCGGAGGAATTCCCTGAGGAATCATCGGAGAAATTCCTGGAGGAATTCCCGGAGGGATTACTCGGAGGAACCATCGGAGGAATTACTCGGAGGAATTTCCGAAGGAATCCTCGGCGGAATTCCCGGAGGAATTCCTGGGGGAATCCCCGGAAAAATTCCTGGGGGAATCCCCGAAGGAACGCACGGAGGAATTCCTGGAGGAATCCCCGGAAGAATTCCTGGGGGAATCCCCGGAGGAATTCCTGGAAGGATCTTCGGAGAAATTCCTGAAGGAATCATCGAGGAATTCCTGGTGGAATCCCCGGAACAATTTCGTGAGGATTCCCCGAAGGAATTCCTGGCAGAATCCCCGGAGAAATTCCTGAATGAATCCCCGGAGAAACTCTTGGAGGAATCCCTGTAGAAATTCCTGGAGGGATACCGAAAAGAAATCCCAGTAGAAATTCTAGATGAAATCCCGAAAGGAATTCCTGGGGAAATCTGGAATTCCTAGAGAAATCCTAGTAAGAATTCATGCTAGAATCTTAGAGGAAATTCCTGGGGAATCCTAGAAGGAATTCTTCCAAAATAGGTTTCCAAAATATTTTGTTTATTCCGCAACAATATTTGGCAACGACCGGTACGCAATCCGGTAACTAATGTCGTTTTTGTTTTTGATTCAGTTCCAACCTGGGTTGGAACTGGATGAGATCACAGTTTCAACCCCAACCCAACTTCGGTTTCGCTTGTACTAAAGTTTGTTTGAGTTTGTTTGACGTTTGCTTGCTTACACATTTTCCGCCAATCCAGTTCCAACCCAGGTTCAAATACGAATTCGACATAAATATAGTAGCGACCGGTGTGGAAATGAGTAATTAAACTAAAATGACAACTCTGTGGGCAATCATTTTACTCGCCCAGATAGTAGCCCCCGGTAAACTTGCTCTAAGAGAAGGGCTCCTGTTCAGATGCACAGCGTGAGTGGTGTATTTTCTATTTCTCTTTCCCACACTGAGGATATGGACATCTCTGCCTGAATGTATTTCTGATTTTTTTCATTTTTTGGGACATTTATGCCATTAGCGTCCATATGTCCATTGCTCAGAATATTGTCTTTTCAATCAACCATACATAGCTTTGGAGACAAAAGATTTCGATCGTAACAAAATAGCGATATAGTGGTGTATCGTTATTTAGCGAGAATTATTAATATATGCCAAAAACTCCGAGCCTTTTATCGAAAACTCAATTTCTATGCAGTTTTTATATGTTTTGGTACATCTTGGTATAAAATATAAATAAGAATGAAATAAAAAATTTTGCTTTGTTTTTATGTAAAATTCGATTTTATAGACATTTCAAAAACTGAAATGTCCATTAAATCGAGGTATAGGGAACGTTCAAAAATTACGTTCAACATTTGGGGGAGGGGGGGGGGGGGGTGGGTTTTTCTAGAAAAGTGTGACAGTACGTGTATTGAGTATAGGGAAATTGCGTGACAGGAGGGGGGGGGCTCCAGAAATCCCGAAAAACGATGGACGTAAATTTTGAATCTTCCCATACCTGTAGCTCTATGCGCCTTTTTAGACATAGAAGGAGCATTTGATAATGCCTCCTATTCATCTATGAAGCGTGCCATGGAGAACAAAAACTTCGACCAATGTATCATACATTGGATTTATACTGTGCTTGCAAAAAGAGAACTCACCTCTGAGCTGGGAAGTTCTTCTATAACAGTAAGGGCAACGAAAGGTTGCCCTCAAGGAGGAGTCCTCTCACCACTAATGTGGTCCTTGGTTGTTGACGATCTTCTAAGAAGCTTGAAGGAAAAAGGTTTCGAAGTTGTGGGCTTTGCAGACGATATAGTCATAATAGTGAGAGGAAAGTATGACGAAACTGTTTCGGAGAAATGCAAAGGGCTCTAAGCTATACACATTCATGGTGTATTAAGGAGGGCCTCAGCATCAACCCGTCAAAAGTCGTAATTGTCCCTTTCACTAGGAGAAGGAAGATCAACTTAAAAGCTTTTCGGCTTGGAGGGATACAAATTCATCCTAGTGATCGAGCCAAATACTTAGGTTTGATACTGGATGCTAAACTGAACTGGAATGCTCAAATCGAGTCCGTGATCGGTAAGGCAACAAGTGCGTTCTGGTTATGCTCCAAAACTATTGGCAGGAAGTGGGGCTTGAAACCAAAAATGATAATGTGGATTTATACTGCCATAATCCGCCCAAAAGTGACGTAAACGAAGCACCAAACGAAGTTTGGTGGCCAAAAACAAAAGAGGCTACCACGCAATCAAAGCTTGCGAAAATCCAACGTCTTGCGTCCATTGCTGTTACAGGAGCGATGCGTAGCACTCCATCAAAAGCTTCAGATGCGATTCTCAATCTGCTACCTTTGCACGAGTACGTGCAATTAGAAGCAGAAAAGGAATTGCTGAGACTTGAACGAGTTGAAAAGTTTATGCCAGGTGATCTTGTAGGTCACCTGAGCATTTCACAATACTTCCAAAATAGGCCAGTAATGAAAATGATTAAAGACTGGATGAAACCTGTGGAGAACCATGATGTTCCTTACAAGTTGCACGAAACAACTCGTGCAGATTGGGAAGTCGGAGGTCCCACTGTTCGTCAAGGGTCAATCAAATTCTATACAGATGGCTCAAAAGTTGGAATAAAAACGGGAGCAGGAATCTACGGCCCTGGAATACAAATTTCAGTGGCGATGGGACACTATCCTACGGTGTTTCAAGCAGAGATTCTTGCTATTTTGAAATGCGCAAATATCTGCCTTGAGCATACGCGCCAACTTGTGACGTAGTTGGGGGGGGGGGGGGCGAGGCCTCTCAAAATCAACCAAATTCGTAAAATTTCGACGCAGTTCATCTAGTTTAGGCATATTTACGTGAAAACTAAAGCATTGAGCTAAAAAAAGTAGAATTTTGTCCAATTTTGGAGAGCTTCGCCCCCCCAACTACGTCACAAGTTGGCGCCTATGGCCTTGAGAGAACATACAGATATACAAAAATTTGTATTTTCTCAGATAGTCAAGCTGCACTAAAAGCATTGTGCGCTTACAAATGTACTTCAAAGCTTGTCTGGGAATGCATTCTTTCATTGCGCAGGCTGTGCCAAGGGAATTCAGTAAACTTATACTGGGTTCCAGGTCACTGTGGCATTGAAGGGAATGAAATGGCAGACGAGCTTGCTAAAAGTGGTTCCAATTTACAGTTTGCTGGCCCAGAACCATTCTGTGGTATATCAAACTGTACAATTAAAATGGATCTGAAACGCTGGACTGAGCAGAGCTGGACTGAACATTTCTAAATAGTGGTTGCTTGCAACCCAGTGAGATCTGGTCTGCAGAACCTGGGAAGGTCTTGGAGTTTATCAATTCAATCGCACCTAACTGGGAGACGACGCGTCGTGACAGTAGCTGATTACTTGACACATGGTAATTAGCTGGCTAGATGTGAATATCAAAACGGGACATGCCACAAAAGTTTAGCTTATTGGACGCAGTGGCTTAATTTCCCCAACAGGGGAGGAAGAAAAAAACTATCAGAAGGGTTTTTTCAGACTCTAGTTTAATTTAAAAGCACTTCACTAATACTTCACTTTTGCAAAAGAAAATAAAAAATGAATAACTCTTTTAAAGAAAACTAGAAAGGACGAGCAAATTCCTTTTAATTCTACTACTGTGCTTATCTTCGGACAGATAGGCCTATTTCGTCTGTGACTTACAGACTTCTTCATTGTCAAGTGCTCGACTGAAGAAAACCTCGCATTCGTTGTGGTATTTATACTAGGAGTGTATGTGTAGGTACGTATGTGGGTAAAAGTGTAGGTATAAAAATGTAGGTACAAAATTGTAGGTACAGATTTGTAAAAAAAGGGGGTGTATCTACCTGTTAGAAAACAGGGTGTCAATAAGATACCTAAAGCTAGGAAAATTCCTACCGATTTGGTAGGTAGTCAATTGGGTTTTTAAATTAAGAAAAATGTATTGTTTTTTCGATTTCATACGAAAGAGCATCTTTTTCTGTGCCACTATGATTTTTTTTCAGATTTTTAGAACTTTATTTTGGTGCCTAAAAACAATTTCAAAGAGATTTTTTTGAAATCACCTTTTGACAGCTGAGAAACTGCTTGACAGCTCCGCCCAGTACAAAATGCGACGAGGGGTGATCCGAGTAATCGCTCCCATACAAACTTCAAATTGTTTTTTAAATAGGTTCCCGGGCACCAAAATTCATGAAAATTTGGATTTCAGCTCAGTTTTTCAAACAGATTCCGAATATGGCATTATCTCAACACCGCTAAAGAAGCCAATTGGTGTTTCAATGTCGATTATGGTTTGTGTTGAATCTGGTTTAGAGTGTACTGCGTAGTTAAGACCTTTGTTGAGAAGGGTCAACTGTTCTTCCGTAAACTGTTCGGAAGAGCGATTGACCACTAACCCAGTTAGTTCTTGTGTTGTGTTTTGTGCTTGTGTAGAAGAACATGTAAACTTCGGATTTTGCATCTTTAATGCTTTAAGTTTTTTATCTAGTAATTTCCTTTTTCTTTCTGATTCACAAAATTCTGCAACTTTTACTTTTGTTAGAAAATTAGGGAAAGATTCAGAATAATCTTTCGCTAACTTTAAATGAAGAGAATAACATTCCAAAGTTTTCATTTTGATCTTGCTGTGTAGTTTTTGATGCTTTCTTTGATGAGTGTTTGTTCAAGTGTCTTTACTATGTTGGGGTTCGTGGCTGTTTTAACTTTTACCTTGTGACTTACGGGAGTAAGCCTGTACTTTATACACTTCTTGAGAAACACATGAAAACACAATCACATGATACACCGAATGCAGACACTTCCACTTAGTGAAACAGGAAAAACGAAAGAACTTAATTACATTTTTGAAACAGCACAGTTGAACGGTTACACAAAACAAACAATACAACAGATCATCAACAAAAAGACACAACAACAATACAGACGTTCTTTGACTACACGGACAGAACCTACACTTAAACGGATAACTGTGAACTACAACAATGACACCAAAAAACTCCGACCAATTCTCAGAAAGTTTGGTTTTGAATTAGTTTTCACAAGCAAAGCTAACCAACTTCAAACTCTCTTAGGATCTACGAAAGACCCGTTGGACAACTTAACAAAATCTGGTGTTTACAAAGTAACATGTAATCACTGTGACAAAATATACATAGGACAAACAAAACGCACACTCAACACACGATTCAAAGAACACATAACGGAAGTATCAAAAGCACACAAAGACACAGACAAGGGACTCATTCATCATTTTAAATCTAAAGTTGCTGAACATATTTTCAATGAAGGACATTTTTTGAATACTTCAAATATTAAACTCTTACGACACATTACAAACCCATGGAAACTTGATGTTGCAGAAAGTTTAGAAATTTACAAACAAAACAATAAAAAACTACTTAACAAGGATCAGGGCAATGGGTACACGTGGCTGTTTAAATTTTTACCTAACAAAACATTACACAAAACACAAATTGACTACCTACCAAATCGGCAGGGAAAAAAAAAATAACACAACAAACACCAATTGACTACCTACCAAATCGGTAGGAATTTTCCTAGCTTTAGGTATCTTATTGACACCCTGTTTTCTAACAGGTAGATACACCCCCTTTTTTACAAATCTGTACCTACAATTTTGTACCTACATTTTTATACCTACACTTTTACCCACACACGTACCTACACATACACTCCTAGTATAAATACCACAACGAATGCGAGGTTTTCTTCAGTCGAGCACTTGACAATGAAGAAGTCTGTAAGTCACAGACGAAATAGGCCTATCTGTCCGAAGATAAGCACAGTAGTAGAATTAAAAGGAATTTGCTCGTCCTTTCTAGTTTTCTTTAAAAGAGTTATTCATTTTTTATTTTCTTTTGCAAAAGTGAAGTATTAGTGAAGTGTTTTTAAATTAAACTAGAGTCTGAAGTAACAAGTTCTACTAAAAGCTCTGAAGTAATAGTAAAGTATCAGAAGGGTGCCATAAGGAAGTTGATTATTTATGGAGGTTGCGCAACTGAGGCTTTGCTGTACTGTGTAAGAGTTAAGTGGTATGTATATTTGGAAATGAGATTGACTGAATGGTATAGTTATACGAGACGTGGTAACAGATCTAGGAATACGTGCGCAGGACGAAAATACTTTCGACCCCTATCCTCCAAGCAAGCTTCTTAAAAACGATGGAGAAGCACTGGTGAGATCACTAATGCTCTTTGTCACCATCTATCATCGATCGCAAGAGAGTTCGTGGGACAATATCAGGCTGGTTTCATGGGTGAACGCGCTACAACGGACCAGATGTTTGCCATCCACCAGGTGTTGCAGAAATTGCGCGAAGACAACCTGCCCACATCACTTTTTTATCGATTTTAAATTGGCGTATGATACAATCGATCGAGAGATGGCAGATTATGCACGAATACGGATTTCCGGATAAACTCATACGATTGATCAAGGTGACGATTGGTCGAGTGATGTGCGTAGTTTGAATATAAGAAACACTCTCCTCGAGTCACTTCGAATCTCGGAGAGGGTTACGGCAAGGATGGTATTTCGTGCCTGTATGCCTCAAAAAGTATACAGGAGCTAGAGTTTTTGCATTTTTTATATTTTCCCATATAAACCGTATCCCAGGTTAATGCTCAACTTCAATGCAATTTCCTGCGTTATTCCTGGACAAATATTTCATGAAATTCCCCTCAATAATTTCGCGATGAAACTTTTTTGCGGAAATAATTCTTTATTTAATCCTTCGAATAATGCTTTGTAGAGTCATTTAAAGATTGTTGAAAACTCGGTTTCAATAAATCAATGAAGGAATCAATAGCAAGGTAAAATAGAGGCGCAGCCGAACTTTTTTTTTTATGATGATAGTTTGATACCAAAGTTTTGTTCCAAATAAACGAAGGCAGCATTGAGCACGTGTAGGTGTCTTTGAGCATGGCGCAACGTTCTATTGCTATTGCAACAGTGTATATCCCACCAGATAAAGCGTCGGATGTACAAACAACAAATCGTCATACCGCCAGCATGGAATCTGTAATCTCTTCTCTTGGACACATCGCAGTTGCAGTGTTTGGTGACTACAACCGGCCAGGGCTTCGTTGGATACAAAACGAGGAGCACTCCTGTTCGGTGGATGTCGCAGCTTCATCCTTGACGCAATCAAACGCGGCATTGGTTCAAACAGTATGCGTTCACTGAACTACATGAAGAATCGCTTTGGAAACACGTTGTTCGTCAATAAAGAGATGGATGAATTTACGATTGAAGATGTTGTAGAACCCATCTTGCCAATCGACGTCTGCCATCAACCCTTCTCGTGTACCATCAACAATTGTGAAACTCTGCTTGAAGAATATGTTGACGATGCATTCGACTTCAAAAAAAAAAAAAAAAAACGGACTTCGATGGGTTGCACCGGCACTTGTTGCTGATTGATTGGCCAATTGTGACAGAATGTGCGAACCTCGACGATGCCGTTGAGAACTTCACGAGTTTCCTTCAAAACGCTTTTACTTTGTTCCACCACGACGTCTCTCAAAAAAGCCGCATTGGTCTAATCCTGAATTGGGTTCTTTAGGGGTATCCAGATTATTGCAAAATCGGAATCTCTACCCAAAAATTAGTCGAAATTCAAAATTTCATCATTTTAGCTGCCCGGGAACTATTTTCAAAATGCATTTAAAGTTTGTATGGGGATTTTTTTTTGTTCGGGGCGAACTGTCACTTTATCGATTGAACTGTCGTCATTCTATCCACGAAAATTAAAACTGTTTTGTTTATTTAACCATCAAAACAAAGGAATCGGAACGCAATAAAATCACGTTATACTCAGAAAAATGAGCTCTTTCCATTAGGCTAAAGAAAAAGGCAATTTTTAATTCACTAAACAACCCAATTACGCCGCCTGAGAAGGAACTGAAAAACAGCAACAAGAACCTAGTAGGCATCGTACAGAAATGAATAGGTTATCGTTCCAGTTCGCTAGCCGCCAGTATCGCAGTTTGAATATCAGATTGTATTATCCGTGCAGTTGAAAATCGGAATTTTTGACACGCGAATATCGAGTTTTCTCCTAAACCGTGTGTCGGACGTACGTCGGGCATAGTGCGCTGGATAGAGGGCCAGATCCGCTATCCAGCGCACTACGTCCGACGTTAGGTTTCACGCATAGATTTAGAGAAAAATCGATTGTCGGGTGTGGGGAAACTTCGGGTTTCAACCGCGACGACAATATCGTCGTCATGCACAGAACGTAATCTAAAACATAACCCTAAAAACTTCTGGAACTTCGTTAAGTCTAAACGTAAAGAGACTGGACTGCCGTCGTCCCTTTATTTGGATCAAAAACGGGCCAATACGTCATCGGATAAGTGCGAACTTTTCGCTTCGTTCTTTAGTTCAGTGTTCGATTCGAACTCCTACAGTGCCAACAGTACTGACTACTGAGGCTGCTCTGGAACTTACTCCTGCTGGAAGTGTGGACGTTAATACATACGAGGTGTCGCCTGAAGCAATGCAGAAAGCTGCGAGAAAACTAAAATCCTCCTTTCAAATCGGATCAGACGGAATTGCTGCGTGTGTCCTGAAAAGATGCTGTCAACAGTTATTTCAACCTATATATGTATCTCTTTATCTATATATATAAAAATGAGTTCAAAGTTTCTTTGAGGCAACAAAACTCACGAACGGGTGAACCGATCAGCATGACTCTTGCATGGTTCGATTCGTATTCATGGTGACTGTGTTTATAAGTATTAAAAATTACGAAAATAAGCTGGAAAAGTAAGAAAATTGACAAATTACAGATTTTTCATGAGCTGGGAAGGAAATCAACACGGTCTAAATGAAACCAATCTAGAGTGCGGTGCTATTTTGAGCTTAACAGTTGTCAAACCTCCACAAGACGGCAAGACAAGGTTTGCCGGGCCAGCTAGTTGTTGATATTTTTCGGTGAACGAACAAGAGGAGTTATTTCAACCTCTCCAATGCTTGATCAACCTTTCTTTGAGCAACTCTACTTTTCCTACGTACAACATGTACATAAGAAAAGCAGCAAAAAGGACGTGCGAAGTTATCGCGGAATCACATCGTTTTGTGCATGCTCCAAACTTTTTGAAATCATTGTCTCGGAGCATTTGTTTTACCAGACAAAGCATTACATTTCCATAAGTCAGCATGGGTTTTTCCCTGGATGAAGTTTCTCGACGAATTTGTGCGAATTTGCGTCTTTTTGTCTGCGCGACATCTGGCAGGGTCGGCATATAGACGCCATATACACCGATCTTAAGTGAGTATTCGACAAGGTTAATCACTCCATACTGCTTGATTAAGCTGAATAAACTGGGATGCTCGTCCAGCTTTGGCTCCGATCGTATCTCTGTGGATGAAAATTACCCGTGAAAATCAGATCGTCTGTTTCACACTGGTTCGAAAACCATTCCGGTGTACCGTAAGGCAGCAATTTAGGCCCACTATTGTTCTCGTTGTTCATAAACGATGCCTTGTTACATATTGGGGAATGCTTTTGTCTGGGCTACGCTGACGATTTTAAGCTGTACATCGTTATCAACGGTGTTGAAGATTGGCGTAGACTCCAAACTTTGCTTGAGATGTTTGCAACTTGGTGCCAAGATGGAACTCAGCATTCCCAAATGCTTCGTCATAGGCTACCACCACAAACTGGATCCGTTATGTTTCGAGTTCACTATTGGAGGCGAACTGGTACAAAGAACTGAAACGATTCGGGACTTAGATGTAACTCTCGACTCAGCTCTCTCGTTCAGAAATCACCACGAAGAGATCATCGATAAGGTTCGCCGTCAACCAGTCAGCAAACTGAGTACACGCTCAAATCTCTGTACGTAAGTCTCGTTAGAGGAGAATATTTTATAAATCTTTTGATACTTTTTTCGTGTCTCTCTAGATATCATGGGTAGGACAATACCTATATGACCTGTCCTACCCAGCACTTTTTGTGGGTAGGACACGTCCTATCCACTTCTCGCGCCACTGGATTAGTCATTAATGTGTCGAAGCCAAAGTATGATGGCAAAGGGCTCTAGAGATGAATTACCGTGTTCGCCACCCCGAAATTCTATTGAATGTGATGAAATCGAGGCGAAGCGTATATCTTGGAGAAAAAATAACTAACCGCGTGCTGATCGACGGGCGATATTCTTAGAATTAGGCACAGACTATAGTATATAGAATATGCTAAATTCAAAGAGATTACTCTTATTCGGGGACTGCAGTGATTAGATATTTACCTTGTGTCTCATTCAAATTTCGGGAATACAGCTTTCATATTCACTATCTGTTCATTGATTTTTAAGTAAAAACTGTGTATTGCAGCTGCAAAAAGATCCTTTTTCGGACTGGAAATCGTCCTAAGTTTCGGTAACTTTTAAATAAAAACGAAACTCGCTCTGGTTGAAATGCTGATTGTCTGCAACCTTTGACAGTCATGATTAGTGAACATTTACCGAATTCGACCGAGAGATTTTGAAATTAAAGAATGTAATGTAGTACGGACAATTCTCGTTGGGAAACTTTATTTCTTCAAGAAGACTCGAATGCCTTATATTTTGGAATGGGTCAAGATACCGAAGTTTGGGAAATGTTGTTCATAATCGTTTGTTGATGATGATAAACATTTTCTAATTTAGAATTCATAGGTTTTGATAAAGGATTTCAAATTTGTAGCGGTCTACGTCATCAGTGACGCCTTGTAATGACTGTGCATTGAAAACCCAGATTCATTCACTTTGTGGTGATAAAGTTCTCCTTGTTTTGAAAGTTCTTTTCAAAATAGTTTGGTTTGATTCAAAATTGTTGAAGGTGTCATCAGGATGGGACTGTTTAATGTTCATAAACCTCGTTCATCATTTTCCCTATCTAGAACTTTTTGGAAGGCTATATTTACATCAACCTTTCTGTAAAACATACGATTCAAATTCCTTAAACGATTTCAAAGCCATTCAATAGGCGCAATCGCAAACGCTTATCTCTGCCGGTCATTTTAACACACAATTCGACACTCGGTTGCATTTTGGGAAATACGCTGTGCATCGATAAGATTACACGAAAATCTATAAAACGATTACCAACGTTCCCGTCGAAGCTAGTGCAGTCCTATCGGAAAATGAAACCCATCGCTGCGTTAACGTTGCTTATCTATTTCTTGGCAGTTGGTAAGTCTACATGTTTGGGTACCGATCGGGTGATCGTTGCGAAGGTTGATTTGCATTTGTGGCTTCCCAGGTCACTGCCAGGATCCGGAAGAACCAGAACCATGGAAAGGGTATACCGATCCCGCTGAGCCGGAACCCTGGAAAGGATTTTCGGACCCTGCTGAGCCGGAACCGTGGAAAGGGGTTTCGGATCCTGCTGAACCGGAACCATGGGCACTAATTCCCGATGGCGCCGGTCGCATGCATATGGTCAACATCAACCCCGTCAAGGTTCCAGAGGGTGAAGATGAAGTCGAACCATTGTTCAACCCGGAGTCTGACGTTATCTTCCGACTGTTCACCAGACGTAATCCACTTCATCCGCAATTGATTAGATGGGACGACCCTTCTTCGATCTCCAATTCGAACTTCGATCCTGCTAATCCGACTCGATTCCTCATTCACGGTTGGACCGAAGGCGAAGACGCCACATTGTTCTGGGTCATCAAGGATCACTACATGCGCGTCGGAGACTTCAACGTCATCAACGTAGATTGGGGTGATGGTGCTCAAACCATCAACTACATTGCCGCGCGTAACCGTGTCGGTGGAGTAGGAATGATCGTATCTAGGGTGATCGATGTTGTTCGCGCTACTACTGGCCAGTCTCTAGATATGATCAACGTCATTGGATTCAGTTTGGGAGGTCATGCTGCCGGAAATGCTGGCAAGGGACAGAACGGACAGCTTAACTCTGTGATTGCCTTGGATCCTGCTGGTCCATTGTTTTCCACGGGTCAGGCTGATATCCTGACCGCAAGTGATGCAGTCTATACGGAGGCTATCTACACTAACGCAGGAAATCTCGCATTCGATGCTCCTCTGGCTCAGGCTAATTTCTATCCGAACTATGGACGATCGCAACCGGGTTGTATCACTTCCATCTGCGCCCATAACCGTGTTAACGAGTTGTTCGCCGAATCAGTGTCCACAGCTAATCACTTTATCGCTATGCAGTGCGCTGACTACAGTGAAATTCTGAACGGAGGGTGCTCATCCGTTGGACCGTATGCCAAGATGGGAGGCGAGCCTTCGAATCGAGGACTCGGAGTCAGTGGTGTGTACTATCTGCGAACGAACGCGCAATCGCCGTTCGCCAGAGGCTAGGGAGAAATGACGAATTCGAACTGATGGTTTGTGGACGAAGTTAGAGTAAGGCTAACAGAGTATTTACTTGAGCTAAAAGGGTTAAAATGTGATATTTTTCTGTTCCTTTCGTGTTATAAAACCATATACATACAAACAGACGTAACATTCAAAAAATTCACAAATTTATCAGAAAATCTTTAATGCTGAGTTGAAAAGAGACTAATCGCTTTTCAAATAAGACCAACTCGGTCACTGAGTAGAAACATGTTGGATGCATCAACCAGAAGTAGAAACCTTTCAGAATGTAAATCAACCGGCGCATTGGTGTACATTAAAATACAAATTAAAGTGTTACGTCTGTTTGTGATACAACCATCACAGTTGTAGAAGTTTATTTAACGAAAGTCCCTGAGGTTCTTGCGTTTTTTTTTTTATATAATCAGCATATGTGCTTACAGAGCACTGAACGATCTCGAAGGTTGTATAATGGCTACCGTTTCTGATTCAGAAGATCCAGGGGTTTCACTACTCCCTTTCTTTGTTCTCCCTCTTCTCTTCATATTTTCTTTTTCCACATATACTACTCTCATGTATAAAAGTGTGTTCATATTTATCGCTAGAACCAGAAACTTTCCTTCTGTCTTAGCACCACAGTACAGTCAATCTATCATATTTCGCCTACAAATCTGCAACTCCACAAACGGTGCGGCTGTGTTCATAACCATTCACTATTGTGACTTCTACATTGTTCAGGCGTACAGCATTGTACTGCTTATAGCTTTCAACCACGTCGTTCATATTTCTAGCCAAATACCAAATCTGTTATTAAGTGCCAAAGTTTTGACCTTTCTCAAATTACACTATTATTGTTTTGTACGCCAACATGATCTAGACGATGTTTTTGCTGGGTTCCTAGTTGCATTGTTCCCCAATTCCCTGTCAAGTTTTCATCAAATCAATCGTTAAATGGAATTTATTCAACATACCCATTTATGTAATGATAGTTTAAACAAATCAATCTAAATGACTAAATCCAGAACATTCAAAAAAAGTAAAAAAAGCTTGCCCTATCTATATTGTCACACCAACCATAACTCCCTCAACGTCTGCATTTTATCGGTAATGGTCAGAATCACCCCACTTATCTTTGGCTTCGATTCGCGTTGGTCTGATTAAGGGAACCCGAAAATCGCGTCTTCCTGCGATAAGATTCCTCACAAAACTCTATAAAACGATTACCGCCCGTATCCAACGGGGTTAGTCCGTTTGAAACGAAACATGAAAGCCACAGCTGCGCTTGCATTGCTAGTCTGTTACTTGGCCGTCGGTAAGAATGCTTCTCGGTAGTTTCTCAGACTCGGTATCAGATCAATCACAATCCAATTTTAGGCTACTGCCAAGGCCCAGAAGAACCGGAGCCATGGGCACTGATCCCGGATGGTGCGGGCCACATGCACATGGTCAACATCAACCCCGTCAATGTACCCGAAGGCGAAGATGAAGTCGAACCACTGTTCAATCCGGAGTCCGATGTAGTCTTCCGACTGTACACCAGACGCAACCCGGTTCACGAGCAGCTGATCAGATGGGACGACGCCTCTTCGATTTCCAACTCGAACTTCAATGCGGCTAATCCGACCCGGTTCCTCATCCACGGATGGGTGGAGGGCCAGGATGCTACGCTGCACTGGGTTATCAAGGACCACTACATGCGCGTCGGAGACTTCAACGTCATCAACGTGGATTGGGGTGCAGGTGCGCAAACCATCAACTACATTGCCGCCCGTAACCGCGTCGGAGGAGTCGGAATGATTGTATCCCGTGTGATCGATGTGATTCGAGCTACTACCGGGCAATCGCTGAACATGATCAACGTCGTCGGATTCAGTTTGGGAGGACATGCCGCCGGTAACGCTGGCAAGGGACAGAACGGCCAGCTCAACTCGGTGATCGCTCTGGACCCGGCTGGCCCGCTGTTCTCGCAGGGACAAGCTGACATCCTAACAGCCAACGATGCAATCTACACGGAAGCCATCTACACCAATGCTGGAAACCTCGCATTCGACGTTCCGTTGGCGCAGGCCAACTTCTACCCGAACGGTGGACGATCGCAGCCGGGTTGCATTACGTCCACTTGCGCTCACATGCGGGTGAACGAACTGTTCGCCGAATCGGTGTCCACCGCTAACCACTTCATTTCCATGCGGTGTGCCAACTACAATGAAATTCTGGCCGGAACTTGTTCTTCCGTTGGGCCGTACGCCAAGATGGGTGGTGAACCTTCCAACCGAGGACTAGGAGTCAGTGGTGTGTACTATCTGCGAACGAACGGACAGGCACCGTTCGCCAGAGGCTAGATAAGGACGCTGTTTATGTGATATTTGTTTATGTGTCGAACGCTACTGGGGGTAATAAAGATTGTTTTACTGATTTTTTTTAATCTGATTTCTTTTGTGTAATGTTAACAAATTGCTTATCTGAAAAGTAGATAGAATCAGGAATCACAATAAGATTAATGGCAATCTATAATTCGTACGTCATTTTAACAATGTGTTTATTTGATTTGCCGAAGTACATACGTTATTTGTATGTACAATGATGTACGCAGTTGGTATTTTTAATGCACAAACAAAATGATCATCTGATGGTATAGTCAGGGATGGGAACACTCACTTTCAAAGAGTTACACTCACTTGCTATTTTCTCAGCTCAGAAGCGTGTTATCAAGAAACGATGTACGGACGACTTCTGCCTTGTGGTTTTGTCTAAAACTTTGCCGAATAGAGTAGGGGTCGCACACAAATCCCAAAGTCGTGACAGAGCTGTGAATGTGACTCTCCACGAGGTGAGTGTAATTTACATTCACCTCGTGGAGAGTTGCCTTCGCAGTTCCCTCACGACTTTGGCATGCGTGTGCGACCTGTACTCTATTCGGCAAACTTTTAGACAAAACCACAAGGTAAAAGTCGTCCATACATCGTTTCTTGATTGTATGCTTCTGAGCTGTGAACTGCAAGTGAGTGTAACTCATTCCAAGTGAGTGTTCCCATCCTTGGGTATAGTTACAGTTACACATTCTCAAAAACAGCTCGTACACTCGTCTAGATGCGAAATGTCGATATTTTTTTTTGTTTTCCAAGGTCACTAGTAAAACTAGCTAGATTGCTGAACAAAAATTTTTGCGAATTTAACGATTTTGCGGACACAGGAGCTGATTTTATGAATGTGCAAGGGTTACACATTTTTGGTGTAGTCTGGAAATTATGCACTTTAGTGCTGAGCGGCGTTAGCGTGCTGAAGGTCATGTAGTTTCTCGTCATTCTTGATTCGCGCCGCCGTTGCCGACGATTTTGCCACGTCGCCGCCGCCAGCTAAATTAACCCGGCGCGCCGCTGTTTATATTTTTCCACGCCGCCGAACAAAATTTTCCACGCCGATGAGAAAACGGCAAAGATTTTTTTTCTCGTTAACAGTTTACGATCCACCAACTTAAACCTGATAACAATTTTTAAACAGTTTCTATTCTGCCGTAATTCTGCAAAGTGACGTAAGCGACATTTATAGTTTTGGCCCATTTTTTGGTTATCATGCATGAAACTCTTGCTCATCCTCTAAGTTTCTTTCCATAGATGATAGATTACGACTAGATCTTGCATTCTAATACAGCAGGCATACCACAGTGTTATTTTTACACCAGATATTATATTTAATTTACCAAAAAATATCGACATTTTGAATGGCGCTTACGTCACTTTGCAGAATTACGGCAGTATTGTGGAGCTTCGTGGTCGTGCGGTTAGCGACACCAAGCGTATAACCGTACCATGCCATGGGGTGAGGGTTCAATTTCCGATCCGAGTGATGAACCTTTTCGCAAGAAATGTCTCTTCCTCGTATTCACTGGTGCTCGCAATACGTGTGTTGTCGTTGTCTAGTGTAAGTTTCGTTCAGTCTGTGTACAGCCTACACGGAGAAATCAAACTACCTAATTTTTGGGTCGATTTTACTCAAAGCTGAGTATATCGAATAAACTAGTTACCCAAAATTAGGTTGTTTTCCCTCTTTCCCCCACCGATGTTGTCAAAAACAAACAGAGATGCATCTACCCAATGGGGGTACTTGAGCCCAATAAGCCAATTTTGAGTAAATGTAGGTATACTCAAATTTGGGTTGAATGAGGGGGGGTCTTGGGTTGAATTTACCTACTCTTAAGTATATTTTTTTGCTGGAGGTAAAGGCAATTTACCTAGTGTGAGTTTAATCGATTTACTCAAATTTGGCTTATTGGGCGGAACTATGGGATTGCGTCAAAAGAACTCAATTTTGGGTAGTTTGGCGGTTCCGTGTAGGCTGAAAACGGTGTCCGTGTCCTTTTCTTCTGCATAGTAGGTGTATTTTTCTGAAGTTCTTCTTGTATATCTTTTGTAACATGCTTTAAAAACTTCCCCATGGATTATTTGAGATTTTTCTCCGGGGATTCTTTCAGAAAACCATTCATGGATCCCTGACATTCCAACAGCGTTTCATTTTTAGAAAATAAAAAGTCCAGAATTCTTTCAGAAATTTCCCCAAGGATTTAAAAAAAATCGAATGTTTTTTCAGAAATATTTTTAGAAATGCTTTAGGTTCCTCCATAAATTTTCCAAAGAATTTCTATGGAGAACCTCCTAAAATAATTCCATTCATTTATTAGAAATTCCATAAATAAGGTCACGCAAAAAAGGTTAGTTTTCAGATCTCCCCCTCCCCTTCCTTCTATGGCACACAACTCCTCTGAAATTATCACACTCTTCGGATCCCCTCGCTCATCAAAGCGTGGCGTGACTTATGGACGTTCATCCTTCAGAAATAACTCCAGGAATTATATTTACACAGTTATCCCAGAGTTCTTCAATTTATCTATAGGGTTGTAGGTCATTTCCCAGCATACCGTTCCCCAGAAAGCCGTTCCCCAGAAATGGACATTTACCAGAATTGTTTCTGATCCTTTTTTTCATTACATAACTGTTTGGTGGCCTAGCTGCTAACTCCATCTGAGAATTTCCCTTCTTTTTGAAATAGGCTGTTCTTTCGCTAGTGTTGATTGATGAAGAGTTCTTTGACGGTCGATCTGCTTAACTTTATATTAGAAACTGTTCAATTTTTATCATCAAAGGCTGTTCTTTCGAGATGCAATGTTATGAGTTTATTGGCAGGCAAACTACTTGTTCTATAAAGAATGATGACCTGTTATTTCAAACAAAAGCAAAAATATTACGAAGGTACAGTATGGCCCTTGAAAATGCGAGAATGTTTTTTTAGTGCTTTGGTTAAATTTGATGCAAAATTTATAATGAATTCATCTGGCTTAGATAAGGCAACTAAAAAGGAGGTGATTGTCATACAGGATATCTCGAATTTGTTTCAAAATATTCTTTGGTTACGTTTATAGGATGCCTTACAGCTTCCAACCATTTCTAAAATAAATATTTTTATCTATATTTCTTGGACTAATTTGGATGGAAACTTCAAATACATGGCAAACATGCAGAAATAAGTTCTTTTGAAAACGCCCATGTTTTGGAAATTGTTAGAAAACAATATCAGATGCTTAGGCAAATTTCAAAAGCCGATCAATGAATAACTTCACAATAGATAATAATAACAGCCGTCATTCAGAGGTGCGTCCAAAATGATGACTTTTTTCATTAATAATTTCCCTTCTTTAGCTAAAATGCTGTTCTTTTGGACTATTTTTGAACATTGACAACTGAACGACATTTTTTTTCAAAATTTTACTTAATAAAAAAACGACTGATATAATCATAATGATTACAGCCTTACAAAAAATAACCCTTCTACTGAGAAAAGACTGCTGCACTTCTTTTTCTTAACTAATTATGATTTTCAGATACATTGAAGAAGGAATTACTATATAAAAACCATTTTCATTTGAAAGCTATCTCATTCTATGATAATAAATATTTAAAGATGTAGAGAATCGCGCCACTTGAGCGGTGGCTTCTATATTCGTCTGTTCTCCACTATAACTCAGTCAAATTTGAACCAATTGACACAACTTTTGGAATGTGGTGAGATAGGTATAGTACCCGTTCTACCCGTGTACAACATTTCAAGTCAATTGGGTCAAAATTGACTGAGTTATAGTGGAACACAGACGAATATAGAAGCCACCGCCCAAGTGGCGCGATACCCTATGAGTAATATGGACCAAGATCAAGTACTCTGGTCTTCCGCTGGTGTTCGGTCGAATGGCCTAGAGCTCTGAAAACTAACAATTTACTTGTTTTCCCGTAGAAATACTGATTTTCATATTTTTTTAGGGAATGCCCCTTTCTGGGAAATAGATTTCTGGGTATTCGGTCGTTCTGGGGAATGACATACAATCCTCTATAGGATACTCTGAAAATTATTTTTTAAAATAAATATCTTCATGGAGTGTATCTAGGATATTCTTCAGAAGTTCTTCCATGATTTTGTTTTATTTTACATACGTAAAATTCAGTGATTTCTGATAAAAAAATCATATAGTTCATGAGTTCTTGTGGGTATTCTTTCACGTATTTCACCAGTATGTCCTCCTGAAATTCTTCTAAGGATACCATTAGGATTTTTTTCTTCTGATTTTTTGAGAAATATAGAAATATCTTCAGTAACAATTTCTAGAAAGTTTAACATATATTCCTTTGGAAATTTATTAGAACTTTTACATTCTTACCGAACATCTTCCATGAATTTTGTTAAAAGGTTTGTCTTGGATTTTTTAATATTTATTAATAAATCCTTGTACGAATTCCACTAAGGGGTTCTGAGAAAGAGATTTCAGAAATTTCTTTAGCAACTCTTTCTAGAATTATTTCAGAAATTCCTTGGGATTCTTTCATATAATCTTCAGGAATTTGATAAACAATTTATTCAAAAATTCCTCCAAGGATTCTTTCAGAAATTCCCCCCATAGACTACATCTAAACCTACTAAAGAATTTCATCTGAAATATCACTTAAGACTCCTTCAGTAGTTTAAGGATTTTTTATGACTGTCAGTAAGAGATTACCTCAAACATTTTTCCATTATTTTCTTACAAGAATCCCTAGGAAAATATCGTCCGGGGTTACCGAAGAAATGCCTAGAACGTTTCTTTTGGGAATACCTTCTGCGGTTCTTTCAGAAATATTTCCTGGAATTCCTTTGGAGATTCTTCCGGGAATTCTTTGAGATATTACTCCACTGCTATTTACAGAAGTATTTTACGAAATTATCCAAAACATGTAGGAGTTGTTCTTGAAGGGTTATCTGATAGAATTTCTATAGAAATGTTTAAAAATTTCCGGATGAGACTTGATTTCACTGAAACTGGGATTCACCACAAAAGATAAGTTAATTGGACGCAGTGGTTTAATTTCCCCAACAGGGTAAAAAAACTCCTGAGATACCTTTGGAGGAATTTCAATAAAAAATTTATGAATTTGGAAAAAATTAAGGAAAAAAATCCTGGATTAGTTTCTGATAAAATCGCTAAAGGCATTTTTAAAGAACCCTTGAGGAATTTCTGAATTAAATCATGAAGAAGTTTCTGAAGGAATCCTTTAAAACAATTCATCGGGAATTCGTGCAGAAATTGCAGACAAAGGTAGTTAAAGAATTCTTGAATGAACCCCTAATGAATTGTTGAAGGATGATTTGGAACAAACCCTGGAAGAACTCCTGGAACTTCTGGATTCTTGAAAGAATTTGCACAATGTCTGCATGGTATTAGTGGATGAAACTCCCTGATACAATTTCCCTAGACAAGGATGTAAATCTAGTGATCATGATAAGATCCTGAATGTGTCGCGGTTGAAGCGCATCGCGCGGTCATAGGAACAACGATAAAACGTTGACGTCAAGCATTATAACAAACCACGCTCCGCGAAAATTGAATCGCGAGACATGTGCGGACATCGTTATCATGAAGTCGAAATGATAAATACCGAAAATCATTCACTTTTTGTGCTTTTTTGTTGCTCTAATATTAAGATATGCCAATGAATGTATTGATTTCAATCAAAAATTCTGTTTATTGGTCCATAAGTGGTTTAAATCGTGATGAATAACATTTATCACGACTTCTAACATGATCCGATAACGTGTGATCCCATGATAAAGCGTGCATCAGATGCTTTAATTGATTGCCTGTGATCCCATGATACAAGCACGGGGCGAGGGTGTCGGCATCATGCTACTGCAAGAGCAAAGGCAATCTTGTTCGTATCCTGTATAATTTTTCACTAGAAGAGAGAAGAGATTTTCTTCCATCCTTGTCTCTAGAAGAACTTTTAAAGGAATCGCAAAAAGGAATGTCCTGGAAAACTTGAGAATGCTGTGCAGTAATTCCAAGTAGATATATTCTTGAGATATAGCTGGAGAAACGTCAAGAATTAAATCCTGAAGTGACTTCTGAAGGAACTCCTGAAAAAAAATTGTGGAGGGATTTTTTAAAGGTCGCCGAAAAAAAAATCTGAAAGAATTCACGAAGGAAGGTTTCTATAAATCTCTAGTGAAGTTGGTGATCCCACCAGTGGAGGAATATCTGAGGATCTTCCAGGAAGCCCCCTGGAGGAACACTCTATTGAGAAATTTCTGGATTAATATCTGAAGAACTTCAATAAAATCAATTTTACCATGATTGCACTGGTTTGAAATGAATTTTAGAAAAGAACATCCTGAAAAGAGGCATGAGACGTTGTGAATTTCTATCGAGAGGAATCCTTTATAAATTTCCTGGTAAACGTCCTCAAGGATTCTCTCTAATATTGATAGCATAATTCTTGCAAGGATAGTTTTTTATTGAAATCTATGAGGAATACTTGTAGAAATATTTATGGTGAAACTTCTTTAAGAGTCCATGGAGAAAATCCTGAAGAAATCATCAAAAAAACACTGAAACAATCACTGGATGAACTTTTAAGGTGAAACATCAAGAAATCCCATTGCAATTTTGCATACAAACTTTAGAGGCACAAATCTGACGAACGAAGTATCAAACAAAGCCACCCTTGTTTATCCTGGCTTTGCTCACTTGCAAAAAGAGGCAGCTTTTCCAAATCGAGAGTATTTGTTTACAAATTTTCAAGATTGGTGCTCTTGAAAACGTAAGTAGTGGACCAAGTCGGCCATTGTGGCAGCCATGTTTGTATTCTCTGAAGTTTCTTTTTAAAGCTATACCAGGAAAAATTCTTGGAGGAGTCCATATTGAAGCCACGGCTGGAAATACGGGGAAATTCCTGGAGGAATTTTTTGATGCATCCTTGCAGAAGTATCTGTAAAAATACTGGAAGAAAAAGTGTGGGGAATTACTGAAATATTTCTTGGAATAAGCCGTGGAACATTCACTCTTGAAGCCTCGCAAGACGTCGATGGAGTTTTTCACGATGGATAAATTCCTTGAGCAATTCATGAATGAATTTGTGGAGAAGTTCTTGAAGAAATACCTGGAAGAGTTTCAGAAGATTTCCCTGAGGAATTCATAAAGAAATCCCAGGTTTTTGCTCTAGACGTTTGATTGAATTGAATGCTAGAAGAAATTCATTAATTTAAATTGATTGATTTGTCTTTATTAGAGAGACTTTCAGCCCTTGGCTGGTTCGTCTCTACATTAATTTAAAGTTACTAACTCTATGGCAGCATATTGTGCTACAAAGGCCTTTTCACTCCCTACCTGAACCGGTTTAGAATGTTGTTTTTGAATTCCATGAATAAAAAACAAGAAATAGCCATTTTTTCTTTACAACTTTGATTGACTACCATACAAGAGCGTTTTATACAAAGCAAATATTTGATTTGCGTATGCAAGCAACGGTGGATTCGCACCATCATAACGTTTTACGCTCTTTTCTATACAGGGTGTTAGGTTCATGAGTGCAAACTTTTAAAAGGGTGATAGAGGACCATAAATGGCGAAAAAAATTGTTCTATGCATATGGTGTGTGGCTTCGTGGCCGTGCGGTTAGCGGCGTCAGTCGCCTAGGCGTTTCGTAAGCCTCGGAGTGCGGGTTCGATTCCCGCTCCAGTCGGGGAAAACTTTTCGTCGAACGGAAAATTCTCCATTGGGCCACTGGGTGTTGTGTGTTGTCCGTTGTCTCGTGTATGTGTAATGTTCAGTCTGTGCAGCCTCTGGCTGAAGACGGTGTAGTGTCTTTTTGGTCAAAACTCAACCGTTATGTAGTTATTGAGCTCCCCATGTTTTTGACTCTTATTGCCTTAACTGGCTATAACTTTAAAATGGTCAAATTTATCACAGTTTTTTTTGTCCTTATTCGAAAGATTATTCAATTTTCTATCAAATGGCATTTTTCAATCGATTGGTTTAGTTAAATAACTAAGTTTCCTAGAGCAAAATAGCTAAAAATAGTGTGTTTTTATTTATTTATGTCAATTATCTTCGAAACATGCTTAATAAATTAAAATTATTTCTTTGGCAAAGTTGTGACCCCTGTTCCACTCTACAGTTCGCCAAAGTTCTAACTCTTACCGTTTTCTTGCAATTTTGATTTAAATTTGCGACACAGTGTGCAAAAAAGTGCTTACCATGACGATTGCAAATTTATGATCGTAAATGCGACATTTAAATCGAAAATGCAAGAAAACGATAAGAGATAGAAGTTTAATGTCAAAGAACGAACTGTAGAGTGGAACAGGAGCCACAACTTTGCAGAAGAAAGAATTTTAAATTATTACGCATTTTTCAAAGATAATTAACAAAAACAAATTAATACACACTACTTTTGAGCTATTTTGCTCTAGGAAACTTAGTTATTTAACTAAACCAATGGGTTCAAAGATGCCATTTGATAGAAAATTCAATAATCTTTCGAATAAGGGTAAAAAAACTGCGATAAGTTTGACCATTTTAAAGTTATAGCCAGTTCAGGCAATGAGAGTCAAAAACATGGGGAGTACAATAACTACGAAACGGTTGGGATTTGACCATATGCGTAGAACATTTTTTTTTTCACCATTTATGGTCCTCTATCACCCTTTAAAAAGTTTGCACTCATGAACCTAACACCCTGTATATTCCACGTTTTACGCCCTATTCTATAAATTCCCTTGTCAAATCTTTATCAACTTCAAATATATCCACACCAATCACCTAAGCACTAAAACCAGTAAGCTTACTTCTGTTTCTACCCGCAATCATGTACTGCGTCTTGGTCGAACTTATTGTCAAGCTAACCTTCGCTGTTTTCTTCATCAGTGGAGCCAAAGTTTCCTCCACTGACGGGGTACGATCGATGCCGATGAGATCAATATCGTCCGTAAACCCGAGGAGCAAATGCGCCCGTATCGTGATGATAGTGTCATGCAGAGCAATGACACTAATCTCCTGAATGCAAACGAGGTAGATACATCTGCATTATCCGCCAATTTTTTTGCTCACATAATGGTACGCTGCTTTAGAATAATAATAAACAGATCATGAGTCTGCAAGTTGTACTCCTGAACAACATCAAGCCAATTTGTCCCACATCCAGTTTTATCATCATAAGATGTCCCATGTTCTATTTTGCAGCATTAGCTGCCTCAAGTTCATTTGTTTTGTTCAAAAGCTGTCCAATGTTTAATTTATACTCTTAAAAAGCTGTCTCACAAATAATGAGGAGTTAGGAATGAGAAGTGAGCAATGAGGAATGAGAAGTAAACAGTGTTGAATGTGGAGTGAGCTGTGAAGTGAGAAAAATTTGGAGTAACCAGTAGTGTAAGCAGTGAAGAATGAGAAGAGAGTTTGTAGTTTGGAGTGAAAAGTTTGAAGAAGTTTGGAGTGACCAGTGAGGAGAAATAAGTGAAGAGAGATTGTAGTGAGGAGTGGGAAGAGAAGAATGAGAAGTGAGTGGTGTTAATTGAGAAATAGAGTTATGAAAAATTTTCAAAGGAATCTGTGGATGAATTTCTGTAGGAAAATTTACAAATTTATTCCTGAAAGAATATCTGTAGAAATTTATGTCGCCGATAACGATTTTCACGTCACGCGGCGAGCAATCATCGTATGTCCACCCTACACTGGTGGATATCAGATTTGAGTTTTCAAAAAGAATATTGGATGTATTTGAAGTTTCTAGTCAGTAAATCAGGGTAGTTTCGGTCATTCTAAAAGTATCATTAGACTAATTGAAAAAGTAAAAGCAATTCTTTGTTCATTAGCTCTAATCAGTCAATATATCCTACCATTTAGTCCCAAACCCATACGGCCATTTATCCCATGGCAAACGGGAAAGCAGAGTTCGTATTGAATCTAAACACACCGTTTACGCCACGACCATGGTTCGATGGTTCACCGCCCATTGCAGCGCTCGCTCCACTTGGTGTGCAATTGCCGGCGTTGACCTCGGCATGCGAAGCACACCGGGTGGCCCAGAATCCTACCGTAGTGGACACCGACTCGGCAAACAGTTCATGGGCTCGCGAGTGCGCGCAGTTTCCGGCCAAGTCAATTCCACATCCAGGCTGCGAGCGTCCTCCGTTGGGATAGAAGTTGGCATCACCAAGAGGGAGATCGAATCCCAACAACCCAGCGTTGGAGAACACAGCTTCTACGTATTGTGCATCACTTGGAGCCATGATGTCGGACTGTCCCAGTGAAAACAGTGGACCTGCGGGGTCAAGGCCTACAATGGTGTGAATTTGGCCGTTTTGGAATTTACCAGCACATCCAGCAGCGTGAGCTCCCAAACTGTGTCCAATCAAGCTGATACTATTCCGAGACATTCCGGTAGCTGAGACCATCGTATTGATCATCCGGGACATGATGTCTCCTACTGATTCTACACGGTTCCTGGCCGTGATGTAGTTGATCGTGTTAGCTCCTGCACCCCAGTCAACGCTGATCACGTTGAACTCTCCAACGGTGAAGTAGTGCTGACGGATGTTACCGTGCAATCCGGAGGTTTCGCCACCGTTCCAGCCATGGATGGTAAAACGAGTCGGATGAGCTGGATTGAAGTTGGAGTTGCTCACCGAAGCCGGGTTGTTCCACTGCAGAATTTGTCCATGAACTGGATTGCTACGCGTGAACAATCGGAAAATGACGTCGGTTTCCGGCGTGAAAAACGGCTCCAGCTCTGCTTCGATTACGCTGTAGGGATCCGGGTTGACCAAATGCAAGTTACCCGTTTCATCGCGAATCAGCGAAAGTCGTTGATCGATAGGGCTAGCTAGGGCTGAAAATTAGATCATCTGTTAGTATTAACTCCAGATCACTATGCAGTTCGCAATATAGTAACACACCTCCCAGAGTCAACAGCACGACGATGCCCACCGTAGTCTTCATGATTGTTTAGACTGAATCGTTTCGTTTGCCAGGGGGTTGATTTATTATATACAAATGCGGCTTTGGGCGACAATCTTATCGCGATTTTGAACGACCTGCTGTTTGCCATTGATCACCTTAATCGCCTGAGCGGTTTTAACCCAAACCTACGTCACATGCTTGGTATAGCTATAATCAATTGCCCGCAACCTATTTGCCCACGTAAGTAGAGAAAATTAGGCGTAAAGATTGTCGCGCGATTTGCAACCGTTCTAGCAACAACAACCTACATAGCGATAACCAGCTAATACAATTGCGTGATAGCCATTCATCAAACCGGGAACTGATTTTTCACTTTCATCAGTCATCGAATGGATTTGATTGATTGATGCTAATACTGAAGATTAACTTCTGACAGTGTCGATCATTTCATGTTCTTGCTGTTTTTCGATTTAAGGCCGAATTGAAAGATCTCCGATCTTGGCGATTGCCCGTCATCGCCTTAATCTGTGGCCAAGTCAAATTTCTGTTGACTTTCTCTGGTCCCTTGTTGAGACTGTGTCGCTATGAGCCTGCCTCTGCTGCAGTGTCCTGCTTGGTTTAAATCTACCGCTTGCTAACAGCTTTCATTACCACTCCAGCGTAGATTGTGGATGGCCCACCTTCACTTTCGCTCCCAAATATCAATCACTATCGACTTTTGATGACATCGACGATGGAGCTCCACGTTAGAGATTCAATTGTGACGCCACCATGCGCAATTTTTTTACTCCAGGTAGCTATTGATGAGAAGCTGCAGTGTTCTCCACTGATACACACCAGGTTTCACTGGCGTACAACAAGCAGCAAAGATTTCACGTATGAATTGATGATTTGCCTTCTTGATCAGTGCACCCATGTCGATCTTGGCTTCGCCATCGGAAGCCATCTGGCCGTCTGGCTACCAAGATATGGGAGGTTTTCAACATTCTCCACTGCTTGCTGGAAAGGTTGACCGTATTTCTATTCAACGATTTGGTCTTGTTGGTGTTGATGGTAAGACCTGCCGCCGAGGAACAATTGGCTAAGATATCATCAACGTTAACAGCCATTTAGGTTGTTTTGTTGTTGTTTTCAGTCTAGGGCACCCAAGGTGGTGCAGAGGGCCGAATTGAAAGATCTGTCAAATTTCTGTCGACTTGCTTGATTTCGTTGTTGAGGATGTGCCGCCATGAGCCTTTGAGTCTATCTCTGCTGCGATGTCCTGCTGGGTTCCAATCTAACGCTTGCTTGTAAATTTCGTATTCGCCCCTGCGTAGAGTGTGGCCGATCCACCTCCACTTTCGCTCCCGAATTTCTGTCGCTATCGGCTTTTGATGACATCGACGATGGAGCTCCACGTTGGAGATCCAATTATGAGGCCACCATGCCCTATATAATTCGGGCATCTATTGATAAAGACCTGGAACCGTTGAGTGTTCTCCGCTAATACACACCAGGTTTCACTAGCGTACAGCAGTATATATTTCATGTTCGAGTTAAAGATTCGGATTTTGGTGCGTCGACTGATCTGGTTGTTTTTCCATGCAATTCTTAAACTCACAAAAGTAGCCTTCTTGATCCGTGTACCTATGTCGATTTTGGTGCAGTCATCGGACGCCATTTGGCTACCAAGATAATGGAAGCTTTCAACATTCTCAATTTCGAACAGAAGTGTAATCTGAAATCTCATGAAATCATTTTTTAATCACTTAACCTAATTTACAGCTCTTTTGTCCACGAGGGTACTGCGTGAGCGATTCCAATAGGCACTTACACTTTGTACAGCGCCTAATTGTATTCTATTCTTATTTTATTATATTGTACTGGTTGCCTTTGCTGCTATCACTTTTCTACCCTATCATGGTAGAATGATGAGCACGAGGATGTTGATGTGTGGCTGTTGGTTGTTCCTGCTTCCTGTCCGATTGGGGGTCCATTAAGGGTTGCCGTTCGCCGATGTCCAAGTATACGGGTTCCATTGGCGTAACTAGGATTTTTCCCTAGGGGGTGCCTAAGGGGTGCCAGTTTCAGTGGCTTCCTGGTTGGTTTGTTTTTTTTTTTTGTTAAGGGAAATACCGATTCACCCTCAATTTCTTAGTATAATGATATATGGTATGTGGGGGCAAGATGGGTCAGGGGGCAAGATGAGTCAGTACCGTTTTCAACCGTACTGTTTATTTTTTGAATCTTTCTATAATTTTCCCAGATGAACGACGTGGATACACAAAAAAATGATATATTGTTTTTAAAATTCTTTACGTTCCTTACGCAGAAAAAAAATAAAATATTTTTTCGTTATACTCCTTATGCTATACATTCCATATAACTACGTGTAATGTGTAGACGGGGCTAGATGGGTCACCCTAATTTTTCGATATGTTTGCATAGATTTTAAAAATGTTTTATTTTTCATAGAAAGGCTATTATGTGACCTACATTATCGAAGCGACTAGAGCGCTGAAAATTTGTGAACATATTTTTAATATTTTTCTACAAAAAATATAAGTTTTCAAAGTTTTTTATGGCTACCTGAATGAAAATATTCTATTTCTGAGAATAATCTACCGATATGTTTCAACACTTTTTTCATGTAATCTGTACGTATGTGAAGCTTAGATGTATAGAGAAAAAATAAAAGATCTAGTATTTTTTGTTGGAAAAAAAATCAAATTTCTGATAGCTGACCCATCTTGCCCCCGTAGAAATGAGGTGGGGCAAGATGGGTCATATTTTGACAATTGTTTGTCAAGAAGCAGGTTTCAAACTGTATGACCTTTCTATACCCTTACATCATAGCTGACTAGTGTATCTGGAAGTCGTGACAGAAAACAGAGAAATGCTATTTATATTCAGAATGTTATAGGGATCCATTTCTTAGGTGACCCATCCTGCCCCCACTTACCATACTGCGTCGCGGGAAAAATTCAAACGCGCTGTATTATAAAGAACAGTTTTTTTTTTTGGAAAATCCAAACCGTTGTACTGATTTAACACTTTCTCCGTCATATGAGGTTTGAAAACTTGTTTGCGTATAATAAATGGAATTTGCATTTTCAGTTTGAACTTAACAATTATCGTGACAACCTCTTTGTTTTGTGGATAGAAAACAATCAGGTCCGTAAAAATATATTTTCAGAGCAGTTACTAGAAGCGCAAATCTCGGAAACTATTATAAAATATCCACAAATTTGCGTGTAACTTGTATTATAGTTCCGTCCTGAAGCTTCACGAACATATTATCAATCCAGTTGAAACCTGAAATTTGGTGCGAGAGAACTTCGATTTTTCTCTTCGGGATTCTGATGCTCGCACCAAATTCCAATTTTGACTGGATGATGATATATCTGCAGAAGGGAATGAAATTTTGACTTAGGTAGTCAAAATTTCAGCTCCGTACATTTTGGATAATCGATTCTTGTTTAATATTCCTCAGGGAATATTTCTGTCAATTTATTTGGAAATTGTTTAGCAATTTATTTCAATTGAGACTTCTTTTGGTAATCTCTCAGTAGTTTCTTTGGGTTTGGTAAATTTCTTCGGTAATATCTTCGGCATTTTCTTTAATAATAATTTATTTAGTAATATGTTTGGAATTTGGTATTAAGCGCCTTTCACGCTTCCTTTGAAAATTTCATTGGCAATTCTTCCGGAAACTTCTTTGGAAATTTCGTTAGGAGTTTATTTGGCTTTTTTATTTCATTCGCCAATTTTTTAGTAGTGTTTCAAGCATTATTTTCTTAATGTCAGCACTTTTATTGATATTTGCTTCAATTATTTTAATTTTACCCTTCAGGCAATTCTTTTGGGTATTCTTTTAGTGAAGCCTTTGGGGCCGTTCATAAACCACGTAGACTTTTTGGGGGGAGGGGGGGGGTCAGGCCCATATAGCCGAGGCGGTAAACGCACGGGTATTCAGCATGACCATGCTGAGGGTGACGGGTTCGATTCCCGGTCGGTCCAGGATCTTTTCGTAAAGGAAATTTCCTTGACTTCCTTGGGCATAGAGTATCTTCGTGCCTGCCACACGATATACACATGCAAAATGGTCATTGGCAGAGGAAGCTCTCAGTTAAAAACTGTGGAAGTGCTCATAGAACACTAAGCTGAGAAGCAGGCTTTGTCCCAGTGAGGACGTTACGCCAAGAAGAGGAGAGGAGGGGGGGGTCAGGCAAAAGTCTACGCTCCATACAAATTTCAAAATTTTTGTATGAACAAAAGTCTACGAGGGGGGAGGGGGGGGGGTCTGAGATGGCCAAAATTTGGTCTACGTGGTTTATGAACAGCCCCTTTGGTAATTCATTTGACAATGACTCTGGAAATTTCCTCACATTTTTTTTGGAAATGTCTTCGGCAGGTCTGTTCACGCCGTACGTGAACTATCTTTGCTGCTTATTATTTTGGCCACTACTCTAAACCACTGTTCAAACGGGTGTCCACTGCATGTGACACTATATCATCTCTGCTGTAGCCTGACTCTGCTCCCTTGCTCATCATCGCAGTAAAAGCGGCTGAAATATAGTCGATCGATGAGTAGAACAATGCATCATCTGCTTGCCAGCCGTATCCATCGGTATACGGGGCAGAGTAATGCTCTTCCTGCCGCCAACCAGTCCCTACCTTCTTTATCGCTTACTATCTATTACCTAGCAATAGAAGAAAGGATCGTGAATTATCAGATCAGTACGTTTGTTGATAGCCGTCCAGAACGGTCCACCGGCACAGTGAACATGTGCCCCGCGCGCCGCGTCGCAGCGTCGCAACCCTCGCCCACAGGTCGGGAACGGGTGCAGTTGTCTAATGCTAAATTGTATATAGTGTAAATAGCTTGAACTTATCTCTATCTTGCATGTGCGTAATAAACCCATGAACTAAAGTTTTGTGTTTGAGTTGTATTTCCGTGAAAGAAATTAGTGATTACGCACCTAGTCGTTGTGTGTAAAAGAAGTTCAACAGTTACACATTTTCTACTCACTGCACCCGGGCCATGAGTACGGTCAGTGATATCCGGCGTCAACAAGGTCATTCTACTTTTCTTTTGGATTTTCGTCAATTTTTTGGACTTTTATTATCTATGCTATTCAGTATTCCTTCGCCAATTCCTTCGAGAACTCCTTCGAAAATTCTTTTATAAATCGCTTCTATAATTTTAATGATAATTCTTTAGACAATTTCTACCGTAATTACGTAATAAATTCCTGCAGCAGATGATTTCGGACTATCTTCGGCATTTCCGATGTTACTTGCATTGATAAATTTATTTGGTAATTTCATCAGCAATTCCATTGGAAATTTGAGAAACTTCGATTATTATTTTGGGAACTTCTTCGGTAATTCCTTTGGAAATTCTTAGAGATTTCCTTCGGGAATTAATTTGAAAACACATCTTTGGCGGCTCTTTAATTCTGTCACAGTGATTCTACGGCGATTACTTCTGGAATTCCTCTAAAGTTTCTTCAGAAATTCCTTCGATGTTTCCGGAAAATTCTTTGACAATTTCTCGGCTGTTTATTTTGCGATTGGATTTGGCTATTTTCTTACGGAATTCCTCAAGTAATTCTTATATAAATGTTTTTGGCAACTACTTTGAAAGTTTTAAGGTAAATTGTAATGATTTTTTTTCCGGAAATTGCTTTGGAAATTTGCCAGGAAGGTTTTCGTGATATTCATAGGATTTTCTTTGAGCAAGTCCAGTTGAGAATTTCTGAATTTCAAGGTCAGCAATTTTCGGAAGCAGTATATGAATACAATTAAATCATAGAGAATAGCAAAAGTAATCACGATAAAATTGCCTGAGAGAATTGCAAAATAACTGAAAAAGAAATTGCTGAAATAATTTCAGAGGATAGGCATTGAAATTATAGAAATAAAAATCTAAAGCAATTGCTGATGAATGACTACAACAGGAATTTTCAAAAAGTGAAAACAACCATGCCGAAGGAGCCCTCAAATAAATGGCCATACTGGGGTCTAGCGAATACGGAGTCGTGGGTTTGAATCCCACCAGAACGCGATTTTTTTCACAAATTCATCGCTCAATTTTTTGGTGCCTTCTAATCAAGTTGTTCTCCCCGTTTATTCCTATAGGATTTCACTAAAGAGTTGTCTAGCAATACCTCCTAGGATTTCTCTGGTAATTCCAACTATTCTCGAAATTTGTTAAGGAATTCCTACAGAGATTTCTATTGGGATTCCTTCAGTGGAATTCGTTGAAGAGGGCCAAGAGGAGTTCCAGGAGTAACACCATGATTAATTTCTAGAGTAATCCATGATTAAAAACTCTAAAGGAATTCTTGGTTGAGTCTTTAGGAAAATCCCTGAAAAAACAAAGGCATTTCTGGAAGTTTCACAGGAAAATTTCGAAGAAGAAGCTCAGCAGGGATTCCTGCAGGAATCTCAGTAAGAAATTCTGGAGGAGACCTAGGAGGCATGCCCGAAATATTAGAAGCAGCAGGAATCGCTGATGGAATCCCAGAAGATAAATGTCAAGAGAAGTTTCGGAGGAATCTAATGAGAAATATTTGGAGAAATCCCAGGAAAAAAAACGTTTAGGATTTCTGCAAGGCTGCTAGGATGATTTCCTTGAATAATTCCAGTAAGTTTTTGAAGAAATCCCTGTAGAAATTCTTGGAAGAATCCCTAGAAGAATTCGAAGACATATTATAGTAAAAATTTCTGGAGGAGTCCTAGGAAAAATTGCTGACAGAATTACAGCAGAAATAACTTGAGAAATCCAGCTGAAATTCCTGTAGGAAAGCCAATAAGAGTTTCCTGGAGAAAATCCATGAGAAAATTATGAGAGAATCCTTGGATAAAATATCTTGGATAAAAATTCCTGGAGGAATCACCGGAGAGCTTCTGAAGACATCACAAAAAAACCTCAGGAACTATTCTTAGAAGGGTTCTTGGATGTATCATTGTAGAAATCACAACAGAAATCCTAGGAGGAATTGCTGGAGTAAAATATATTGGAGTTTTCAGAGAAACCTCATCAGGAATGCCTGAGGGAATCTAAAGAATAAATCCTTGGAAAACCTAGAAAAGCCCCTGCAAGAGTCGGTAGAGGTTTCTAGAAAAATATGTAAAGCAAACCCTGAAGAAATCACAGGAGGAATTTCCCGGAAGAATTTCAGCCATAATGCTAGGTTAAATTCATATAGGAAACACCAGAAGAATTTCTAGACATATGTATCATAGTAAGAACTTCTGGAGGAATTGCTGGAAGAACCGCAGGAGAAGTTGTTTGAAATATTCTTGGAGGAAGGCCAAAATTCTGAAGGAATTCCATGACGAATTTCTAGAGGAAGTTTTGAATGAAATCTCTAGAGGAATTCCTGGATGAATCCTTGGAGAAATCACTGGTAGAACAATCAAACGAATTTCTGCGAGAACGGAGATTACCAGGTAAGATCTCAGCCAAAAAGCCAGGAGAATGCTCTAGAAGAATCCGTAGCATAATTTCTGGTATACCACAGTTAGAATTTCTGGAGGAAGAATAGCTGGAAGAACCTCAGGAATTGTTTGAGCAATCCCAGCAGGAATATCTGAAGGAATTCCTAGAATTCCGGGAGGTATCATAGAAATAATTTTTAGAAAAATTTTTGAATCAGGAATGTCGAGGGTATCCTAAGTTCCTCTAACAAATGCTTGGAGGAATAGCTACAGCTCTCCTTGAAATAAGCGATAGAAGTGTACTGAAGGAATCCCTAATGGAATCGCAGGAGGAATCACAGGAGGAATGCCAGGAGAAATCCCTAGAAGTATTTCTGAAGGAGTTCTAGAGGGAATTGCTTGAAGAATTCCAGTTAAAATTCATAGAGGAAGGTCAATAGAAGTTCTTGGAGAAATCCCTTGTGGAATTTCTTGAGGATAAATCTTTGAAGGAATCTCGGGAAGAATTACCGAAGGGATTTTTAGATAAATCCCATGGACATTTTCCTGAAGAATTTCTAGAAGTACTTCCTTTGTAGAATTCCTGAAGGTACAGAGAATTTTGGGACGAGTTCTAAGAGAATTTGCTGGAAGAATCTCAGCAGGAGTTTCCTGAGGAGTCCTAGCCACAATTCCCGAAAGAAGGTCAATAAAACCTCCTGCAGGAATTCCATGAGAAATTTCTGGAAGTATCTCTGAATATAATCGCTGAAGGAATTCCTGAAAAATCACTCTGCAGAAATTTCTTGTGTGTACAACCCCATCAAGAATCAGAATCCTAAGGGAGGTTTATTGAAAAAATATCGGGAGGAATCCATAAAGGAGGCCTAGAGAAATCACTGTTTAAAAAGATAGAGGTATTTCTGGAGGAATCTATGGAGAAGTCTATTCATTGTTCTTATCAATATCCAAAACGCGTACAACAGGTATATAAGTAATTCCGGGTGTACTTAAGTTTCGTTCAAATGTGCCATTATAATAAGTATTGGAATTATTTTGTGAAGTTTTATATTTAAGATGCCTGTCAAGGAAAAAAGGGAATTAAAAATTCCCAATTTTAGCGTGACGTACTTAATGGATGCTCCCTTGGTACTGATAGTCGTAGTTAATAAAAGTAATTAAAAAATATACCGATACATAGTCTCAAATATACAACCGTGAGGTAAGATGAGCATTGTTGAAATCCACAGTGGCGGCGAACAGAAACATCGCCCCCACCAACAGCACATACACTGTGTGCTGTCTAGTGTGTGTTCAATGTTTGTTTATGAATCTCCAAGACTCCCTTCAGTATAGGTCATCGGATCTACAAGTGTTATCAGTCTGGAACGTATTGAATCCTTTCTAAAACTACCTTAAACGTTTATGAAACGCATGGAAATCCTCCTAAAACTCACCTGGGAGCAGTGATTCAAAATATGTTTTCAAAAATTGTATTTAGGGCCTCTTGCACTCCTTAAAACCTTCTGTAACACCCCTGAATCCCTCTGACTTCTCCGAAACCGACTGACAATCCTCTGAAACTTCCTGAAATGCCTCCAAAACCACTTGAAACTCCCTCGGACCCATTTTAAGCCACCTAAGTATCTCTTAAGCCCCTGAAAATCCTCTGAAACTTATTCAAATACTTTCGAAAACCCCCTGAAAACTCCTTGAACCCCATGCAACGGTCCTGAAATATTATCGTGTACCCTGAAATCCCCAAGGAACCCCTGTAACGCACTTGGTGTAGGAAATACGTCCAGATCGGTACAAAAGGTCCTTTATTATGACATAATGGTCCACAGCACAACTTTGTGCTGGCCTGCTTACTCAATAGAGCTAGTAAACTATAGAGGAAGAATGTCGCTGACGTCGCCGCCGCAACATCTCTTGCTGGCGGAGATAGGCAGGTATATAAGTGTCAAAGCGAAAAAGTATGCAGTTTGACAGATAGATACCCGGCATGTTTTCGAACGAGAACAAAGGGAACACCAGCGACATTCGTCCTCTATAGTTTATTAACTCTATTGCTTACTCTCACAGGAAATTTGACGTTTGAGCGGTGCCGACACCTCTCAAACGTCAAATTTCGCGTGAGAGTAAGCAGGCTAGTATAGATTCGTGCAGTGAACCATGGTCCACTGCATGAATTTATTCTGGCCTGCTTACTCTCACACGAAATTTGACGTTTGAGAGGTGTCGGCACCACTCAAACGTCAAATTTCGTGTGAGAGTAAGCAGGCCAGAATAAATTCGTGCAGTGGACCATACACTTATTTACTATGTTTCCTACAGCAAAGCCTACTACAGTTCGGCCATTCTGATCAAACTTCTCATAGCAGGCTACTCCAAATTTTGACGGAACAGTTCCTGAAAATTGAGGTTTCTATCCCACTTCTGAAATGTAGGGAACACGTCCAACTCGGTACAAAAGGTTCATTATTATGACATATTTACTACGTTTATTACAGCAAAGCCTACTACACTGAGTGCCTTCAAAACCCCCGGAAACACCGCTGTAACGCGTCTGAAACTCGCTGAAAATCATCTGAAATATCTCCGAGAAATCCCTGAAACCACATCGAAGTGAAGAAAACGATGTCAATCAACAGCTTAAGAACAAGGCATCCGAGAAGGGTGGTAAAAGTTAGGCTCTGGAAAACGAAGCAACTACCGGAGGAATGGAAGAGGTAACTAGCCCTATCTTCAAGAAGAAGAATGGGAGAACTTTCGAGCGATCGCCATTTTGAATGCCATCTGGAGGAAGATAGAGGAGCGAAGGAACGCCAGAACCGCGATAAAGCGAGTGAAAACACGAGGAGCCAAAGCTGTAGCCCGTCAGCGCTATTCGGCTCTCGAGAAGGAAGTGAAGTGCTCATGCAAGCGGAAAAAAGAGCGTGGGCGGACTGCCTAGCCGACAAAGGCGACTAAGATGAATGCTACGACGCCCATTAAAGACACATCTGGGCAGCTATTGACCGACTTGGCTGACCAGCTGAAACGCTGGTTCTAGCACTTTGAAAACCTTTTTCAAGTTTCAGCCCCGTCACCTCAGTACGATCTGCTAAGGGTTCGACCCGTGTCAACACCGAAGCTCCATCATTGTAACTGGTAACATTGTGACTGGTGGTAAATTCGTCAAAAACTAAGTACATGCTGGTAAGTGAAACTAAACGAGATAAGGCCAGCCTATGCCTTTGGGGTCTCCAGTTAGCCTTGTGGATAAAGCTTTGGATAGCCAATCCTGAACCGGCCAGCGGGTTGGACAAATTCAACGCAATTGATAGTCTTGAGTTTTCTAAGCCACATTTGTTTGTGGTTTACTGACTGCCCCTGATAAGTACTGTGCTCAAGACTTCAGACGGGCCGAATTGGTAATAAAAGTGTGTCCTGCCTATAATCGCATAACTATTCCATATAAATAGTAAGCCCAGCAAATATAGGAATGATATGCAATTACAGGCAGTGTTTGATTGAAAAAAAAAACTAGTGAAATAGCTGATAAACTACTTCATATTGCTGATAGCTGAACTGCTTCAAGAACCTTATAAGTTAAGTATCAACCCAAACGTGCTTACTCTGTGCATGCTTAGATTATTGAGACATGAAGTACTGTTTTCGTAGGGTAGAGTAAGGTATCAGACGCTGCAAGAAAAACTGAGTTTCGTATTTGACTTGAATCAAACAGATGACAAGTATGACTTAAATATGCAAAAACATGACCATGTAAGTCAATAGTACTTTTACTAGAACACCAAGTTCTTCTAGTAAAAGTACTATTGACTTCGAATCATTCGATTAGTATTCCTCTTTTCTGCTTGAACTGTAAAAACGCATTGCTCTGTTGTCCAATTAACCCTCCAATACTCTAGAAGAGTTTTCATCAAATATAAGCTCCACTATAAAATCATTCTTATACTGATATATCTGTTAGTTTTACATTAGCTCGTGTCTATCAAACCATCAAGCAATGGTACTACTTCCTGCGTTTTTAATAGTATTGTCATTGGCGTTCGAAGGTATTTCTACAAATTATAATCTTGACAAAATTAATATATTGCTTCGATTTTACAGTCAATGCTAGCAATTTTGGGTATCCTAAAAGCTTGGTTCGGGATGCTAACGGTCAACAGCACCTGGTGAATCCGAATCCGTATCGTGTAGTCGACGATTTCCTGGAGCCATCATTCATTGCCGAAACCGACGTATTCTTCAGATTGTACACCAGAGCGAATCCAGAAAACGATCAGATCTTGAAACCCAACGATACTAGTTCGATTGCCAACTCACACTTCGATCCCGGTCATCCAACGAGGTTCTTGATTCATGGCTGGAATCAGAACAATGAGTCAGAATTTCTGGTCAAAACTCGCCATAGCTATCTCTCGGTGGATGACTTCAACATTATTGCCGTCGACTGGGGTAAAGGAGCTCAAACAATCAACTACATCACGGCACGTTACCGTGTGGAACATGTGGGACGCGTAACGTCCCAAATGGTAGACACCCTAGTGAAAGCCTCTAGGGTTCCTCTGGACAGAGTCATCGCAATAGGATACAGTTTGGGTGCTCACATAGCTGGAGTTACCGGAAAGCATCAGATGGGTCGACTCAGTACAATCGTTGGTCTCGATCCGGCTGGTCCCCTGTTCACTACCAACAGTTCGGATGGTCTCAATCGGCAAGATGCCCAGTACGTGGAAATGGTGAGCACCAATGCTCGCATTTTAGGGTCTTACAGTCCCTTGGGTGCTGCAAACTTCTACGTCAATGGTGGACTTGATCAGCCCGGATGCGGAATGGATCTATTTGGTATTTGTTCGCATTCTCGATCGTGGATGTATTTCGAAGAAACGATTACGACTGGAGCGGGGTTCCGGGGTGTGCGATGTGCAACGTTTGAAGATTTCAAGGCAGGGAAGTGCAATGCAGAAGGATCTACAACAGCCGTCCGGATGGGAGGAGAACCGTCAAACCATGGACGAGGAGTGGAAGGTGTTTACCTGGTTCAAACCAATTCCCAAGCGCCGTTTGCAAAGGGTTGAAGTTACGAAGGCTATGAGTTATTGAAACTGCTATGTGACGATAAACTAGTACAAAAATAGGATTGGAAACTTACTTACTATCAGTCCTGTGCATTCATTGTTGTGTAAAGGGCTCACGTGAAAGATATTCCATTGCCCTGTCAATTTTTATCGATTTGTTTTATGTCTTTGTTGAGGATGTGCAGTGCAGCCATTAGGTCCGGCTGAGTTCCAATCTAACGCTTCCTTATAGATTTCGTTTTCGCTCCCGTAGAGTGTGACTGGACCACTTCCAGGCACAGAAATTCTTCCAGAAATTCCTCCAGGAAATCCTCCAGGAGTCACATGGGAATTCCCCAGGGAATTTTTCCAGAAGTTCGTTGGGAATTCTTTCAGAAGTTCCTCGGAAAATCTCGCAGGACTTCCTCGAGAATTTTTGCGGGGGTTGATCGAGAATTCCTCCTTTTTTTTATTCCACCAGGAGTTCCTTGGGTGGACTTCCAGAAGCTCCACCCGGACGTCCTGAAACTTTCTCGATGAGTTCCTCGAAAACTCCTTCAGCAGTTATTCTTGAGTTCTTTCAGGAATTCCTCGGGAATTTCTCCTGGAGTTCCTGATCATTTTTTTTTCCAGAAGTTTCACAGTTATTCCTCCAGGAGTTCCTCGGCATTTTTGCATGAGATGCCCGGATTCTGTAGGAGTTTCTTGGGAATTTCTCGAGGAGTAACTTGGAAATTCCTCCAGGGGTTCCTCGGGAATAGCTATTGAAGCTCCTCAGACATACCCACAGGAGTTTCTCAGAGTTTCTTTCAAGGAGTTTCTTGGGAATTACATCAGGGGTTACTAAGAAATTAACGAGAGAATTCATCCATAACTTCTCTGGGAATATCTCCAGAACCTCCTCGACAATCCCTCTAGAAGTTTTTAGGGAATGAATTTGTGCTGTAGTTCCTTGAGAATTTATCAGAAAATTTAATTTCTTAGAAATACCACCTTGAGTTCCTCAGAAATACCTAAATAAATTTCAGTAACCCCTCGGTAAATTCTCAAGAAGTACCTTGGGCATTCCTAAAGAAGCTCCTCGAAAATTCCTACAGGACTTGTCGGATATTCCTCATCGAGATCCTCGGAAATATATGTAGGAGCTCCTTGGGATTTCTTCCAGGAGATCCTCGGGAATTTTCTCAGGATTTTTTTTAAGTCCTCCTGAAATTCCACGGGAATTCTTCCGGAAATCCTCGACAAACATTAAGAACAGAGAATTGCCGAGGATCTTCTAAAGGATTTTTTTTGTTTTTTTTTTTTTATCTGTATTAACGAGATTTTTAGCCCTAGGCTAGTTCATCTCGGGACCCACGCTTTACTTCCCTTCCGAAGGAAGAACTCACATTTTGCGAGTTTGTCGGGAGTGGGATTCGATCCCAGGTCCTCGGCGTGGGTGTCAGGCCATTCGGCCGAAGGTCATTAGGCCGAAGGCCATTCGGCCGAAGGCCATTACGCCGAATGGTCATTAGGCCGAATGGTCATTAGGCCGAATGGTCATCAGGCCGAATGGTCATTGGGTCTTCTTCTTGCCGTTACGTCCCCACTGAGACAATGCCTGCTTCTCAGCTTAGTGTTCTATGAACACTTCCACAGTTATTAACTGAGAGCTTCCTCTGCAAATGACCATTTTGCATATGTATATCGTGTGACAGGCACGAAGATACTTTATTGATGCTGAATCTACTGATATTTTACCCATGAAACATAGGCTGTTCTTTCTAGTATCATTGCTAAAATAGTTTTTGGCGCTGAAACTGCTGATATTCAATTCATAAATTTTTCCTTCTCTAAAACATAGGCTATTCTTTCTAGTTTCATTGTTAAACTAGTTTTTGGCAAAAATTGTTGGAAAAGGTAAAAACAACGGCTAACTTTCAATTCGTCCTGATGACCATTCGGCCTAGTGACCATTGGGCCTAATGACCATTCGGCCTAATGACCTTCGGTCTAATGGCCTTCGGCCTAATGACCCAGCATCCTTGGCGTGATAGTCAAGTGTTCTAATCATCACACCAGGTCCGCTCCGCGATCTAAAGAAATTTCTGAGAAAGTTCTTGATGATGTTACGCTGGTTCGACTGTTATTGGAGATTAGAGATAGTTTCGGCTTTGCAGTCTTATTTTAGTGGAACAAACTATTTAATTCTGTGCGACGTTTCCGCTAAAACAAGACTGCAAAGTCGATACTATCTCTAATCTCCACAGTCGAACCAGCGTAACATCCTCAAGAACTTTCTCAGAAATTCCTTCAGAAGATCCTCGGCAATTTTCCCAACAAATCCAAGAGTTCCCTGGAAGTTCTTCAAAAGTTCCCCAGCAACCGTTCCAGGAGTTTCATGGGAATACCTCCAGGAGTTTCATGGGAATACCTCCAGGAGTTTGTCAAAAATCCCTCCAAGAGTTCCTCAGCAAGTTCCTCAGGAAATCCCTGACAATTTTTCCAGGAGTTTCCCGGGAATTTCTTCTCAGTTCCCAGGATATTACTCCAGGAATTTGCGGTTTTTTTTTCAAAGATTCAAAAAAAAAAATTATACAGGAATTCCTCGGGAAGTCCTCCAAGAATTCGTCGGAAATCTCTTCCAGACTTCCTCGGCAATTTCTCCATGAGTTCCATGAGATTTTCACCATAAGCTCCCTCGGAATTCCTCCAGAAGTTCCCAGGGAATTTTCTCAGGGTTTCCACGGGAATTTCTCTAGGAGTATCTCGGCAATTTTTCCAAGAGTTCCCTGCCAGGAGTTTCATGGGAATTCTTCAATCTGTTCATTGGAAAATTCTAAGAGTTCCTATGGAATTCTTCCAGGAGTTCCTCGGGGTTTCTTCCAAGAGATCCTTGGGAATTCTTCTATGACTTCCTCAGAAATTCCTCTAGGAGTCTCTCGGGAGCTCCTCTGGAAGTTAACCAGAAGTTCCTGCAGGGTTCTCTTGGACTTCCTCCACGAAATCCCCGATAATTCTTCCAGGAGTTCCCAGAAATTCCTCCAGGAGTTCCGAGAACAATGATACATATTGCCCATTTTACTGGCATATTACCAGGTTTGCTGGTATGTCTGAAACATACTGGAAAAACTTGTAATTAGAAGGCACGAAATGTTGCTAATTGACAAATTGAGAGATGAAATTTGTGAAAAAAATCGCGTTCTGGTGGGATTCGAACCCACGACTCCGTATTCGCTAGACCGGCACTTTAACCAACTAAGCCACATAACAGGTAATGGTTCTGCGGAATAGAAAGCCAAACTGACTCCGAAGCCGCACCTAAAGAATCCTAAAGAATCCTAAATTCTGAATCCTGAAGGAGTTCCCAGATAATTTCTGTGGGAATTCCCAAGAAACTCTTAAAGAAATTCCAGTGAGCTTCTGCAGGACCTCCCACGGACCTGTTGATGGGATACCCTGAAGACTTTCGTAGGAATTCCTCCAGGTATTTTGCAGTAGTTCCCTGAAAATTCTTGCGGGAGTTCGCTGGGAATTCATCCAAGAGTTCCCCGGGAATGTCTCCAGGAGAATCCCAAGGAATTCCTCCAGTAGCTCCCCGGGTATTTCTCCAGGAGTTCCCCGGATATTTTAAGGAGTTCCGGGGAATTCCTTCAAGTAGTTCTTCGGGAATTCCTCTAGGAGTCCCGCGAGAATTCATTCAGAAGTTATTCAGTAATTCATCCAAGAGATCTCAAATCCAGGAGCTCTCAAAAACACGTCCACGAGCTGTCCGGATATTTCCTCCAGGAGTTCCTCAGAAATTATAGCTCCCAAAGAATTCTCAATCCTGAAGGAGTTCACTGACAATTTCTGTGGGAATTACCTGTAAACTCTTGAAGAAACTTCCCAAGGAACTCCTGGAGGGAAACCCTAAGGAATTGTTTAGGAATTCTCGAGTACCTTCTGGTGGATTTCCCGAAGAACTTCTAAAATAATTTTTGGAAAATTTCTTGAAGAATTTCCCCTGGAGGAATTCCTGGGAAACCCCTGGAGGAGTTCTCGGAAAACTCCTGTGGGAATTCTTGGAAAACTGCCGAAGGAACTGCTGGAGGGATTCCCTAGAGAGAACTCCTTGAAGTATTCCCCAGAGGAAACTCCTTGAGGGATGCCCAAGAGAGAACTCCTGGAGGGATTACTCAGAGGAAACTCCAGGAGGGATTCACCAGAGAGAATTACACTTGGAGAAATTCCGGGGAAACTCACAGAAGAATTCCCGACAAGCTCCTGGAGAAATTACATACTTTTTGCGTATGAAATGCTCCTCCACCGAAAGCTATATCTAAGGTGGCAGCCCCAGCACGGTGGATACGGGACCTTAGGTCAACAACCTACTGTTCTCGAAACCCAAATACCGTCATAGAAAACGAAAGTCTGCCACGAGCCGAGGTGTGATCCGATCGGCAAAAAAAGTTGGATATTTCTTTTGCCATTCAAATATTTCGGTCAAATTGGTTAAAATCCTTGATGCAGGCGGTCGTACACTTGGCGGAAGATGACGCATATACTATATGAAGTACTGTGACCTTTTATGTTTCCATTCTCTCTCATGCCAATCTTATGAATTGAGATCAAGGCCAATAAACAAAACACTGTATTGTTTTGTTTCAGTGTACTGACTGAGTTTCACTGCGGTTTGCATCTGGCTACACAGGTGTTACAAAATTACCACAATAGGTAAATGCTCAAAAAAAAAAAAAAAAACTGTTTTGATGGTTTCAAAGGACGTCATTTGACCACCTGCGAACTTTCTATTACGATCGTTCGGAATGGAACTACGGAGGCTCGTCAAGATAACGATACACTATAAACAATGTGACGCACCTTGAAAAACCCGGACAGGCTTCATGCTTCCTGTTCATGACTGCTGTAATGTCCCTCTCTACTCGCAGTGCGCTGGAATGTAATGATATTTCCATTATCTGATATATGCTTCCGCAAAATGCCGAATCAATCTGTTTGCCGGGAGTTAAGAAACTTAATCTGGTGATAACAGAAAGACGCGTTTTGTCGTGTATATAAAGACTTGCGACAGGTTTCTCAAGTACCCACTTCAGGTGCTGCAGACGCGACAAAATGATTAGAACAATTGGAGTGATAGTTTTTGGATTGGTGGCTCTTGGTAAGAATACGCCCATCATGATTTTTTCGCAAACCTAATGGACTGAAAATTACAGTTGCTGCCGCAACCGTCGAGGAACCGCCGGCAGACAGTTGGACTCTCGTCCCGGACGCCAATGGGCGTCTACATCTGGTCAACACAAACCCGTACAACATTCCCGACCTGGAACAGGAGCCGGAGAAGCGATTCACCGCTGCAACCGATACGATCTTCCGCTTGTACACTCGATCGAACCCGACCACACCGCAGGTTATCGGACTGAACAATGCAGCCTCGCTGGCGAACTCCAACTTCGACGCAGCTAACCCGACCCGGTTTATCATCCACGGTTGGAACAACGATGGCTTCTCCGAGGTCAACGTGATGTTGACGAATGCTTGGTTGACCCGTGGTGATTTCAACGTGATCACCGTTGACTGGGGAGTCGGTGCCATCACCATCAACTATCCGTTTGCGCGGGCTCGTGTCCACTCCGTCGGATCGGTCGTATCGACGTTCATCAACTTCCTGAACTCAAACACTGGAATCGACCTCAGCCGTTTAAGTATTGCAGGCCACAGCTTGGGAGCTCACGCTGCCGGAAATGCTGGTATGTTCCAATTGGGTCGATTGAACACCATCTTTGGCATGGATCCGGCTTTGCCGCTGTTCTCGTTCGACAGCTCGGATCGTATTGATGCCAGCGATGCGCAGTACGTGGAAACCATCCACACCAACGCTGGGTTGCTGGGCTTTGATCTGCCATTGGGTAGGGCGTCGTTCTACCCCAATGGAGGTCGTACACAACCGGGCTGTGGAATCGATATCGCCGGAGCCTGTGCTCATGGACGTGCCTACGAATTCCTGGCCGAGTCCATCATGACGGGCGGCTTCACGTCGGTACCGTGCCAGTCATTCCAGCAGATCCTGGAGAATAACTGCGTCATAGCCGGTCCAAGCCGTCCCATGGGAGGTGAACCGTCCAACATTAACACGGGAGCTCAGGGAATCTTCACACTGACCACCCGTGGCTCGAGTCCGTTCTCGATGGGTTGAGAAGTACCAATAGAAGGGTGATGACAAATATCTCAATAAACGTATTAGCAGTATTTTACTTTATTCTGGACTGTACAATATATGCGATGTTCTTTGATAAGGATTTCTTTTGTTCATTATTTTGATTACCTATCAGCTGCTTTGGGGGTGCCAGCAGCTTCTGGAATAACAATAAAACAATCAATCCCATATGGTGCGCAATCGGCAAGCCAATAACGGTTTTGAGGTGGATTTATGGAGCTTCAGTTTCTGGGTAGATTACGCAGTTTGGCTGAGCTATTTCCTTATCTTGGGAATAGCGTCACAAGGTGGGGTTTCCCAGTAGTGGCTTCTGTTGGATGACTTTTGCATTATTCGTTGAATTTCAACGATCAATGTCAAGGCCATCGGTCACACACTCGCATCACCATTGAACTTTTGCAGAGAAATGATCCTTAGTCGTCAAGAGACGTGGATCTGATGAGAAGATTTAAGCACATGCATTTCACTCTGATCGCCTGAGACTAACCCCCTCCTTACAATCTTACAAAATGTGAGTACTTTGGAAAGGTTAAAGCGTAAAGTCGGGTTACACGTTGTTTCAACTGCAAGAATCACTGAAGTTTAATCAGAAGCTTACCATATTCTGCAACAACATTTTCGAGAATCCGTTTTACAAAAACCTGGAAGATCAAGACGAGTTTTTCCTGGAATTTGTAAGGTTTTGCCCGGAATTTGTAAGGTTCTCCATGTGCTTACACACATGATCCAGACTTTTTCAGGCAAGACTTCCCTAATCGTACAGATTTTTTCGAAAATTAACCTAGCATTCCTGCTTCGATGCCCACCCCCATGTTCTGGAGTTCAGGACTTTCAGGGTCTACAGAATCTATCATAATCGCCATAATCGTCATAAAAACATTCAAGAGGCTTCGCAATGTAGAAAGAAGTATTTTTCACGACTGTCAGAAATTGTAAGGCTTGCAAAATGTCCTGAAGATCAGGGGTTCCAGTATACGTATTCCAGTGATACTATGATTGCTGCTTATATTTGTTGTTATCCATGGTGCTCGGCTTTGCAATAAGATGTCCTTTTATACTGTTGTCAGACATTGTTAGGTTTGCAAAATGACCTAAAGTTCAGAACTTTCAAGCTCTACAGAATCTACCACAATACCGTTCGATCTACGTTTGAGGTTTCTGGTGAATATAATCCATGGTATTGGATGAGTTCTACAGAATCACCTCAAATGCGTAAACCTTTGCTACTTATCTTTGTTGCTATCCATGGTGCCCCGAGAGGTCCGTTCCACGGTTGTAAGCTTTGCAAAATGTGCTAGAAGTCAGGACTTTCAAGGTTTACAAAATCTTCCACAATCGCCAGTGAATCTATTATTGCTGGTCATGGTTGTTGTCATCCATAATGCTCCGCAATGCAACGAGAAGACATTGTAAGATGTCCTGGAGGTCAAGACTTTCAAAGTGTACTAATTTATGGAGTTATTCTATCACAATTGCCATTTAATCTACGCTTGTTGCTTATCGTCGTTTTTTGTATCGATGGTTTTCCGCAATCTACCGAAACGTTCTTTTCACGGTTTACAGACATTGTTAAGTTGTTGAAGAACTTCAAGGTGTACGGAATCTATCATAATTGTCATTTTATCTACGCTTTCGCTACTTGCTCTTCGTAGTTATCAATGGTGCTCCACAATGCAAAAAGATGTCGCTTGGGATAGATTTCGTAGTCCTTGTCCTGGGCTCCTGAACAAGCCTTGAAAGTCCTGAGCGTCAGAATATTTGGAAACCTCATAATATCTGACAATCGTAAAAGTACTCTCCCTGAAATTGTGAAACACTATGGGTATTAGTGAACAATAACTGAAAAAGTAGATTCAAAGGTGGTTGAGGTGATTCTATAGAACTTATACTGTACCATGTATAACAATGACCAGACGTCTCAGGAGCTCGAAAGGAATTCCGGAGAGCTCCTGGGTGTCTTAGGGGCGTTCCAGGGGTTCTCATGGGGTTCAGAGGCGTTACACAGGTGTTTTCGGGGGTATCGGAGTATTTCAGGTGCATAACATACGGTCCAAGGGGGATATAGGGTTACCTCGGTAGCATTTCAGGAAGTTTCAGAGCACTTTCGGTGGGTTTCAGAGGCGTTGTCGGAGGTTTTGGAGGGTCTCAAGTACGTTACATGGTGTTCGACTGAGGGCTTCGGAGATATTTCAGGAAGCTTTAGGGACTTTTGGTGGGTTTCAGAGGTGTCACGCAGTCGTTTTCGGGGATTTACATGGGGTCCAAGAGTGTTTATGGGGGATTTCAGAGGCTTTTGAGGAAGTTTCCGAGCATTTTCGACGGGATTTGGAGGCTTTTTCTGTAGTTTTGAAGGGTCTCAGGTGCTTCACACGGCCTCCGAGGGGCTTTAGGGGGATTTCGGAGACATTTCAGGAAGTACCAGAGCATTTGCAAGAAGTTTAGAGGCATTTCCCAGGCGTTTTCGGAGGTTTCGAAGGGTCATGGGTCATGGAGGTCCGTGGGGGTTTTAAATGTGTTCCTGAAACGCCCCTAATATGACCCTGACCTGAAATGCCTCGAAACGCCTCTGAAATCCCCGTAACCACATTAAAACACCCTTGAAATCATCATAATCCACTTGAAATGTCCCTGAAACCCCTTGAAACGCTCCTAGAAATCCCCTGAAGTGCACTAGACGAGCACATGTTCTGTTGTGCACATGGATGACAAAGCAGTTTTCAACAGTGTAACTTCCCACACGACTTGGTCAGCCAAAGCAAAATCAAGAAATTTACATTAATAAGGAGGAGTTTAGACCGATGATTGGAAGAGCGCCCACAGGCTGACGAACGGAAACGACCTACGACTGAAAGATTTCACCGCCTCTAAGAACATGGTCATACATAACACATACTTCCAGCACAGCCTTCATGATCGACGTCAGGACATTATGTACTACCTGGTAATGGTAAAAATGTGCCAAAAACTTTCCATGACTTACAACATACGATACCGACGGCGGCCTCGGTATAATCGGGAGTGGCTGAAGCAACCGGATGTCGCCTCAACATTCGCGCAGAACCTCGAGACAGCGTTGCCTGACGAGGGCGTGCTCGATGAAGCCCCTCTCGGGAACTACTGGAGTACGATAAAAGCAGCCATTACCACCGCAGCTGAGACCAATGTTGGGTATGTGGAACCGAAGCCTAGCCGAAGGAACGACTGGTTCGGTTCGACGATGAGTGTAGAGAGATTTTGGAATAGAAGAACGCAGCGAAGGCTGCAGCACTGGACTCGACAGAACGTAGTACGCTATAAAAGAACGCGGAAACAGCAGACCTGTCCCTTCCGGGAAAACAGCGCCGCCAACACAACTAATGATGTGACAAGGAGTGCAGAGCGATTTTGGAGAAAGGTACGCACCCAAGCAGCACCTGCAACATCATCCAAAATGTGGTTTTCTATGCTTTGGTTTAAAAGAGTTGCAATAAAAGCGCACGCAACTTTCATCTTGTCAGTTGAGTTGCATTTAAACTCCGAATATCGTTAAGTTGCAGCTTTGTTTCATAGGAATTACAAATAACATCGTATTTACCATCGATTTATGGAGGCGGAGCTTACATTTTCCTCACAAGTGGCAATACAGTCAGCTTGCATTAAATGTGCTATGTCCTCCTCCTCTTCTTGGCGTAACGTCCTCACTGGGACAAAGCCTGCTTCTCAGCTTAGTGTTCTATGAGCACTTCCACAGTTATTAACTGAGAGCTTCCTCTGCCAATGACCATTTTGCATGTGTATATCGTGTGGCAGGCACGAAGATACTCTATGCCCAAGGAAGTCAAGGAAATTTCCTTTACGAAAAGATCCTGGACCGACCGGGAATCGAACCCGTCACCCTCAGCATGGTCATGCTGAATACCCGTGCGTTTACCGCCTCGGCTATATGGGCCCTAAATGTGCTATGTAACACACATGAAACATCTTACTCTGGTTTGTTTGTTCAGATTAGGTTCCAAATGTGTTGCGGAAAACTTGCGCGTCTTTTCATTTTGACAGCTTTCTAACTTGTGGCAAAGACGGTACAATGAAGTAACGCGTTACTTCAGTAGCTTTTATGGTGCATTGAGCAGCAAATCTTTCACAGAGCTTCTGGTGTAGTGTGCAAGGTGAGTGGTTAATACTCCTGGTGTCCATGGTTCGAGTCTGAATATATTTTTTTCATTTTTTTATCATTCCCCCTAGCTCAAGTTGCATAACGATTTAAAATTTGTGCTTTTTGCGGTTCAAAGAAGAAGCAATTGTATTCTGTTGTCCTTAATTTAAACAGTGAATAAATTGCACTAATGTTGCTGGTACTGGCTTTGAAACAAGTCGTGTTGCTTGGGCAGCGCGGGTGGTAATGCTGCAGCTAATGAAACTATACAAACATAAACCGAAACATCAGACCTGCCGCTTTACGCCACCTGGAAGAAGTGAAGTGTAAAGTGTGTCGTTCTTAAGAAACACGGAAGTTCTACCAGAAGTTCAACGCATCCCTCAAAGGCTTCATCATGCATCTTGAAAGACGGATTTGAGGTGTTTGGAAGTAGCGCTACGACGAATACCTGAATGGCGCAGGGAAGGCAGTCAAAGAACTGACTACGTCAGTGCAGCAGGCTACAAACCACCTTCACGTTGAGGGAGGTTAAGGATGCTATCTAGCAGTTCATGAACAATAAGTCACTGAATAAGGATTGTATCGGAGCTGTACTCATCACGACAGGCCCGGAAAAGTAAGCCACCTGCCTGCACCGGTTGTTAGTCCAGATCTGGGAGACTGAACAGTCACCGAAAAAGTGGAAGGAAGGGATCATTTGCCCCATCTACAAGAAAGGTGACAAGTTGGAGTGTGATAACTTCAGAGCGATCACAATTGTGAATACCTCCTACAAAGTGCTATTCCAGATCATTTTCCGTCGTCTGTCACCCAAATTAAATGAATTTGTGGGAAGTTATTAAGCCGGTTTCGCTGACTGCCGTTCTAAAAAGGACCAGATCTCAACATGCCCTCCAACGACCACCTGTTCATCGACTTCAGAACGATCTTTGGCGTTGTACAGGAAAACGGTGCGTGATGACAAATCGCGTGTTCGCTGCACTCTACGACAATCCCAGTATACAGAAAATGGTCAAGGCCGGAAATGTATGTTAGTAGACGCATGTTGAAGGAATGCCTGACAAAACCCTTGCAAAGTTATAGCGGAATTAGGCATTAATTAAGGAAGCAATCATCGAGATTTTGCAAATAATTTATTAAATATCTTTAACCTCGGGCAAACGGACTGGCGGCGTTGGTGATCAAGTGGTACACTCCACTGGCGATTCCGATGTTCGACGGCTCTCCTCCCATATTCCTGTTGGGACCACTCGAGACGCAGTTGTTGTTCAGGATCTGGTCGTAGTTGGCGCAGCGGACCGAGTTGAACCGTCCGGTACGTACCGACTCGGCGAAGAACTCCCAGGCGCGGCTATGGGCGCAGGTTCCGGCCACATCCACTCCGCATCCTGGCTGCGAGCGTCCACCGTTCGGGTAGAAATCGGCTTGTCCAATCGGCAAGTCGAATCCGAGCAGACCGGCGTTCGTGTGGATGACCTCTACGTAGTTGGCGTCGGTTGGGGCAACGCGTTCATTGGGTGCGTTGATCGAGAACAGGGGCAGAGCAGGATCCAGAGCAACAACCGTGTGCAGACGTCCACGGGTCACGCGCTTTCCGGCAATACCAGCGGTGTGTCCTCCCAGACTGTGACCAGTGATGTACACGTTGTTGAAGGACATGCCTCCGCTTTGGTTCAGGAAGTCTACAAAACGACCAACAGTGGCCCCGACGGCGTTGATGTGGTTGCGGGCAGTCACGTAGTTTGGATTCTGGGCACCTGCTCCCCAATCGACGGTGATCACGTTGAAGTCTCCACGATCCAGATATGCGTTACGAATCTGAGTGTTCACTGGCGATCCTCCGTTGTTGTTCCATCCATGGATGATAAAACGAGTCTGACGACCGCCGTTCCAGAAACCTCCCAATGTTCCAGCGTTACCCAACGTGATTACGTGACCAGTGTTACGATTATTACGAGTGAACAAACGGAAAATGGTTTGGGTATCAGCGTTGAAATGTGCTTCTGGTTCTTCCTGTCCAGCCAAGTTGTAAGGATCGGTGTTCACCAAGTGCAGGTGACCGTTACCGTCAGGTACCAGGGACCAGGGAGATTGTTCGACGGGCATGTGTTCCGTGCCAGTTTCTTCACTGGGAATGTGCTCAAGTCCTTCATCTTCGTTGGGGAGGTACTCGTCGCCAACTTCTTCGTTGGGGATGTGCTCCCAGCCGAATTCCTCGAAAGGAACCGTCTCTGGGCCCAATTCCTCGATGGGAATGGCTACCGCTAGAATGAAACGAGGTTGATTAGTTAGGGGTAATCTGACGAAATCGTAAATCAATGATCTTACCTACAGCAACAGCCAAGCCCAAGAACAACGCGAGCAGTTTCATTATAAAGGAAACGAATGGTCACATTTGGTGGGGGGTATGCGATTTATATAGACTTTTGAAATCTTATCAACAGGAGTCGTATGCCATTAGTAGATGACCGTTAGTTGTTTGATTTGATGTTTTACACAAAATGAAAATCAGAATCCATAGCTGTGTAATCTAATCTGAGGATAGTCTCATGATAAATGAGGCGATCTCATATTTTTGGCAAAGATTATTATTTCAGTTATTTTCCTAGCGATTAGGCTAAGTGATTGGATCCATTACGTCCCCAACAGGCACGATGTGCATGTACAACACATGTCTATTTTTGAACGTCTCTGTTGCCTCCACCCGTTCGTGGACGACTTTCACTCATTAAAAGTGTGGAGTATACAGGGTCTATGAACAGTTCCAAATGAATATTATTATTGTTTGTTTTCGACTCAAAATTACTTTTCCAGGAAGTATTAATATTTTCGTGCTTCCCGCATAAAACGGTATCATATAAGAATGAAACAATTTATAATTTTAAAGATCATTTAAAATAATTACTCTATTATTGGTGTTATCATAAAAAATATCATACATCAGTGATTGAGTGAAAAATACTGACGCTTCCCTTTATCATTTTTGGTGTTTGAATGATACACCGAATGGGTTGTTAGGTATAGTTACCATTCAAAAACAAGTAAGGTACCCCGGGGCAAGTGGGACCTAAAAAAATGCTAGTTTAGTTTTGTCAAGCCAAAAAATTTCAAACATAAATAATTTTATAATTCCAATGGCTCTAAAAGATATTTTTGGTATATTTATTCTTATTAATGGGCATTAAAACTGTTTTAAAAGTTGCACATTCTGTATATTATGCATATAATGAAAAGTGGAGCAGATCTTCATTTACTCCGTATCATGGGGCAAGTGGGACCTATTCGGAATGTTTATACAAATGCCTATATGGTCGGCGTTAAGTCAGAGAGGACCATGTGTATTTTACTTAATTTCAAGAAAAACGACTTTAAAGTTTGCAACTTTATAAGTTTTGAGTTTTTCAACAAATGTTCTTGAATTTTTGCCATAAATCTTAATAACTATTCATCACAACATCGCTCTGTATTGATCGCGAAAAAACGTAAAATAAAGCTTGAAACCAAGAAATTGCTAAGTGATTGATTGTACTTAGTCCACTCTGACTGAACGGTTTTTGGAAAATCTTCAACTAACTACAGTTTACACTTAAGTTTTTACATATTTGATGAAAAAATAATGTACAAGTAGGACAACAGTTAATAGGAGTAGTGTATAATGTGAGCAGGAAGTTTGAATTTGGTCATTTCTGTTATTACACTGTTGATTACCATTTTCAATTTTTATGTTCAGTCAAAGTGGACCAAGTACAAAAGTTCAATATCACATGAAGGGTAGTCAATTAATGAGCTATTTAAGAATTCTTAACTTGAACATTTAATAGCTGACAACTTTTGAATGTATTCTCATAATTCGGTACGTTTTAGAAATATTGTAGTTACACAGTTCATAATAATTTATTCAGAGGACTGGCATTTTTCAAAAATTCGTTCAGACAGGGTGAACTAAGTACACAATCCTTAAATAATCGATAAAATCAATTTCTTCATGAAACGGGTATTGGTACATTTCAATATGATGCCCAACAGCTACTAAACAAACATATTTTGATTTGGAAAGGATTACGAAGAATGAGTTAATTTCAACTATTTTACTTAGAGACACATGGTCCGCTCTGTCTGCACGCGAAATGCCACAATATGCTTCAACACGATGATCTGTAAAATACGATATTGACCATAATAAAATGGAATTTCACGTGCTTTCTTGATCAATAATTATCAGAAAATGCGTTAGGGAGTCATACGATTTGGAAACGTATCACATTTTGATGATAAACTATTTTATTTATTGGATTTCAACCAATACAGATTTTTTCAACTCTCTTGACATCGAGTATATGGTCCACTCTGACTGCACACTATTATCGATTTTTGCAGTTCAATCAAAAGAAAATTTTGCTATAACTCTCGTTAATTGTAACATTAAGAAAATTGGGTGAATGTTCTAAGTAGCTTAAGGCTCAAGCATCCGTCATCATTTTTCGAAAAATAAAAAGCAGTTTTCTCGCTGTAAACCAAAACAAGGATCATGAAAATATATTCACTGCATTATATTCCATGTGGAGTACAGTGAATATATTTTCATAGCAAAAGCTTTTGTTTTGAACGAAAAAACTGCTTTCAAATGTTTGATGATGACGATGATTTCAATGACGAAAAGTTCAACGTTAAGTAATTCTTAATCGAAAGCCCTAAAAAACTAATTTTCGTCAATTTTGTTACTTGGTCCCCTCTGACTTAACGCCGACCATATATGGTTGCTGCTTATATGTAAAGTAGCATAAATTATAAATATCTTATGCGAATAACTATGTTTAGCGATTTATGTTAGAATAGTTTTGTGGTATCGTGCAAAATTACGTAACAAATATAATGATGAATCATTGAGAGAAAAAAAAAGATTTAACTCTAGAAGCTCGTGCAAAACAAATTGTTTTTTATACAAAAAGCGCCATAAAGTTAAATACCGAAAAATTTCCAAACTTGCTTTTCATATTAGGTAATCCATGAATCTTGCCAAAGATTTTTCAAGCTTTACAGATGTTATGCTTTCCCTTACATAATTTTACGATCATTAAATAAATATTTTCAAATCGTGAACTTTGCATAAGTCGTTTTCCAATTTTTTCATACTTTATGGCCGGTTCCTTAACACTCAGAAAAATTCATTATGCAGCGAAAAACGAAAAAAGTAATAGAATCTGCTTAGATGAAAATATAAAAAAAATAGATGGTTTCGAAAAAAATATACCCTACCCAAGAATCAGCTATATCATCAGAATAAAAATAATTAAGTATAATTAAACGATTGATTACTTAAGGCGCCCATTTTTACTTCACTTTTGTGTAAATTTTGACTTAGGCTGAAGAAAGCGAGATCAAACTATGAAAATGTTTTAAAACGACGAATGTAGTGGGGTACGCTAATCTCACTTAGTGAATTGAAAATTACATATGAACAACAATAACATATATTGGTCTCTTTATGATGAGAACAATAACAATTTATGAATTCAAAGTATCTGTCTATGGGATACCTATGTTTTTCATGAAGAATGTTTGCCTTGAAAATGAAAAATAAAAAAATTATGGCTGTAGGTCTCACTTGCCCCGGGGTACCTTATTTTGTAGAACCATTTTTTTGAGCTATTATTCGTCATATCATAATTGTATCGTTATCTTTATTTTGTCAAAATGATAGAGTGTATGATTGAAAAGCATTCTCTATAATAAAGCAAATGAGAATAGAAGAAAAAATCGTTGCATTTGAATGATTTATATTACGATAACAGGGCCGGATTTACAAATGTGGGGGCCCGGGGCCACAGTATTGTGGGGGCCCTCTTTTAAGAGGATATTTTTTTTTTCATTGTAGAAAAATCTATAAAATATGAAAAATTCATCCAAAAATTAGGTTTGTTATTGAAAAAAATAGGCCGACACAAATATTTATTTCACTTTTTGTCCCACCACTGTTTGGCTGGTTGAAATAGAATTTCTCGCGGAATCATTGATGAAATCTATAGAGTTGCTGACCGATTACCAGGTTTCTTTTTTTGAGGAACATTCCTAACGCGACTTCGAGAGTAGTTTCTGGTAAACGCGCAGAATAATTGTTAAGAATTCTTTGTGAAACACATAGTGGTATTTTTAGCGAAAATTCTACTAAAAGCAGCTGAAGAAATTTCATCGGAAATCCATAATGAGTTCCTGATGGAATTTCTGTTTTACTTTGAATAGAATTATAAGTAAAATTTCATAATAATCTTTGGCGGATGAATTTTAAGCCAATTTATTGCGGATTTTTAGAAAAATTTCCACTCTGCGGTAGCCGCCGAGTTCTACCGCAGCCATGAAAATCATCCTATCATTGATACTGAAGGCCAAATCAAAGTATGCTTGCAAGGTGAATTGCACTGAAAACCAACAACAAACAATAATCATCGGCGTCGTATCCAAGGCATCGCTAGGGTAGATCGATGATACCTCAGTGAAAATTAGTAGTCTGACAGCTGCGGTAGCTTTTCGTTCTACCGAAAAACGGAAAGTTTTCTCTAAATTAGCAATAAACAAAACATTTTTTGGAAAATTTTTAAATATTTAAGGATCATTCAATAGTTTCTCCACAAATATCTACTGCAACTTTCATAAGGAACCTATGGATTTGTTGAGAGTTCGCCTTAAATTACACATTCAAGCCAGGAAGAAAAATTCGTCATGGATTTAATCATATTGGACGAATTTCGCCCCAAATCGTATTCGGAGTTGGCAGCACCCTCTCAGATTACAATGAAACTTTCTGGGTATGTACACCAAGATTAGATAAGCCACTTTGCATACTTAGTTTCTTCAAAAATTATCTGGACTGACTTTTGAAAAGGGCTAAACTTTTTTTATGGATTTTTTAAAAATGTTTTTAATCAAAAAATGACTACTCCTACAAAAAAGTGTTGTATGGGTGATTATCACAAAATAAGTCAAATTTTAAGAAAAAAAATACTGAAAAAATCCAAAATGAGCCCTACACTGAAAAAAATCATTTCTAAAAATTCAAAGTTGATTTGAAAAAAAAAAACACCATTTTTGATTTTGATGAAATTTTCTGTCAAGACAGGTAATTATGTTCCCTACCAACCGTCCATACATCACAAGATGGGCACTTTTAAGGAAAAAAAGTTTTTCTAACAAAAACTTTTTCATGTCCAAATTATTATTTTTTCAGTGTCTTTTTTTAAAAACAAACTAAACCAGTGAAGGTTATCTAGTAATCTCAAAATGCAATGAAACTTATTGTGTCATATGCGACAATGCAATGCACCCATATTCACGCAGCAGCACTCTAGAAGTACGAAACAGTATACAATTAGAACACGCATTTCATACGTGCTGCTGTAATTTCTACCCAAACGTTTCCACCCCATGATCTTACCTAATATTAGGTAAGGCTATTTATTAGATTCGAACTACCTTATCGAAAAAAAAAACAAATCATGAGTTGTACCTAAAGCAAATATGAACAAAACAAGAAAATGAATCGGTATCATTCAACGTGTTACTTCTCTTTGGTTATTAAAGGCAGTTCTGAAAAGTAATGGATCAATCGTATAAATCAAAATTCAACAAATTCAAGTGCAGTGCAAAAATAAACAATCCAAAGTGCAACCGTCATAATCTACGGGGCATGTCATTAAGATTGATAGATAAAATTCATTCCATGGGATATACACATGAAATCGACGAATCGATGAGTATTTGTGAGTCATGTCGTGGATTGATAAGTCACAACAGAAGCCCGAATACGAAAAAACGCCGATCGGATGGAAACGACGAAACTATGCAACCATCATTTAGTGGGCAGCAACATCATGATCAACGAGTGGTCAACAAATCGAACATGAGCTGGGTAAGTAAGCCTTCAACGTGTTAGCTTCTTTTATATAACTCATTTTGCAGCTCGTTGCAAAACTACATTTTTCAGTATTCTTCGTATTTATCCAACCCGGCAAGCCTCGTTGGATAAATGTACTACTTGTGCGAGAAAAAATCATTTTTGCAACTCGTTGCATAAATAACTATCATTAACTTTCCACTGCATTCATTATTATATTGTTAACCTTAACTTTTATCTTACAGATATGGTACCATCTATTCCATCATTGGAGTCAATTCCGTCAACAGATCAACTACAGGGTCCCCATAATATTGAGAAGTTTAATACCATTGCTGAAACATTGAGTTTATCGCCAATCTCATCTAGAAACATGAGAAGTATGGAATATCGCATAAACAAATCATTGCAGATTACGAAAGCAGTTCGAAAAAATATCTTCGGAATAGATTCAACGGATGTTGGCAAAGTGGAGGCGTATGACGAGATAATTATGCAGTTAAAGGATAAGTTCAATCACCCTACAACTGACAGAAGCGAACAGATTAAGGGCCGATTTCTTCACCTATCCGGCTTAACGACGTAAGCCTGGTTTATCTTAAACCACACTTAAAATTAAGCCAAATTCTTAAGCCAGGTTTAAATATTTGCATTTCTTCACACCGGTTTAGCAAATAAAGGCGACGGCTTACGCTAAGCCAAGCTTAACGAAATTTCCCATATCATTCCAGTGACTTTCCAATGGAAACGTCATTTTAAGCCGCCGATATTTTGAAATGCCCGTTATATGCAGTATGGAGTAACAACAACAAAGCATATGCAGAAATTTTAGCAGGAAAAGCGGAATCGCTCGGTAATTTTTCCGGATACAGAAGGAAATTAACAATAATGATCTACCCTGACTGTTGATGTTTTGCTAGTATAAAAGATCTACGATTTAGTACCTACTAGGTACATATGATCGTTCCACAACATTTGTTGTTCGAATTTGCCTCTCATTGTACAAAGTTGGAGTGCCACATTGCAGAAAAGGCGTTGCAATGTTGATTTTATGTTTTGATATCCATAATCGCCTTCGAATAAAATTGCATTTCGATAGTGAGTTTTTGAAAATGTGTTTGTCGTGAGATGCTCCAGAGTTTAGACCATTTTTTGAATATGTTTAAAATTTTGAACTGTGTACATTCAATGAAAGCCACAGCAAAGATCAACTAGAAACTGAAATCTCTTAATAGGTTTATTCTACTTTTATTCCATTCGATGGTGTTTTTAATACTTTATTTTAAAAATGTTTAGGTGCCGTTCACAATGCTCTAAAGAAAAGGAAAATATGATCGTGCGTTACGGCCCATGCAAAAAAATATGATTTTAATATAAAAATGCGTTAATACGATGCACGCTGCCTTGTACTAAAATATGAAACGGAATGTTTTTTTGCAGTGCTGAAATAGTTATTTATGCCACAAGTTGCAAAAATGTTGATTTTTCAGCACGAGTTGTACATTTATCCAACCAGGCTTGCCGAGTTGGATAAATACAACGAGTGTTGAAAAAATCGAGTTTTGCAACGTGTTGCATACTAAGTTTTTTGTAATTACGAAAAACACCCATCAATTACAACCTTAACTGCACATTCTGAGAAAACATGCAAGCTGGCTTCCACGTGTATTAGCCGTCTTAGCCTATTATCCGATCAAGTAGGCGTTTCACTAGGCCTACAGAACAGGACAGACCGAGATGGTCTGTCACAAATTTTCAAGCTCCCGTCCAGTTCAGTCTGGTACTTTTTCTTCTAAGAGGAGAAGTTTTTGGAAGAAATAATACAGGAAGTGACCGAAAGGACGTGCGCGGACATAACATTTATAGATTTTCGGCATATTAACTTTGTTTATCATGAGAAATTAAGCCAAACTAGGAGCAAATTGTCCAATCAAACAACAATGCCGAAAAGTACTACTTAAGAGTGCCAAAAGTAGTACTTTTCGACACACTTGTTAAAGTTTGGAAAAGTAGGCCAATTCGATGCCTTTCCACCGATTGAAAAGTAAGCACTTTCGAAACGTAATTACAAAATAGTTATTTATGCAACGAGTTGCATACAACATTTTTTGCAATGGTCAAAATTATTCACTAGAATATGATCATTTGCATCAGTATCATTGTGCTTCTCGATGGTTGAATGGGAACGACCACGTGCTCCATCACGAAATCTGAATCAAGCAAGCCGTGCTATAACCGCAACAGTTTTTCAAGCTCTTACTGTGGTAACACAGGTTGTCAATCAAACAAATGCATTATGATTCATAATGCTACCCAAATGAGATGCATTATGAACCATAATGCATTTGTTTGGATAGTACGGAAAAGTAGGCCGTAAGGTTATTGAAACCGCAAGTATAAAATGAGTTTTATAGTGCTAAATTGCAAAAATGTAATTACGGCCTATCTAGATTCAATGTCATCGAATATCTTTGAAAAAGGCATTAATATTCTTCATGAAAAAAATTGGATTAAATGTGCGCTTTAAAAATAGAGTTTTGCAACGAGTTGCAAAGCGTTTTTGCAATGAATAACAAATCACTAGAATATGATAATTTCTATCAGTACCATCGTGCTTCGCGGTGGTTCGATGGGAACAGTCATGTGTTCTATCATGCTAGACACTAAATTTTGATCAAGCAAGCTGTACCATAACCGTGACAATTTGGCAAGCTCTTGCCTCGACAACTCTGGTTGTGGATCAAACAATTGCATTATGATTCATAATACAACCGAAATCAGTTACATTATGAATCATATTGCAATTGTTTGGTATAGTACGAAAAACTAATCCGCTGTGATACGGCAAGTATAAATCAAATTTCATAGTGCTGAGTTGCAAAAAGATATTTAAAATCCACTTGCGTCGTATTTTCGGCAGTTTCGTTCTCTTCGTCACGGAAGGTTTTTAGAAACCCATTGAACTCAAAGTTGGCCTCAAATCCTTCCAAAGTAAGCTGAATGATATGGAAATGTTTCAGGCATTTTGGCCGTCAAAAAACCCCCACGACGGAGAGAACAAACCTGCCAATAATATCCAACGTCACCCTATTAGGTATTCAAAATAAGTCACGTTTAGAAGTACACCACGAATAATACTTTTTATATATAGAGTCAAGGTATTAGAAGATTTTTTTAGTGTCATCCTAAGTCTGTTTCTAAAACAATAATAACTCTTGAACCATAAGAGACGAAAATATGTTTATTGTGACCTGAAATTACGGAAGGACCGGGTTAAAATTAATAGAAACTTTAATGCAAATGCACTTTCGACTTCCAAATCAGTACCTATGACAAATTTTCAAAACTATCAACACGGTGCCTTTTTGAAGACTTTCAATCTAATGTAAAAACTTGATTATCCCAAAAACCAATGTGAATATTTTATATTGACGACCCGCCGGCTATAGGTTATCATTTTCTTTATCATCGTCTCCATCCGAACGTTTACAATTTTATCGTTCCTAAATGTACATGTTTCATTAAAAATATTTTCTGCTGTTTCAAAAATTTATTTATGAAGCAGGTGAAGAAACCCAAACTCTGCAATTTGCGGCTAAAGCCTGGCTTAACGCTGCTAAGCCACCTCAGAGCACCGCTTAAAATAAGCCACACTTAACGTAAACCGTAGCTTTATTAAACCGGGTTTAGTGGTTAAGCCGAGGTGAAGAAATCGAAAAAAAGTTAAGCCCGGCTTAAATGTTGCTAAGCCTGGTTTAAAATACTATCCCTAAAATACTATCTGTACTTCCTAAGTCTTGGTCGGTAAATAAAATCACAAGAGAGTTTAACGCACCAATGTATATGGCGAGGCAGGTGAAGGATCTTGTTTATGAACAGGGTATTCTTTGTACCACCGAAAAAAGAAGGGGGCATGGTATTGATGACGATACAAAACAAATAGTAAGAGAATTTTTTGATGATAATGATATCAGCAGGCCAATGCCAGGAACAAATGATTTTGTTTCTGAGGTTCGAAATGGAAAAAAACAACAAGTTCAAAAACGACTTTTGATGATGTCGCTCAAAGAGGCTAATATGATTTTTGTAGATATGTACAAAACTGTGAATATTGGTTTCACAGTATTTACACAGTTGCGACCAAAGCATTGTATTTTACTTGATTCTACTGGTATACATAATGTATGCATATGTACTATTCATGAAAATGTAAATTTAATGTTCAACAGTGTAAGAATTGTGTCACAAGATGAAATAATACAAAAAATGCTTTGCGATATTTCCACCAGAACAGATAATTGCTTTTTCCGTGCTTGTGAAAAGTGTGCTTGTAATGAACACATTGAAGAGGAACTTACATTGATATTAGAATCAAATGACAAAGAAGAGATTATATTTCAGCAGTGGTTGAATACTGATCGCTGTAATTTAGAAACGATTATTAAACCTGTTGATGAATTTGTTCCGTATCTTGTTGATAAAATTGACAAACTTATAACACACGACTTTATAGCGCTGTTTGCAGATCAGAAGGAATTTCTCAGCCTATCTTGCTGCATGGGAAATTCCTTGCCTGAATTGCTCAAGAAACCGGTTTTTCTTCCATCGCAGTACGCAGTTGCGAAGAAATGACAATTTAAATGGCAGTCACCGTAGAAAGTTTCTGCCAGGAATCGCTCAAGAAATTTCTTGAGCAATTCCTTTTGAACTCGAAACTGCGCTTATTCATAAACAACAATCATCCTTTCTCAGAAATAAAAAAGATACATTAAAGGATGATGAAATTCTTGCGATTTGTGATTTCTCTGAAAACTATTCATTCATAATTCAAAACGCTGCTCAAGGATATCATTGGAACAACTCGCAAGCAACAATACACCCATTTGAAATTTACTATATGAAAGATAATAAACTTGTAAATGTTAGCTTCATTATCATATCGGAAGTAATGGCTCACGATACAGTTGCGGTCCAGTTGTTCATCTCAAAAATGATAGATTTTATGAAACAATTAACGAACTTTTCTAAAATTTATTTTATGTCTGATAGGGCAGCATCACAATACAAAAATAAGAAGAACTTTGCTAGTCTATGTAGATTCCAGTCAAAGCATGCTTTAAGAGCAGAATGGCATTTTTTTTGCAACGTCCCACGGTAAAGGTCCATGTGATGCTATTGGTGGCACTCTCAAGCGAATGGCAAAGAGAGCAAGTCTTGCTCGAGATTATGGAAATACCATAACAACTCCACGAGAGTTATATAACTGGGCAGTTGTACAGACAGATAAAAATATAACTAAATTAAATTTCTGTTACGTATCCATTGAACAGTACATTAAAATGTCAGAAGATCTCGAAGAAATATATAATAACGCCAAAACAATACCAGGCACTCAGAAATTCCATAGTTTTTTGTCTATTCCTGGCGACAAAGTAAAGGCAAACAGGTATTCTAATTCAGAAGATGAACCAAAAATATTTAGTATGATCGGAAAAAAAATAGAAAAGAACATGTTTGAAATTGGCTCTAAGACATATATATATATATATATATATATATATATATATATATATATATATATATATATATATATATATATATATATATATATATATATATATATATATATATATATATATATATATATATATATATATTTGAAAAAGTCATAATTATAAATAATTGAATATTTAAAAGTGCACTTCAATACATATTGCGATCAAACATTACATTTCCTAAGAAAATACATTTATAATATTTTGAAGTTTTTTATGTATAGGAAAACCCTTCCAAATGATTGAATAAATAACACAAAATCTCCTAGAAAATTGAGTTTCATTGGATTCTGGGATTGTTATGGCCTTCACTGGTTTTATTGTTGATAACAAAATACACTGAAAAAAAAATCATTCGAACAAGAAAAAGTTTTTGTTAGAAAAACTTTTTTTCCTTAAAAGTGCCCATCTTGTGATGTATGGACGGTTGGTAGGGAACATAATTACCTGTCATGAGACAAAATTTCATCAAAATCAAAAATGGTGTTTTTTTTTTGAATCAACTTTGAATTTTTAGAAATGTTTTTTTTTCAGTGTAGGGCTCATTTTGGATTTTTTTCAGTATTTTTTTCTTAAAATTTGACTTATTTTGTGATAATCACCCATACAACACTTTTTTGTAGGAGTAGTCATTTTTTGATTAAAAACATTTTTAAAAAATCCATAAAAAAAGTTTAGCCCTTTTCAAAAGTCAGTCGAGAAAAAAAAAATAGAAAAATGAGTATGCAAAGTGGCTTATCTGGGCAAGGTCTACACACCAAGAAAGTTTCGTTGTAATCTGAGAGGGTGCTGCCAACATTTGTTCGAGTTGGCGCCGAAATCCTTCATTGAAGAAAATCGGATCAAATCTCCGCCTAAATCCGACCTAAAATTCTTGCTTATTCCTTCAAAGGAATAAAGCCTGTATCCGCAATAATTGGGACATAGGAGTACGGCAGTAACTCTTTACTGAATCAAAAAATATTGGCCAAAAATTAACTGAGAACTCTTTGATGGACGTTTATTATTTGTGCAAAATTTCATAAAAATCGATACATTACTTAGCTGTGGATGAGAAACAAACAGACATGGTTTTTAAGATTTTGTACAATTATCACCCATTTTCATTCTCATACTAGATGGTTCTTTTCAGCTACAATTCAAAGTTCTGTAAGGATAATTATGAAATTTTGTGTGCAGTTATGATACTTATGAAGACACTTTCTCGCAAAATTTCATCAACTTTTATCATTTGGATTGAAAGTAAATGGTGTTGAGAGGGGATAGTGTTAGTGAAAATGTTTCATGTTTTTCATGTGCGATGTTTGCGTATTCATAACTTTTGAATATCTCTGCCAATTTCCATGAAATTTTCACAGAAGGTAGTTGATTTTGTGTATAATTATGCCTGCAAAATTTGATGATTATTAGTGTAGCACTTTTAACAATAAAATCGATAAAATAAGGGCTACTCACTAATTGTTGTCTGAGGGGCTAAAATCACGGTCAGTCCCAATATATGTTTCGACTACAAAATTGTTGCACTATTGATTTTTTTTTTGAAAATTTGCCTATGCAAGTAGAGTAGATTGAGAAGTTTGTGTTCAAAATTTCAATCATTTCCTTAATCAAATTCAAAAGTTACAACACTGATAAGCTAAACCAGGGGCTTTACAAAATTCAATTGCTCGCGTTCTACTGTTTCATTGCTACAACAAAAGGTACTTCACCGATTCACATGAAATTTTGCAGGTTAAATGAACACATCTTAAGATATTATCAGGCAAAATTTGAGTAATTTTAATGTATCTATTGCAGAGTTAAACACAGCCACATTTGATTGATTGATTGATTTGTCTTTATTAAAGAAACTTTCAGCCGTTGGCTGGTTCGTCTCTCCACAACCACATTTCTGTGTCCCGATTATTGCAGATACAGGCTTTATTTCAACAATTTTGGGGTTCGATTTGAATAACTTATAAGTATGGTAAGCGAAATCAAACTCTATAATTTCAAAAACTTTTCTTTATTCTGATAGTAACATTTGCAAATCTTCAAAGAACTATGTAGGAATTTTTTAAAAATAACACCAATAGTTTTCGACAGAAATGAACACGAATTTCAACAGAAATTTTTCGACTCTATTCCATAGCGTTTAAGATTTCATCCAGAATTTAGGTGAAAATTTTATTATGTATTTTGCACTACTTTTTTTCGGTTCCCATTAGAAGAAACATTTTGTGGGGGCCCCTGAAATGTGGGGGCCCGGGGCCATGGCCCCCCTGGCCCCCCTTAAATCCGGCTCTGCGATAAACGTATAATCGAAACATAACTGAAGTATTCGGCGTATAATTTCTTTTAAAGGATAATGACACAATGTATATTTGGTTCATGATTATAGGTATTGTTCACATGTGATAGTATTATAAGGAAATTTCTTTCTTACGTAAATAAATAATAATGCACGAATACATCAACCAACATTCCAAGTTGTGTTTTTGAGAAAAAATGTGGTGATAGCAGGATTGTGGCTCAAAGGTTCTGAGCCCGATTTAGACACTTTTCTCAAACCGTTCTGTGATGATCGGGAAAAGCTATTTGCGCATGGTTTGTCCGTAGGTGAAGGTACAATTGATACAGTGCAAGTTATTGCATGCTGCGTAGATACGAAGGCGAGGTGTAAGTTTCAAAACATCAAACAATTTAACGGGTACAATTCATGTGGGCGTGGCTGCTGTCATCACCCTGGAGACATAGTAGGAAAGCAGATCAGATATAGTTATAAACTTGAAATACCGAAGAGAAATCACCAGGAAACATTACATGCTATGGCTGTTAGTAACTCTACAGGAAAGCCTGTAATTAGTATTAAGGGAATTTCACCTCTTATTGGGTTTTCGAATTTCGACATCATACGAAACTGTCCAGTTGATTACATGCATTGCATTCTTCTTGGTGTGGTATGTCAACTTTGCCGTTCATGGCTAGAAACTCCAAATAATTCAAGCTACATAAAAAGTAATATGACCAATATAGATGAGATGTTGACTTCAATATCATTTTTTCAGGAGGCATCACGATAAGCTAGAAAAATAAGCGACAGAGCTTCTTGGAAAGCCAATGAATGGCTCCATTGGTTGATTCACAACTGCCGAATATGTCTTTAAATATAAGGACTGTTCATTTTATAAAGAGGACAACTTTGCAAGGCTATAAAAAGAAAACGCGTAGTTCAAATTTGAGCAGCCTTGGTTAGTTGTTCAGTACATTATATTAGCAGATAATAACCATAAATAAATTGGTTTAAAATTACTGAACTTCATAGAAATGTGGCAAAGTGTTTTGAGAGATCAATTTTTCAATTAAAAAAAAACTAAAGATAAACACAAAATTTCTGTAAAACATCGGTGTATCGTTTTTAATTGCAAAAAAGTGTTTGCCATGCTGCAGCAGTTTGAGTGATACATATTCTGGCAAAATATAAACCTAATCGAAATAATGGTTGTTGAGATATTAAAGTTACAAATTGGACTCGATTTTCAGAATAAAATTTATTTGTCAAACAAAAATGTATAAAAATATTAAATTTTGAATGTTTTCAATGGATCTAGTCGAAAGTACTAATAATGCAAATTCAAATGCAGAAAACCGCTTCTTGATAGCATTGTTGGCTTGGTTACTGTGCTTCATGGCAGTTACCGGAGATAAAACCGCTTCGTTCTATGGAGGTTCTTCTAAATAACGATGTACTCTATTGCAAATACAACGTAACAATGATGTCGAAAATAAAAATTAACATGTAGTTATTTTCAAATAAGGTATATAATTACATAGGGTCAGACCTTGCTGAAAACAAATAATAATAAGCTTCTCTAGAATCAAAAACTTGCATTTATGGAGCAAAAAGTATGCAATTTTTCATTATGGTCATCATTAAGTATTAAATTTATGATGAAGAATGTACTTTAAAGCATATTTTTCTTCGGTATCATTTAGAATGCGATTCTCTTCTATACTGGACAAATTTTGAACTGATTCCTTAGTGTTATTGCATCACTGGACTCAAATAAGTATTTTTTATCAATTTCATTGATAACAAGGCAACTCACTATATCAAGCTGTATAATGCTTGGTGCATTATTACTGACCAACTATTACACTCTACCTTTAGAAGAATAGTATTAGATCCCAACACATTGAAAAGTTCATGAAAATTTTAAAGTTATGTATGTGGAAAGTTGTGTAGAATTTTGAGAAATGGGGTTTTATTGAGTTTTAACGAAAACCGCTTCAGTTCCATAACTAAGGACAAATTGTATAATGTTATATTTTTCCTACACTGTAGAATAGCTATGGAAATTTATGCAAAAAACCGATAATGATTTTATTGAAAAATAAAAAAGATATCACACAAATAAGGTGTCCTCTTTATAAAATGAACAGTCCTTATCTTCCTAATGAACATTTTGATCATTTTGTACTTTTAGTACGCACAGTTATTGAACTATTAGGCGGCAATATAACATCTGAAACATTTGATCGAAGTGAAAAAGATTTGAACGAATTTGTTCGAAAATTTGAAGAACTATATGGAACCCATGAGATGACATATAATATACATTTATTAACACACTTGGTTGATTGCGCCAGAGATTTTGGGCCCTTGTGGGCGTTTTCCCTTTTTGTGTTTGAGGACATCAATGGGCTGCTAAAAAATACGTTAAAGGACCAAAAGAACCACTAATTCAAATCGCTAACAGGTATTTGCTATCGCATAGGTTCCCAAACTTTCAGGTCCGCGACCCCCTTTGGCCAGCAGACGTACTTTACGCGACCCACCATAGAAATTCTCGTATTTGCTGTCTGTTACAGTAAACTATTCCAACTGTGCTTCGCGACCCCCTGGATGAAGGTCGGCGACCCCCCTGGGGGGTCGCGACCCACAGTTTGGGAAACCATGCTTCACACAATACTTCAAATATTTCTATACAGGCAGCCGCATCAGCTTATTGTGAAAGAGTACGATCAAGCCAACACAATGAGTTACCAATAGCTAATAGTTTTTATATACTAGATGATAATATTATCAATAGATATAATGACAACAGAGAATTTTCACAGCTACGCAAATTTAAGTATAATGGATTTGTATTTAGGTCTGCTTACGATGGTATGTCAAATGTTAAACATAAAAAGAGAGCTAACAATGATTGCTACTTTTCAATGCTGGATGGAAATGATACAATCCTCGGAAAAATTTCTCAGATTTTGAAAGACGACAATGACACCTATTTTCTTTTCAAACCTATTACCGAGAAGCTTGCGTTCACTGATTATTCCGAAATATCCGTTTTTGACGATCAGAAATACTTAACCCGTATCGGCCTGAGTCAGCGCATATGAACTAAAAATGTCGCCGTTCAGCGAATACACAACGGATTTGAATAATTTTTTGACAGTACACTCGTACATATGTCTAGTTTGTAAAAGTGGACAGAGAACGTCGAAATGGTTCCTATGGCCGGAGTTATTCCGGTGGGTCACTGGGTCAGATTCGTATAAAAAGGGCTGTTTTTCGGTACACAGAGTGTTTTCCATTATCATTCGCTATTAAACTCACTCTATTTTCACTAAAACTTATACCTCTGCAACCAAACATTGTTTCCACACAGTTTTTGACCGTTTAGGAACTGTCGGATGTGGCCACCGAACATAATCTCCGGAGGAACCTGCCACATACTGTATACTGGGGTACTCAACCATAACCCATTTTTTGCAGCTCTATGTATTGACTTTAGCGGTATAGTGTCTTAGAAGAATTTGTTCTATATACTGAACTCTTTATTTTGGGATTTTCACTTTTGTGATTAATCCACCTAAAAGTGCGACAGAAATTCACTTTTTTCAAAAATGAAGATAGAGTGTTGGAGTCTTCTGCAAAGTTGTAGAAAAATGTATTGTTGGAAAGTTTGCCGAACAAACTATTACCATATTTGCTTAATTATAAGAGATATGTGTCGTTTTTTGTGAACGACCCCTCAACATAGTTTTTTCGTTATATCTTTTTCTGGGAGTTTTTGGTAATTTTCGTGTGTTCTACAAAGTTGTTCTTTGTTATGAAATACACCTCCTTCTGCTTTTTTATCATTGGAATAACGCTCCAGGTGGAACAGAGCCTGCATCTCAACTTAATACTCAACTTAACGTAAATAGATTTCCTTATGAATCCTTGGAGAAATCCCTGGTGGAATCATGGAATGAATATTATAGAAATACCTGGAATGATCATAGGTCTCCTCCAGAATTTATTGAAGGAATTCCTCTTGCAATAACAACCACTAGCGTAGGCAGCCTTTTCTTTTTTCAATTATTCTTTTTTGATAAAACAGTCGTCGTCAACATAGTAGATAAATGTTAAGAAAAGCGGGATGAAGGAGAGGGCTAATCCCCCTCTTCCATCTGTCTCTGTCATGTGCTTATTTAGGAAAATGAGAAGCATGCCAATGCTAGTATTTACAGCTGAGATTCTTTCGAAATTTACTGCTGTGATTCCTTCAAGGATTTCTACGAAAATTACTACAAAAATGTTCTTAGAATGTTCCCAGTAATTCCTATTGGAAATTACCTTGACATTCTTTTAGAAATTCTTACTGGTATTACTTCAGGAATATTGCTGGGATTTATTTATAAATTTCTGGTAGACACCATCAGGAACTTTTGCTGGGATTACGCAGGTATCCCTCGCTACAGATCATCCTAGAGTTCTTCCTGCTGAAATTGCTTGAGAAATCCCAGCAGTAATTTCTGGAGAAGTCCTAGTAGTAGAGTAAAGTGGGGCAAAAGTTCGAGTGGGGCAAGAGTTTCTTTTGAAGTTTTTGAGCTCAATTCAAATTATTTCTTTCGGGTGTCAAGGTTGTTCGAACCCTTTTTGAAAAAGAGTCTTTCACTCCAAAATTTATGAAAATTGATCAATATTTCGAAAAGTTATGACAAAATGTTGGTTTTTGATCAAAAAATTGTAACATGCGGTGGTCCTTCCAACACACGGAATGGAATTGTAATGAAATGTAATTCGATATTTTATTTTGGGACGTAACTAGGTATATTTTGAAGATGCTTTAGCAAGTATAACTTTTTGCAAAAAAGATTTGGAAAACATATTTTACACATAGTGGGGCAAAAGTTCGAATTGTGGGGCAAAAGTTCGAGTCATGTGACAACTTTAGGTAAAAACCTAAAATTCTGCAAAATGTACATATTATCTCTAAGAGTGATGGAATTAGTGAGAAAATTCTGTTAAAGTTCAAAAAAAATGTTGCTTTATCTGAATTTGGCGGAAAACTACTAATTTTTGGTGTAGTAAATTTAACCCTGATTTGTGTAAAATCCAGATCATATTTTAAAGTGTATTCCAGTTCTAACATCAAATATTATGTGGTTTCAGGTATTCCTATTACCAAAGTGTCAAAAGAGTGTCCTACGGTTAGCGAAATTCCACAAACACTAGATTCGAACTTTTGCCCCAGTGGTGGGGCAAGAGTTCGAATAAAACACACACATACAAAAAGTGTTGTAACTCAAAATTGAAAAGACATTTGGCGTAACTTTGTTCAGCAAAATTTTAGCTCATGGATGATAGAATCACCACACGGTATTAATTTATTTTTATCTGCTTCGATTTTTTGAAATAAGTTGAATTTTCAACTAGGGTCGAACTTTTGCCCCACCTTACTCTAATATCTGTTGCAATTCTAAGACATAGTCCTGAAGGAATTCTTGTAGAAATCTCTGGAGACATAGCAAGAGCATTTTCTATAGGACCCCTTAGACAAATCTCTGGAGGAATCTAAGGATATGTAAGGATATGTAAAGGATTTATTGCAGACACCTTTGAAGCAATCCCAAGAAGAATATTTTAAATAATCCTATCACGCATTTGTTGAAGAATTTCAAGATAATGTTTTCATATATTTTTCTTGGATTGTCTCCGGAATGCCTATTGGGTTCCTCTAGGAATTGCTACTGGGATTGCTGATACCATCCAGGATTCATCCAGGGAGTCTACTTGAAGTTCCGGCAGGAATTTTTCCTGTGATTTGTCAAGTGATTTCTCCAAGTATTTTTTCATGAATTCATCCACAGTTTTTTCTAAAAAAACCTGCAATAGTTCTTCCAGTGATTTCTCTATGGACACTTTCAGAAATTACTCTCGAAATTCCTTCATAAATTCCGCCTGTAGTTCCAATGATTCCATTATAATTTATTCTTCAGATTGCTCCTGCAGATTTAGCAAGGATACGTCCAAAAACTCTTCTGGCATTTTCACTAAAACATCTTGTTTGAATTACTATAGAAACTAAGTACTCCTACTAGGAATCCTCTTCAGATTATTTTGGGAACTACTGCTGGGATTGCTATTGGGCTGCTGCTGGGATTCTTCTATAAATTTCAGACTGGAATCCTCCAGGATTTTTCTGAGTTTCCCACCTGCAGGAAATCATCCAGGAATTCCTGGAAGATTCTGGACAGTAATAATTGGAGATGCTAAAAATGCATGAAATTTATCAAGAATTCAAAAAAAAATTAGTAGGAGTTCCTGAAGGAATCTCAGCAAAAATGACTGGAATACAATAATAAATTCCTAAAGTTATCTTTCAATAATTCTCTGAAGGATTCATAGCAGAAATTTCTGGAAGAATTACCAGAGATTCCCTTGAGGAATCCCAGGAAGAGTTTTCAGAGACACCATCAGAGACAATTATTTGAGAAATCCTCTTGGAATTCCTCTAGAAATGTCTGATGGGTTCTCCTAGAAATTTCTGGAATTTCTCCATAGATTTCTCCTAGCATTCCTCCGCTAATTGCTCCGGTCATCCTTTTAGTGATTTTCCCAAGGATTCCTCTAATAATTTCTCTCGGTATAAGGGGTGATACATAAATTATGTCACGCAAAAATCCACCATTTTCGACCCCCCCTCCCCCCTATGTCACACTTTTTGTATTGAACCTTTTAATTTTTCGTATGAGTTGTCACGCTCTGCAAACCCCCCCCCCCCCTCCCCCCTAAGAGCGTGACGTAATTTGTGTACGGCCCCTAACCTTAGAAATTCCTGCACGGATTCATTCATGAACTTCTATCAGGATTTCTCCAAGTATTCTTGTTGAGAATTCTCAAGCACTTCTAGATGATATTTTTGCAGTTTTTGCTCTTGGGAATCCTCCTGAAGTATTTCAAGCAGGAATTGCTTGAAGAATTCCAGCAACACTTCTTGTAGGATTGCCACCACGAAATCCTGGAAAAACCACAGTACCATTTCAGGAGCACTTTCAATAGGAATTCTCAAAGAAATTTGAATAGGATTTCCAGAATACGAAGAGAAATTCAGAGAAAAATCACTAGAGTAATTCGGCAAAAAGAAACTCTGGATGAGTTTGTGAAGAAATTATTTGATAATTTCGAAAAAAATTCCTGTAGGAATCATATGAAGTATTCTTGGCGGAAACTCAGCATACATTCTTGAGTAATATCCATGGTGAATTTTTGGAGGTACCTTTTAAACATCCCTGTAGCAATCACAGAAGGAACTTCTGCAGGAATCACTCACTCACTCATGTATCCTGAGCACCTCTAGGGGTACATAGGGCCAACGTAAAAGATCTCCATCCTGGGCTGCTGCTGGCTTCAGCCTTGATCTGGACCCAGGTCAGGTTCGCCTTCTTTGATTTGCTTGTTGAGGTTTCGTCGCCACGGGCCCCTGGGTCTGTCTCTGCTGCGATGTCCTGTCGGATTCCAATCTAGCGCTTGCTTGCAGATTTCGTCTCCGTTCTTTCGTGGTGTGTGGTCGACTTCCTCCATTTACGTTCTCGAATTTCTGTTGATATAGGTTCCCAACGACATCGTCGATGGAGGTCAGTACTCGAAATCCAGTTCTGAGGCCACCAGGCCCGAATTATAAGCCGCAGACATCGGTTGATGAAAATCTGTAGCTTTTGTATGGTCTCTGCTGACACGCACCACGTTTCGCTGGCGTACAACAACATAGATTTCACGTTGGAATTGAAAATTCGAGTTTTGATGCATTGACTGATCTGATTGGATGTTCATATATTTCGTAGATTCGGAAAAGCGTTGCCGTTTTGATCCGTGTTGATAGCCAACGATTTGGTCTTGCTGACGTTGATGGTAGACCCGCCGTAGAGGAGCGTTCGGTCTGGTCGTCGAGCATATTCTGCATGTTAGAGCGTCGTTGGTCTAGTATGCTCCATTGCAATGGACTGCCATACTAGCCTACGATTTGGTACACGGTCAATTGCCCCCACCATGATCTCGTCGATTACGATGAGAAACAGTAGCGGTGCTAGTACCAAACTACCCGGATGGGGTCCGACAAAGCTCCGTTATGCAGGACTCTGCATGTAAAAGCCTCGTACTGCGCTTCCGTGAGGTTGACGATTTTATTCGAAACTCGTTTGCGTCTCAAGGCGCCCCACAGATATTCGTGGCTCAGACGATCGAAAGCTTTTTTGTACTCAATGAACACCAAAAAGAGGGACTCTTGGAATTCGTTAACCTGCTCCAGTATAATACGGAGCGTGACAATATAGTTAACACAAGATCTTCTGGCACGGAATCCTCTTGCTGCCGCCGGAAAGCCGCGTCTATTTTCTCCTGTATCCGATTCAGGATAACTTTGGCACAGAACTTTGAGAACAACACACAATGGATCAATGCAGAAATCACGGTAGGTATCCTAGAAGATTTCCTAGAGAAATTCCTGAAGAACCTCTTGGAGAAATCCGCTGAAAACATCAAGAGGAACTCTTGGAAAAATGAAGAAATCTTTGGATAACGTCTCAAGGAATTCCTGCTGAAATGCTGAAATTCTTGCTGAGATTGCGCCAGAAGTATGTCCACGTTATAATATACAAATCCATTCTGTGATTTCTCCAAGGATTTCTATAGATATTTCCTATGATTTTTCCATATTTCTCTCTTTAGGAATTTCGCTTGAAACATTACTGGAAATTTCTGAAGGAATCACAGCAAGAAATTTTAAAGAAATATCTGGAGGATTCACAGCAGCACTTTTGTAGGAATCCCAGTTGTAAATATACAAGGCAAGGGATTTGCCCTTTCCTTCATCCCGCTTTTCTTTATATTTATCAAAAAAGAATAATTGAAAAAAGAAAAGGCTGCCTACGCTAGTGGTTGTTATTGCAAGGGGAATTCCTTCAATAAATTCTGGAGGAGACCTATGATCATTCCAGGTATTTCTATAATATTCATTCCATGATTCCACCAGGGATTTCTCCAAGGATTCATTAAGAAAATCTATTTACGTTAAGTTGAGTATTAAGTTGAGATGCAGGCTCTGTTCCACCTGGAGCGTTATTCCAATGATAAAAAAGCAGAAGGAGGTGTATTTCATAACAAAGAACAACTTTGTAGAACACACGAAAATTACCAAAAACTCCCAGAAAAAGATATAACGAAAAAAACTATGTTGAGGGGTCGTTCACAAAAAACGACACATATCTCTTATAATTAAGCAAATATGGTAATAGTTTGTTCGGCAAACTTTCCAACAATACATTTTTCTACAACTTTGCAGAAGACTCCAACACTCTATCTTCATTTTTGAAAAAAGTGAATTTCTGTCGCACTTTTAGGTGGATTAATCACAAAAGTGAAAATCCCAAAATAAAGAGTTCAGTATATAGAACAAATTCTTCTAAGACACTATACCGCTAAAGTCAATACATAGAGCTGCAAAAAATGGGTTATGGTTGAGTACCCCAGTATACAGTATGTGGCAGGTTCCTCCGGAGATTATATCCAGTGGCCACATCCGACAGTTCCTAAACGGTCAAAAACTGTGTGGAAACAATGTTTGGTTGCAGAGGTATAAGTTTTAGTGAAAATAGAGTGAGTTTAATAGCGAATGATAATGGAAAACACTCTGTGTACCGAAAAACAGCCCTTTTTATACGAATCTGACCCAGTGACCCACCGGAATAACTCCGGCCATAGGAACCATTTCGACGTTCTCTGTCCACTTTTACAAACTAGACATATGTACGAGTGTACTGTCAAAAAATTATTCAAATCCGTTGAGTATTCGCTGAACGGCGACATTTTTAGTTCATATGCGCTGACTCAGGCCGATACGGGTTAACCAAAGTCGATGAATCACTCCAAAAATATATTTTAATTCAGTTAGACAGCACATACTGTTTGAGTAAATTACACTATTCTCTTCATGTAGACTAAGCTCGATGAATCGGCTGCATGACATAGAAGAAGATTGTAAACAAAATTATACATTATCAATTGTTTAATTCCCAGTTTGTAATAAACCTCTTTTTATAACCTGTTTGTAGAACACGTTTTACTCTTACTTGAATAAATCCGTTCGAAGTTTCATAAAAATTATACCTGGAACGATTTATCTCTTCAGATTAAATAACGTAGTATCGTTCGTTTTCCATAAAGGCTATAATAATCATTCTTGGAAAAATCTGTTGATTGTTGTGTGTCATACATTTTTTTTATTTTTCCTTTATCATTGTACATTTAATGAACCATTCGATTTATGATGATTATAGATGGAAAGGAAAATGTATGATATTTATCATTCAACGTACGATTTATTTCTATGCGGGTTATCTCTTACCCTCCACTAGACAGAAATGTCTCGGCTTTTCGGGCCCTATGATCAATAACAACTTCAATCAATTTCCATGGTGACATACGCCCATATGCTTAACGTGCCTAGTAACGATTGGTTAGGGGGTCTAAAAAGGGGGTCTCAGCGTGTTGTACAAAATACAACAGCGCGACTACTCGAGGATTAATAATCAAAGAAGTGCTCAAAGAATACTAAGTTGAAGTAAGGCATGCCAAGTTCCAAGGACGTAGAGCCACAAAGAAGAAGAAGAAGAAGAAGAAGAAGAAGAAGCAGAAGAAGAAGAAGAAGAAGAAGAAGAAGAAGAAGAAGAAGAAGAAGAAGAAGAAGAAGAAGAAGAAGAAGAAGAAGAAGAAGAAGAAGAAGAAGAAGAAGAAGAAGAAGAAGAAGAAGAAGAAGAAGAAGAAGAAGAAGAAGAAGAAGAAGAAGAAGAAGAAGAAGAAGAAGAAGAAGAAGAAGAAGAAGAAGAAGAAGAAGAAGAAGAAGAAGAAGAAGAAGAAGAAGAAGAAGAAGAAGAAGAAGAAGAAGAAGAAGAAGAAGAAGAAGAAGAAGAAGAAGAAGAAGAAGAAGAAGAAGAAGAAGAAGAAGACGAAGAGGGGGTCTATAACCGCAAACGGAGCCTGTGGAGTACTAGAGCGCCTTCCACAGTATTTTGACCTTACTGCGCTAATAGAAGCACTGGTGCAGTGACCTAGTGTTTCTCCGAGACGTTCAGCTGTTCATGTTACGTTTTTAACTTGAGGCTACATAAAGGCGAAATTATGAAGATGTTATTGATTAGTTTGAATTTTAAGCTAATCAATAATAATTATGTTGCGCCACCAACACCTCAGCATGATCCGCCAAGGGTTCGACGCATTACCCGTGTCAACACCGAAGCTCCATCGTTGCAGGTGATACAAACAGCAATGCGTAGCATGAAATCGAATAGGGCCCCGGGGGTCGATCGCATATTAGCCGAGAAAGCCGATCCCGTAGTATCCGCACAACAACTGCATCAATTATTCTGCAAGATATGGGAAACCGTGGCATTTCCGGCCGACTGGATGCAAGGCGTCTTAGTGAAGGTACCCAAAAAGGGTGACTGACTGTATGCGGTAATTGTAATTGAATGTAAACACGGTTAAACCCTCCAGATTTACGAAAGCTGGACAAGCGGTTGAGAATGTTTGAAGCTTTCAATATCTGGGTAGCCAAATGGCGGCCGATGATGGCACCAAAATCGACATAGATGCAAGGATCAAGAAGACGAGGAATGCTTTGGGAGTTAAAGAAAATGAAAAAAAAAACAAAACTCGAAAAATCATTCGGTTCTAGTGCCAGACCATAACCCTAACTATTCGATGTGCTATGCTTAAAAGTTGTGCTCAGAATTTGATTCAGTGCAGTGGGATTGAAATGTTTCAGGAAAAGCTTGTTGCACACCGAAGGTGCAACGTTGAAAGTTGTCACGTGCAACAAAAGATTGTTGCGTGTTTCAAGTTTAGGTGTACGCATGGAAGGGAAACTGAAAACGGAGGAATTAATACATTGTTCATGTGTATGAATCTTCGAAGGCTGAATGTTTCATATCTTAGTCGAAGATTACCTTCAGATTCATTCGAATACAAGTTCTAAAGGTTTTCAGTAAAATTAACATATTACACAATGATGAAGGTAGAAAAAAAACAAATGTCAGTCTTGAGAAACATTTTGTGCGAGAAGGTCTTATTTGCTCTGCTGTTTTGTCGATTCAATTAGTTGGTTCGAACAGCTAAAGTGTTTAGTCACACAATACGTTTTTTTAAATTTCTGTTCAATATTCATAACACAGACAAATTCATAACATTTTATTTATCGAGCCGGAATTTCGGGATTGATTTTAAATTCCATCATCACAGAAGATTAAGTTTGTAGTTGCCAGAGGTGTCAGTTCAGTGAATATTGTTGTGACGGGCGGATGTTCGTCGTCGTGCGCGTTGAAAAATTTATAGGAAAAGAATTCGGCTGATGGCGGATCGGCCGATGGATACCAAAAAGTTCACCAGGGATGCTTAGGAAAACGAGTTGCTATGGTTCAGGAAATTTCGCGCCAACTTTAACAAGTCCCAGTTGAAAGCATGCTTCGTAATTTCAGTCCATCAGAGAAGCCCGCGCAACAAAACTTTGGATGGTCGCCGTCGTCGTTGTAAATTTTAGTGGTGGTAGTGACATCGTACAGCTGATGCGTCCCATCAGTTTGTAGTTGTCAAATTGCGGTGCGGCATCGTCGCCGCGATATTTATATGGTTTGTTTTTGTTCTGTTGCTCTACGCACGATTTTTCAAACCAACTCATAATAGCAGCATACGTACTTATTTTGAACGTAATTTTTAAATTGAACCAAACTAGATAGCCACCTTGGGTGATTGGGATTAATGTGATCTGAATGAGTGAAGTGAAAACAAAATAGTTTGAGTTTGCTACGAACTAAAAATAGATTAATATTTCATTGCACATTGCAGCAAGGGACGTGCTTGTATGGATGTTGTGGATTAAATGGGTGAAACATTGTATTTTTGAGGTAAGTGACCTAGAGATAAATACTCTTTTTATATATATTCTGAATCACAAGTTCCATGACAGTGGATTTTCAAATCTAATTGCATATTATATTATAAGAAGGCTTTGACTTTGTAATGAAATAATTAGGGGATTCACTTAACAGCGTAAACTGATTGAACTGATTAAGCGTTGCGATCGCCAAGGCAATCTTTGATTATTTCATTCGCAATTTCATGAAACATTTCAAATAATCAGATAATCATGGCTTACGCAATTGTTTAATCTGTTTAGTGAATACCCCTAATATAAATCATTCTGTCTGTGACATCCAGCGTAAATCAAAATAAGTCTCGATGCGGTCACTGGAATATACTACAGTTGTCATCGGAGGAAACATTCAATTAAAATTCAAGTATAAATATGTCTACAAGACTTTTTTCTTTCAGCTATTCTAAAATCCTAATAAGTACCCCGCAACCCCAGACTGCCGAAAACTATCAATAAACACGGTTTTTGAATGCTACAACTCAAAAATGGGATAAGTGACCAAAACACAAAAATCGTACATATCTTAATGGAGGGATTCGGAATTCTAAGTACGCAATATATTGGCGTTAAGTTTTCAGGAGAACCGGTTGCAGATTTCGTTGCAAGAAACATAGTGTATGCTGTAGTCAGAGGACGCAATTTTATGACATGAGCCATTATGATACGAAAAGTCTCTTAGCTATTCACCCAGTTGGAGTTACCAAATTTCCGTATGCTCCTGTTAGGAAGTGTAGTGAAAACCACCAAGAAGATTTACAAAATATAATTGTCAAAGTTTGTATTACCTGACACATAAATGCAATATAAATAATTTTGCGAAGTATGATTTATAATCTGGATTCATGATTATAATAAAAATATAAAACAATAATGAAATGTACAAACTACATATATAAAGGAAAGATGTTTTTTTGTAAAGCTTCTAAGTTACACAAACTTTCTTTAAAAATCAAAGGTCCTTAAAAACTGAAAAACAATATTGCTAAATGATATGTTTATTGTTACTAACATACAGGTTTCAAGTCTACCTTTTTGCTCAGCTTTCTCTCCAAACAATGTTACAATAAAGATACATGATGAAAGAGGTCAACCAGCGTCTAGCTGAAAGCCCCTTTAATAAAGACAAAAAAAAAAATACATGATGAAATCGTTGATGATTATAATCCCAAGCAACACACTGTTTGTAACCATGTGTGTTATAACAATGACAATGTATCAAGACTGAGTGAATGAGTGACTAAGTAACCTAAGATTAAATGAGAGAGTTAGAAGCAAAGAGGTGTACGTGACAAAAACCCACTTTCGAGTAAATGAGGTAGCAAGTTTTTCACCTTTTTTTTTAACTCCATACAAAAAGTATGGGGTTTAAAAATGGTCCCAATTTCTCCGATATATTGCAATTTTTCTATTTATCGTAAATATAATCTTGAAAAAGTCCTTAAAGCTGAAATATGAAAAATAGTTTAATATGATCAGCTCAAAATCGACAAAATAATCACACATTTCTGTATCTGGGCCCCTCAAATATTATAAGAAAGCCACAATTATATTGTCATACCACTCTGTCTTAAATTATCACAAAACACCTCGCCTCTCAAATACTACATAAGAAACAAAGGAAAATGTCAATGCCATAGGCGTTATTGAAGTTTTTATAAAAACTTAAAATAAAAACTCTTGTGAAAAAAAACCGCCCGTCCCATGAAACGAAAAACAGCCTATAATTACAGATATTCCAACATACCGTTGTCAATGGTTCATCATTTGGAAGCTAAAGAGGTAGACTATCAATAACCACCCTCTATAGCGCTGAAAATCGAATAATCATGCAAAATTTACCATTTCAATTTCACTCCATTTACGACTTCACTTTTGTTCTCGGTTTGTGATTGCCGAAGGTAAATTCTGATCTAAAATACCGTGGAACGGACCTGGTGTGATGTTAAAGACCCGTGACTAATACGCCAAGGATCTTGGATCGAATCTCACTCTCGACATACTCACAAAAAATGCGAGTTCTTCCTTCGGAAGGAAAGTAAAGCCTTGGGCGCAGAGATGAACTAGCCAATTCTCGTTAATGTAGATAAAAACTTCAGTTCAGCCTTACAAAGATCCAAAAAATAAAAAATTAAAATTTGGCATTCCTTACTCCTAAATATACAGTTTTATTATTATTTCCGCTGAATCTAAATATGAATAACAACTTGGTTGTCACGTGACATCAACAAATTATTATCAGCGTAGAAAATCTTCAGCATTATATATACCCCAGAAAACAGATGCCGCACTGATAACAGAGCTTCAAATGGACACAGTTCAATGAAATTAATCTGTTATGCATTTGTTTTGTAAACTGTTACACCTAATCAGTTTGAATTGCCTCGGCAGTTAAAGTTCCTCACTACTGGCATGGAAACACCAGTCAATTTTTAGCTCCAATGAAGGTATTTCATTGGATGCCCATATGACAATGGCAATATGGTTATTGTTCCTTTTGCAACAGACAGTTTTTTTTCTGTTGTTACTTCTCCACTGAAACTGAGCTTGATGCTCAGATTTTATGGATGCATGCATGAGTACATGAGTACAGTTCTCCACAGTTCTGACAGTTCCACATATTTCTCCCGAAATTCTTCCTAGGTTTTCTCTCGGAATCCTCAAAAGGATTCGTTCCGGATTTTATCTTAAATTTTATCTTGAATTTTCAACAATGGTTCCTTCCAAAACGACTTTTTCCCTCAATCCTTTTAGGGATGTTTTATGAAGCTTTTAAAGGGTTTACTTCCGTATCTCATTCCGACTATTTTCCCCGGATTTTTTTTTTCTCTCGCGGATTCTTCCCGAAATTTCTTACAGATTTCTCTCCGAAATCTTAGGGACTTCTTCCGGAAATGGCTTCAAGGGTTCTTTCTGAAATTATTCCAGAGAATGCTCCCGCAAAGCTTCCAGCAATTCCTTCCGAAAATCATCTTGCAATTTATTTTGGCATTTTCACCCGGTATTCATGTAAAGATTTCATCTCGAGTTCTTCTAAGAATTCTTCTCGGCATAGTTCCAAGATTCCGCAGGTTTCTTCCAAAATCCTTCCAAAATTCGTCCAAGGATTTCTCCTCGGAGTTGTTGTAAAGATTTGACTCAAAATTTTCCTGAAATTTATATTTTTTATTTTTCTAGAGATTTATTTCGCAACTCTTTCCAAGTAATATTCGGCAAGGATGTAACTCAGAGGTTCTAATAGAACTCCCATCTGAAATTTTTTCAAAGTTTTTCCAGATATTTCTACTAGAACTTTTCCGAGATTCCATTCGGGATTTTTTCAAAAATGTTGTATGGCTTGTTACATGACAATTTTTCAAAAAATCTTACTCGGAAAATGTTCCAAGATTCTTCTCAGAATTTTTCTAAGAACTTCCCGGTATTATTTAGGAATTCTTCCCGATTTTTTTCTTATATTTCCTGTTGAGTCACTTCTCATAAATATTCCATGGAATTCTTTCTGGAATTCTTCCAAGGTTTTCTTAAGAAGTTCTTCCAGAGATGCTGCCAGAACTATGTCCACAAATTTTCCACACGTATACAACAATTACTCTTGGTATTTTTGTTTCTATACATTAATGCCAATTTTTTCTCAAAAATGTTCAGAGATTTTCAGGATTTTTCCAAGGCTCTCCTTAACATTCTGCCAAGGATTATTTGCAAAATTCTTTAGAAATCTCCTTTTAAATACTTCCAGAGACTTTTTTTGAAATTATTACAGAAAATGCTTCCGGAATTCTTCTAAGGATTTCTCCCGAAACTCTTCCAGGTATTTTACTCCGATTTCAGGATTTTTCCCAGAAAGTCTTACAAACATTTCTCCTAGAACTTTTGCAGGCATTGATCCCGGAGTCTTCTCGGATTTCCGTGGAAAATGTGCCTCAGAATTATAACAGTTATGCTTTTGAATTTTCTCAAAAAATTTTTATAAAAACTGTCCATAGATTTCTTTGAAAAATTCTCCCACAGAATCCTAGAAGAATTCCTACAAGATCCCATCCGGAATTCTTCCAGGGTCATCTTGCGGAATTATTCAATGTATTTCTCCCATAGATTTTCCTAGTTTTAATCGCGGAAAATTTTCAGGATCATCTTGCGCAAATCTTCTACAGATTTCAGCTGAATTTTGTCCAGGATTTGGCCCTAGATTTTTTCAGTGCTTTTTACGATATTATTTGCAGATTTCAGAATTCTTCCGAGGGCTTGTTCTGGATTTCCGTATTTTTGCTGTGATCAATCCGATTCCTCATGAAACTCTTCGTTAGATTCACTTCGGAACTATCCCAAGGACTTCTTCCGAGATTCTTCCAGGAATTGTTGTCGGAATCCTTGCAAGGGTTTCTCCAGGTATTTTCTTATCCTTTTTTCCTGAGGTACCTTCCGAAATTGTGTCAGTTATAGGATTCCTGGCCTCCCGGGAATCCTTCCAGTTATACTTATGACACACATGTGATACAAGAATCACTGTACAATTGCGCTTGAAATGAGTGCCATACTGAAAATTCTCTCCGTTCAAGTCAGTCTTGTTAGAATTTTCTTGACACTGCGTACCGTTGTACAGGAATCACGCTCGTATCACATGTCTGTCTGGGGTATTATACATTCCAAAAATCTTCGAATCGAATTTTTTTCAAGAAATTTGTGGAAATCTCAGCAGGTTTTATTTCTTGCCATAAGATTCAAACCAGGTATATCTTCTGGCATTTCTTCCGGGCTTCTCAAAGGTTTTTTCTAGATTTATTTTTCTAGAAATCCCCTTTTGATCTCCTCAAGGTTTTTTAATGATTCTTCAAGGACTTTTTTGAATTTCTTCTAGGGATTCTTTTCGGAAATCTCCATAATATCCCCCCGTTTTTTTTACAGAAATTTCTTCGGGATTATTTTTCTAAAGATCCTATCCTAGATTTTTTCAGAATTTCTCAAGGATTCCTACCGAAATTATTCAAGGAATTCCATTCCCAAATTTCTGAAGGATCCCAGTTAGACATTCTGCAATTCTCCCAAAGATTTCTCGAGGAATTTTAAGACTTTTCTTCCTGAATAGTTTCCGGGATTGCTTCCGGAATTTTTACAAGGGTTCCTCTCGAAATTCTTCCAGGCTATTTTTTCGGTATTTCCAAAACTGCAATTTCATAAGAAATTTAAACTTGAAAAACTTGAAAAGGATTCTTCTGGAAATTCTTCTAGTTATTTATTTCGGATTTCCTCCATGGTTTTCTTGCAAAATTCTTTCAAGACTTTCCTCGGGATACCTTTCTGAAAATTCTGTTGGAATTCTTCTGGATATTCGTCCCGGGAGTATCCCAGGGCTTTCTCTAAGAATTCAAAAAAAAAATCTTGTCCGTGGCCTAGTGGTTACACGTTCACTTTTAGGTGAATGGTCATGGGTTCAATCCCAGCCCCGGCACTTGGTCAGTCGCTCTTCCCCTCGAGAGTGACTGGCACTTGACCGTCTTCTGAGCTTTATAGCTCAAATGGACCCGGATAATTGAATATCGGCAAAACGGAAAAGGAACAAGAGCCACACATCAACTTCCTTGTGCACATCATTCTACCATGGAAATAACAGCAGCACAAAGGCAACCAGTTCGATATAGTAGAATTAGGAACAGAATACATTTGGGCGCTGTACAAAGTGTTAGCGCAGCGCCAATTGGGTTTTTAAATTTTGAAATATGTGTTGATTTTTTGATTTTATACGAAAGAGCACCTTTTTCTGAGTTACTATGATTTTTTTTCAGATTTTTAGAACTTTGTTTTGGTACATAAAATCAATTCCAAAGAGATTTTTTGAGATCACCTTTTGACAGGTGGGCAACTGTTTGACAGCTCCGCCCAGTACAAACTGCGACGAGGGGTGATTCGACCAATCGCTCCCATACAAACTTCAAATTGATTTTTAAATAGGTTCCCAGACTCCAAAATTCATGAAAGTTTGGATTTCGGCTCAGTTTGACATGCAGATTCAGAATATCGAATTATCTCAACACCGTTAAAGAAGACAATTGGAATCGCTCATGCAGTGCCCCAGTAGACGAAAGAGCTGTAAATTAGGTTAAGTGGTTGAAGAAAAAAAATCTTTCCAGAACTTTAACCCTTACGTGGCCGACAGGGTACCCGGGTACCCAGCGCCCATTTAAAAAGTACGGTGTAGAAAAAATCAAAATTTTGTCGGACACATAACGGTTAACAAGAAACTCCCCTCGGAATCCTCCCAGAATTCTTTCCGGAAAGTCTTTCTGTGATTCTTCTCGAAATCCTCGTAGAAATTCCTTCTCAAATTCTTCCAAGGATTTCTTCCGGTGCACAGGATCAGTTAATAAAAAAAAGTTAAAAAAAAGGTTTCGCCTTATGCAGAAGCAGCAGCATTATCCTAATAGTTCCGGGTCTTTTGGCCGAATGCCATTTGGCTGAAAATAATGATAACCTTAAATTATCATGCCACTGTTTCCAGACATTCGTTTAGCCGAGGCTAAAAAAAATTCAAAAAAGTGCCAGGAAACTCATACAAAAGATTTTATGATAAAACTTTTTTATCGTAGTGATAGTATATCTAGTACTGTTTTATAAAAATGTGATACATCACACTTACATATACACTGAAACAAAAACGAGGGTAAAAACCCTTCAAATGTCATTTTTTGCCTAGACATTCGTTTAGCCGAATTGTACAATTTGTAGAATTCCATAATAAAAAACTATCAATTTTCGAAAAATATCCAACAAATTCATTTTGTATGGTGATCTGCATTATAGATCGACTTGTAAATCATGAATTAGATCGTTTTTGGAAGTGTTGCCATCAGTGCTGAAAATTTCATTTCGCCATATCTAATTTCAACCACCTACAGCTCATTTTAGAAGCTGAACCTGAAATGAAATTTTGAGCACTGGTTGCCATATTAATTTTGCATGCATCTCATATAAATATGTCATAATATTTTAAATGTTTCTCAATTGAGATTTGATATAGTTATTTTTATCGGAAGTGTTTCAAAAGAATCTAATGAAAGTTTTATGACCAAAGCAGGTTGAAATTTTGCGAAAAACAACGTTTTTAACAGAAAAAAATAACACAAACCATCGAAAAATCACGTATTTAGGTATTGTTTTGATGTAATATGATGGTTTCACTTGCATAAATCACAGCGTTTACTACTATCACGTCTTCTAATAGCTCCCAATATCTTCTAGACTGAATTCTGGCTGAAATAATATACATTGGACGGCTCATATTTCGAGAAATGGCACCGAAAGTGTTCAAATTTCTAGTATGAACTACTTGTTTCATAATTTAGACATTCTTTTCAAATAAATCATGTTAAAAATGAATGTGGTTCACAACTAAGACTCATTTATAATATATTTCTTCAGATTGAATGAAATAAGCCAATTATTTAACCAAATCTTGCATTTTTGTATGAGCATCTGCTTTTGAATAAACAGGGTACACAAAATCTGACACTTCTTGCAGTTCTTTCACTTTGCAGTCTTCTAACTCATTTAGTAATGGTAGTATCAAACAAATTTACTCCACAGGCATTAGGGCACGTATTTATTTCAATGCAGAACTATTTATTTTAGCTTTTATCATTCCCATTTTAAAGTTTAACCAACCAAAAACCAATATGCTTATTTTTTTCATGACATTTTATGCAATAATTTGAACATTTCTGACAATAATTCTGTGCCATATTTTCTAAACTGCTAATCTAGCTTACGTTTGAGTATTTACAGAAATCATTTTTCTTAAATAAATTTGTTTATCGTCGCTTCTCCTTATCGGGACATTTTTTTATAATATTTCTCTGAATTTCACAAATAAATAAACTTTTAAGGTCAAATATCTTGACGTATAAACTAAATGCCTTGGAGTATATTCTCGAAATATACTCACGAAATTGCAAAAAATCTATTGAAAACCAATTTTTCATATACCTCGGCTAAACGAATGTCTAGGCAAAAAATGAAATTTGAAGGGTTTTCACCCTCGGTTTTGTTTCAGTGTATATGCAAGTTTAATGTATCACATTTTTATAAAACTGTACTAGATATACTCTTACTACGATAAAAAAGTTTTATCATAAAATCTTGTGTATGAGTTTCCTGACACTTTTTTGTTCTCGGCTAAACGAATGTCTATCACTGTATAACAGTATACTCAAATGTACAGCCTATGATTGAAAGAAGGATAAATCTCTAACAAGAATATTCGAGTTTTCAACACTAACTAATCCTTCAATGTTAAAACTAGAAAGAATAGCCTATGATTAAAAGAAGGAAATATTTCTGATGATCATATTGACTACAAGAATGTTATCCAGAGTTGATGATGATCATAATTCGGCCAAACGGCATTCAGCCAAATGGCCGGACGTAGCACTATGGGCCAGAAATTAAAATTTCGCGACAAAATTCAAAAAAGTTGTTTTTCTAAGATCAATCAATTTCCATATTTGTATGATTGTTTGGGCCACGTTTGATTGCATACCGACTGATTTTTTCGATTTGTAACAAAATTGTATCATTTTTTGTATGGAGAAACTTCTTATAAGCGAAAATTCTCGATTTTAACCAATGTTAAGAAAAATGTGATTTGTGGTGAAAAATGTTCCCAAAAAATATAACGCATACATTTCCTAAAAGTTAATTTAGTATATTTTGTATATTTGATGCACAAATTGCAATGTTTTAAGTTTAAAAAATAAATTTTACAATATTTACTCAAATTTTACGGTTTATTTGCCAATGTGTTCAAAAAGTAGGAGTATTCGACCGTATTCGACAAGCAACCGGTCTAGGATGCTAGTTTAGACTCTTCTTTTTCGAATGCTACCGGACTTTTTTGCGGGAATTTGCGGGAAAGCAAGTTAGAGTGATTTTGGTGCTTGCTTTAATTTTACAATATTTCACGCTGTGCTTCAATAATCATCCAGTTGTGACATTGCGACGCAATGACTTCATGGCTTGCGAAACAATATACATAGCAACAAACAACTTTCATTCTGGAAGGGTTTGCTTCAGATATAAATGTAATTATAAGCTTTTAAATCAATACCACAGACTTACCTAATGTGCAATGTTTCGGTATATCAATCCATGTGATCAATTAGAATTTTAAAATAACTCAACTTACATACATATGTACAGATGAATACGTTATTAGTGTGTGTAATAAGGAACGAATCCACAGCTCACGTGAGATTTTAACTCACGACCCTTATTTGCTACACAAGTGCTTACCGACTTAGCTACAGAGCCAATCAATGACACGGCATTTTAAATATTATAATGAAAATCAAATCTTTTCCCTAATCGCAAATATATCCATCCCACTTATACATATGTACGAAGAGCGAACACAATTTGTTTATTGTTAACATACTGGCTCCGAGTAATTTGGCCGAACGCCATTTGGCCGAATGTCATTTGACTGAACGCCGTTTGGCTGAAGAAGAAACAATTGTGTCACTGTTCTCCACGTCAGTATAACTCAAAATATTCGCCTATGATTAAAAGAAGGAAAAATCTCTGATAAAATATTGACAGTTTCAACGCCAACTAATCCGTGAATTGTAAAACTAGAAAGAATAGTGAATGCTTAAAGGAAGGAAGAAGGAAAAATTAATGATGAACATATTGGCAGCTAGAATGTGGATACACAGAAATAAAAATTAAAAAAAAAACAAGAATGTGAAAAGGGGTCTCTGAATTATTTTGAACATAATTCGGCCAAGCGGCATTCGGCCAAATGCCGGACATCTGAAACACCTAAGCAGCGATTTTTTTCACCAAAAACTTATCCATTTATACATAAATTGAGCTTATTAAAAATCATAATTGACCACACCAATTGATGTACCGAATCTTTGCACTTTAGCGTGTTGTATTGATTTTAACGCCTACAATCACAGTCTTACCTGAAACAATCCTTACAGAATAATAGTAGTTTGTTGCTATGTGTATTGTTTCGCAAGCCATTAAGAGATTGCTTCGTAATGGCAAAAGTCTGTCTTAGTGTGGATGGTTATTGAAGTACAGCGTAAAACATTGTAAAATTAACGCATGCACTAAAATCATTCTATCTTGGTTTCCCACAAATTCCCGCAAAACCGTCCGTCAGCTTCCGAAAAAGTAAAGTCTCAACTAGCTTCCTAGATCGGTTGCATGTCGAATACTACTACTTTTTGAACAAATTGGCAAATAAACCGTAATATTTGAGTAAATATTGTAATATTTTAATTTTAACTTAAAGACATCGAAATTTGTGCATCAAAAATGCAAAATCTCGCGTTTAATATCACACGGGCGTATCTACAATGATCGATTTCTCTTCATCGATTTTCTCTTTGAATTATTCCGTGAAATACGACCAATATTCGAATGATCTCTCGGTACGTTTCGGTGAAGGATAGCTAGAAATAGCATCTAAAACAATAAGAACCGAAAATGATTTGCAGGCCAAGTTATTAACCAAAAAGAAAATCGATGAAGAGAAATCGGTTATTGTAGATACGCCCGTATGATACCAAGCGCTAGAAATGTACTAAATTTGCCGTTAGGAAATGTAGGTGTTATATTTGTTGGGCACATTTTTCACCACAAATTACATTTTTCTTAATATTGGTGAAAATGGAGTATTTTCGTTTATAATAAGTTTCTCCATACAAAAAACGATACAATTTTGTTACAAATCAAAAAAATCAGTCGGTATGCAATCAAACATAGCCCACATAGTCATACATATATAAAACTTTATTGATCTAAAGAAAAAAACAACTTTTTTGAATTTTGTCGCGAAACTTTGGTTTCTGGCCCATAGTGCGTAGGTGCCTGGGATCGTGTTATACAAAACAGATGCCTTTGAAACTACATATATTAAGCCTAACTTTACCAAACACCGTATGTAACATATGTAAACAAAAAAGAGTTTTGCACATGACGTGCTGAATTTCACTTACCTTTGGGATGATTTGTGAAAAAATACCCGGATTTTTCACGTTTCTGAAATGCCCAATGTATGAGTTGCTATGGGAACAGCGAACTTTCCCTTCGATTTTCTCCTTTCGTAGATTTGGTTAGATACGGTGTTTGGTAAAGTAAGGCTTGATATGTTTGCTTGTACCATGATTTTTTTTGTAATTACGTTGTAAAATGTTTTACTTTTCAATTACCTGAAATGTGATGAAATGGCCTACTTTTCAGCGCTGATGCAAGTGTGCCGAAAAGTACAACTTTTGATAAAAGTGCTGAAAAGTAGCTCTTTTCGGCACCTTTGCCAGCACACACTTTTTACAAACCGTGTCTTTCGTAGATTTAGCAACTTGCTAATACATTAACTTATCAGCTGTAATCCCAATTTGGGCGGTTTTTGTTCCTGACAGGACTGCAAATCGGGTGAAAAATCAGCTGCTGAAGCTATATACACTCCCGATCAAAAGTTTGGGGTCACCCCCTCAAAAACATGTCATTTTTTTATGCCCATATCTTCGCCAATTTGCGTCCGATTTCAAAATCCTAGGTTCCATTCAAAAGATAATAAGTCAAAAAAACTTTAAATTTTATAGAAACTTTTTCAAAAAAAAAATTGTATGTAAACTTAACCCAAAGTTGCCAAATTTTATAAAAAATGAATATAAACTTACGGCAGTGTCGCTGGAAATTGGGTCGACCAAATTTTAAGATGAGAGCGGTAATATAACCCATTTTCTATTAGCTTTCAACTGCTTTTTACAGAACTTAGCTAAAAAATCTAGAAAAAAAGTTATTAAATAAAATAATCCTTGATGTCATCGACCAAAAGTTTGGGGTCACCCCTCAAAATAATGTATCGGCCAAAAGTTTGGGGTCACTATCGGTAAAACATGGAAAAGTGAGTTGTTGATATCTTTCATTCAATTTGAATTCTTGTTGGCTTATTTAAAACAAAATGAATGATACTTACTGCATAGACATTGAACCACACATACCGTCGTGCGGGGCTACTTTTGATATGCGGGGCTACTTTGGACACTTTAGAATATGGATTTTTTGAATTCAAAATATGGTTCAAATCTGTTTGATGTCTTTGGGACTATTATGAAGCAATAGTTTGCCCTTCATTTGGTTGAAAATATTTTTCAAACAGACCGTTTATTGCTTGTCAGGATGCGAAAAAACATCGAATAAACCAATAAAATAAACATCCCGTATCAGAACATTTGGTCTGTAAGCATTGTTTCTACAGTTCATAAATTTCAAAGGGTTGATCAATTCATTCAAAATGTATCAATGTAGCATAAACAATCGAATATTTGTGTCGTTATACATTATAAATGACCGTTTTACCTAAATTAAGGATTGATGGTCCCTTTTTTCAGGAATATTTTTCAGGAAACTTTTTTCTATATAGTAAAATCACGCTGTTCATAATACCAAAGGAAGCACAGAACCATCTTAAAACGCATATTTTTATTGAAATCATGTCTGATATAGTATACTACAGTATTGGTACAAAGTAGTTTTCTAAATAACCCTGGAATTTGAAATGCAGTTTTGTTATATATAAAAATGTCCAAAGTAGCCCCCATCCGGTTCTCTATGAGAAGTCTCCGATTGGTGTATGAACAACTTTTTTGTTTATTGATGGATTTAGTTCAAATTTTGCATACATCCTACATATATACTCACGATTATTGTGTGTAAAAATTGTGGAAATCCATTCACTATTCTGGGAGTTATAATGCCGTAAAGTTGAAAAACCATGAAAAAGTGTTTAAAGAAGCCCCGCACAACGGTATTTGTTGAAATTTACATACTAAAACTTAACGTAAAGTTGCCTCATTTTGTGAAGTGTGGTGAAATGTGTTAACTTTACATAACATTTTTATACACAAAAAGCGTTAAATACGTTAACGACATCAAACGTAAATTCAGTTAATTATCTTTGAATGAGCCAAAAAGAATTAAAATTGAACTGTAGATGACGAAGATATTACCAAATCACTTTTCCATGCCTTACGAAAGTGACCCCAAACTTTTGGCTGATACATCGTATTAAGGGGTGACCCCAAACATTTGGTCGATGACATGAAGGCTTAATTTACTTAATAACTTTTTTTCTAGATTTTTTAGCTAAGATCTGTAAAAAGCAGTTGAAAGCTAATAGAAAATGGGTCATATTACCGCTCTCATCTTAAAATTTGGTCGACGCAATTTCCAGCGACACTGCCGTAAGTTTATATTCATTTTTTAGAAAATTTGGCAACCTTGGGCTAAGTTTACATAAATTTTTTTTGAAAAAGTTTCTTTTAAATCATGTTCGAAGTTTCTTTGACTTATTATCTTTTGAATGGAACTTAGGGTTTTGAAATCGGACTCAAATTGGCGGAGATATGGGTCTAAAAAAATGACATGTTTTTGAGGGGGTGACCCCAAACTTTTGATCGGGAGTGTACTTATCTGACTTTTGCCGATCCCCACACACTACTGTTTGACAACGGGATCTCGGTCATAGGCTACACCATAGCCTACCTGATCGAAAAAAAACTGCACTGCCGAGCATAAATGTTATGTCTGTGCACGTTCCGGAAAACTGACAGTTTTTGGATGATTCAAATCGTTCAGAGGCGATCTAGTACTCCACATCAATTTGATCATGTGAAGAACGATTAGGATGACGTCACATGTATACATCCAAAATTTATGTTTACATAGGTTACTAGCCTACCTTGTAATATTTATGCTGTGCCCCGATCACTTCCAGTATTATTTCTTTCAAAAACTTTTCTCCTCTTTGAAGGAAAAGTGCCAGACTGAACTGGACGGGAGTTTGAAAATTTGTGACAGCCGCCTCTGTTTGTACTGGTCTGTAGGCCTACTTAATCTGGTAATAGGCTAAAACTAAAGACACTATATGAAAAGACACGAAATGTTCCATTTGAAATTTCAAATTTGCTGTCAATGTCATTCTAATCAAGCAGTAGACCTGTCAAACGCGCTTTAAAGCATTACTCGACAGCATCATCGTCATGATGCGACAATCCTCATCAACAGCAACAATCATCAGATTTCGTGTCTTTAGCATACAGTGTCTTTAGGCTTAAACACGTGGAAGCTCGCTTGCATGTTTTCTTAAGCTGGTAGTACACCGGGTCAAATATTTGTCCAAAAAGAAACCAATGCTCAAACATCTTGTTTGACTCGATCGAATTTTCATTAGTGTCAAACTGATGTTGTTTCTTGAGTTCTTTCCTTGTCAAATATTTGACCCTGTGTACTACTGGCCTTAGTGTTGTATATGTGTAACAAGTTAAGGTGGTAATTGATGGGTGTTTTTCGTAATTACAAAAAAACTTAGTATGCAACTCGTTGCAAAATGATGATTTTTTCAGCACGAGTTGTACATTAATCCAACGAGGCTTGCCGAGTTGGATAAATACAACGAGTGCTGAAAAAATCGACATAGATAACTATTTGATAAACGCAAGATAAACGGATAAAAAAATGCGATGCTCAAATCAAATAAAATCGTCACTGGAGTCACTTGTGTCACAACTATCCATGTGTCGTTTTCAGTTTGACTTTGAAACATTAGCCAAACGCCCCGTAGAGCGTCGTGACTTGGGCAGCGGTCGTACTCGTTCAAACTGCTCTTAGAATGCGTCTCTGTCATCATTAGTACTTCCAAAGTGTAAACGTTGATTATTTAAGCAAAAATTAAAAAAAAATAATGTGTCATTGATCTAGACAGACGAATCATGGGTGATTGAACAGTGAAAGCAGTACTTCGACGAACATCTGAACGGCGCAATACATTTTACGATAAAATATTCTTACGCACCGATGGTGCTCAAGTACAAACACTGCATTTGTACTAAATACTTGTGCTTCATTTTATCTGTTAACTATGAAATACAATCATAACTGCCTATAACACCTTCATAAACAGATGTCTAACAAGCCAACCGAATTCCAAGTAATAGAGCATCAGACCAAGACGAAACAAATCGACACTGATTCTTCATTAGAGCCTAACTGACATTTTCGATTTTGCTTCATCGATCTTTGTGTTATTACGGAAAGTGTATTAAGTTTTTTCAAGAGTTTTTGGTTGAAATGCGAAGACGACGACTACATCTTGCTCTAGTAACAAAAAGAATAATGATTTTGTTTGTTTTGATCAAGTTATTAGCGAAAGAGAGAGTCACGAAGAGAAATCGATCAAGTCAGTCAGGCCCTTAAGAAAAATCATTGTCGAAATGTTCCAGCTCAAATATGGGCTCTGTGCCATGGTACCATGAGCTCCAAAGCTCAATGTTCAAAGTATTAACTCTATGATAAAGCCTACCCCTTTTTCCGCCAAAATTTATACCCTTCTAGGAACGCCTATGCATTTAACCCGTTTAAAACACCGTATGCTTTTATTTCTTATCATTGCAGATTGCTGATCCACCAACACAGCCCATCTCAAGTCCGCGCCCGTAGGTACACAACCCGTTAGAGAATGCTAAGACTGAGAAAAGACCGTGATAAACATATCGCTCGCCACCGCGCATTATTGTTCCAGTGCCCGCGTGATTCAGTTCGAACGCGACCAATAGCATAACACTCCGCTGGCTGGTGGTTCTTATTATTTATAGTGGTTTCAAATTCGAAACTATCTAAACAACGCGTAAAATGAGTTTCGACTGATGCGACTAATGTTTCAGTGAATTTTATTTGGATTTAACTTCTATATGAACGTAAGCTAGCGTTTGTATTGAAGGATTGGAAGTGAAATTGTTCAGATCAGTGATGCGAGCTGTGTTGTGAGTTGTATTTTGGGGTTTTAATGTGTCCACTTCAAATATGCTTTGTCTGTTACACGCCGTCATCAAATATTTATATCAAATGTGATAATGCATTTGAAGCAACAACCCTTCTAGATTACCGATCATTGCGCGAGTTATTACCCGTAGAGTGAAGACCGGAACGTGATCCCTCAGCTGTTCCAGTCGTGAACAGAACGGTGAACAGCTGATAAGCTCGACGGTTTTTTTTTCGGCGCTGCAGTGAGTGACACATGTGATATATTCGATGATGATGGTCCAGAAGATATGCTGCTCTCGCTGCTCGGAGACATCAACATCATTGTAGATAGGTACGAGAGATACATGCTCAGTCATTGGGAGCAATTTGTGTGCTGCTGCTGCAGCTGGAGATAGTGATAATCAGCCACGGGAAGTGCCTACGTGACTACGAGTGTACAAACTGTATTGAGTGTGTGAAGTGAGAAGTGTCTCAACCTGATCCGTCATCCGGTGGAGATCCAGGATGGCGGCAGAACCGGCTCAACTGCGACCTCCGGATGGCGGCTGGGGATGGATGGTCGTGTTTGCCTACGGGATGGCCAATGTAAGTTTCATTTCATTTAACATAAGGACTGTATCGGAAATTAACTATAAACGTTCACAATTGCCTAAAAAATAATCTGATCGAAATAAACATAACTTTATTTTTGGAGATACTATATAAATCTCTTGAATAAAGAATGGCAGTTCTAATTTTCAAAAAATAATCATTTAACTTGGACTTTTATCTCAAAGATTGCACAAATGTTTTTAAAATTTTGGACACCTCCTAAAAATTTAAAATTGCGAAAACTGTGGGAAAATATTTAATTTTTTTTCTTATTTTTGCGCAAATATATTCTTTTCCAGAATGCTCATGATATAGGAAAATTATTTTTATCAAGAAAAATTCGCTCCGCAGATTAGGGCAATTCTTAAAAATGAAAAAAGGCCATTTTTCGAGGAACTCTTTTTTTATGCGTCTTCAAAGAACGATTACGCAAATAATAAATACAAAATGTTGAAAATTTGCATTTTTTTCGATTGGGTATGTATTTAAATCTATTGAAGATGTAGTTTTACCAGGAAACGGAATTTTATAACCTCTAAAGATTTTTAAAACAGAGCGTCAAAGTTCGACCAAAAAGTAGGTGTTTTTTGGGATAGCCCATATTGTTAATGTTGGACGTTTTTCTATCCAAAATAAGCATTTCAAAAGTCGGTTTTGAGTGATATGTTATGTGTACATAACTGCTAGTAATAATCATTATTTTCCAGATTTTTCCCCGTACAATTTTTGTTCGTTACAAATGATTGAAACGTTAAAAAAATTTAAAATAAAAACTGTTTGTCCAGATTGTTATTTTGTGTGGCATACTCATATACCCATATTTTCAATAATACTAAACATTTTCCAATTTTATTCAAGCTGTTCTAAAATTAACTATATTGTGAAGATTTCATAGAAGAACCGGAATGAAAAGACCAACCGTGCGTCGAGATCGAGCATTTTAAATGTTTATAGTTAATTTCCGATACAGTCCTTAGTTTAGTTAGTCTTGCGAGTAAAGGCACCAAATTCTCTATGTGAAGCTAGTGGGTTCAATCCCGAGCAAAGGCGGATAACAAAGTGATATCACTTTGATAATAAACTGTGTTATCGGTGTTATCATTTTGTTATTTTTGTTATCATCTTTTTCAATTGATGATAACCAGATGATAACAAATTTTGTTATCGATAATTTTGGTCTATCGCGATAACATAAAAATACTAAGTGATAACAAAATAAGTTATCTGTTTCCAAACGCATATTTCAGAGCTTTCCCACAACTGAGAGTCTGATGAACCTCGAATCTAAAAATAGATGCCGCTTTCCACCTTCAATGCGACTGCAGTACGAAAGCGTACACGCAGAACTCGATGTACACAGCGCAACGAGTAACTTTCACGCAGCGACCGAAAAGACAAAAGAATTTTCACGCAGATTTGTGTAACACCGGATCAACACAAAAAATGTGCTGATCCGGTGTTACACAAATCTGCGTGAAAATTCTTTTGTCTTTTTGCTCGCTGCGTGAAAGTTACTCGTGCGCTGTGTTGTTTCATTTAAGGGTGTAGCCTTTTATTACTCTCACTCTCAATGAGTCCTGTTGGTATAGGGGCTATCGGATTCGACCGACAATCACTCGATCAGGGCTCGAGACCCGCCTGGGCGCAATAGTTTAAAACATTGGTAGTAAATTGTTAGAAACTTTTTTCAATAGGTGACGATATCGGTACCCAAGCAACACACATGTTATATATTGGTTACGACAGCGCAAGTTTTGGTTGTATAGAAGTTTATTTGACGTTATTCCAACACAATGTTAGAATTACGTAAAATAAACTTCTATACAACCAAAACTTGCGCTGTCGTAACTAATATATAACATGTGTGTTGCTTGGGTAAAGTAGATTTTTACTATTTTGGTCGATAAAATAGCAGTGAATGATAACTAATTGATAACAAAACCAGTTATCAATCAGCTGTATTTTTTCATGTTGATAACTAAATGCAATGTTGAACAAAATATTGTATAACACAATTAGTTATCAACTTGAACTCAATGATAACTTAACTTCTTATCATTTTGGTATTCGAGAAGTAAATATGAGTTATCATTTTTGTTATGTTGGCTCTTAATTCAACCTAAATGATAACAAACTCAATTATCAAACGAATGATAACCAGGTAACAAAACTTGTTATCATTTTGTTATCCGCCTTTTCTCGGGATTCCTATTCTAGCCATTGATTTTGTTTGGTCTGATTCCGTTATGCATATGTATGTACCAAAAGTACACCTTTCCACGGTATGCCACCTGCACACGGGACCTGACGAACTTGTCTTGTTCTGACTTCTGGGGAAAGGTTCGGATGAGTTAGTCTGCCACGATTGCCGTTGTAACTAAGAATGAATGATTTATTTCTACTTCTTAACTCAATCGAGGTGGTGTGTCACACGCCTTTTTGCTGCGTGTGCAACTTATAGTTTATCGCACTCTACCGCAATGTGTTTATGCTACCATGCATAAACACGGTCGTTCGAGTTGACTCTATAAACACACAGGCGTAGTCAGGGTGTATCCACCACACGTCCTCTTTATATTTTTTTAAATTTTAGCCTATAGTGTAAAATTTAAAACAATACAGTTATTATTATTTTGAATATCATATTAATCTAATGCAAGATAGTTTATAAAGTATAACAATAATGTGTAAGTCCTATAATAGTGAATAAGACTGATATCATAATGTTTTGATTAAAATGTTTTATACAATATCCACCACACGTCTCTTTTATTCCACTTTTCTTTACTTCATTTAACTACGGTATTGCAATTCAACCCTCGATACTTCGTATCTTGGCCGCCACCTTCTCAAGGTGAACGTATCGCTCTACAATAGTTTGTAATGAAATAATTTAGTACGTTGTGGTTCATAAGATTTAATTGTTTGGATTCATAGTTTAATTAGTTGTAATAAATGGTTTCGTTCTATCTTTATGTATGATATCTAACCTATTTTTGATTCTTACCTCAACATTTTGACCTCTATCTGTTAGAACGGGATAGGGTCCATCGTATATGCTATTTAGTTTTGATTTTGCTTCGTTTTTTATTAGTATCAGTTGACCTGGTAAATATGTCATTGGTTTCAATTTAGTATTGAGCTTCCTGATTCTGTTTTCTTTGGCGTCAATTAACCGTTGTTGGATTTCTCGTTGTGTGATTTGAATTTTGTATTTCAATGATTTAGCATAATCTTCCAAATTGTATATCGGCGTTTGGGTTTCGTAATCTTTTAAATTTGATGGCAATTTACAGTTTTTACCAAATACTAGTTCAAAAGGAGTTTTTTCTGTTTCCAGATGAACAGTTGTATTGTAGGCGAATTGATAGAATTTAATCCAAGATGACCAGTTACCTGGTTGTCTTGCTGCATAAATTCTCAAAAAGTTTCCTAGACTCTTATGCGAGTTCTCCAACGCTCCAATCGATTGATGATGATAAGCCGTAGAATTCAATTTTTTGATTTGCAACAGTTCACAAATATGTTGAAAAAGTTCAGACATAAATTCTGTTCCTCTGTCAGTTGCAATCTCATCCGGTACTCCATAATTTAGCAGAACATTTTCAACAAAAGCTTTCGCGACAACTTCCGTTGATTTGTTCCTTATCGGTGTTGCTGTTATGAATTTGGTTAATTCACATTGTGTCGTTAAGATATATACATAACCTTCATTACTAGGCAATAACGGTCCAACAAGATCTAGATAAATCTTGCTGAATGCACTGTTTGCCGTTGTGGTAATGATCTGAGGTATGTTTCTTGGTTTGATGTGTTTGTTCTTTTGACAAGCTTCACATGACTTGATGAAATTTGTTACATCGTTTGTCATACTTGACCAAAAATAGCGTCTTTGTATGTTTTTTAGTGTTTTCTTGATACCCGCATGTCCTGCTGTTGGCAGTACATGGAAATCATTAATGATGAGATGTTGTTCAGTTTTGTTTTCAATGTGCTTCACTTTTGGATCTATCATTCTCATTATTGGCATGCCTTTATTCATATTATTGGTATATACCATGTTATAAAATTGTTTTCCATGATCCGTATTTTTTATTACGAGCTCGTTTATGTTTTTGTTTTTGCACATATTTCGCAGCATTACTACTATCCGCCGTAACTGGACTAGAGTCTTAGCTGGTTGAATGATTAATTGATTGTTTAACATACAAAACTTTACTTCAGGAATTTTATTTTTCTCATCGAAAGTTAATTCGACGGACTTCCCATATGATGGTTGCTGGCCAGGCGACTCATCATTGAAATCCTTATTTGTATTTGCTTTCCTTGCTGTGCTTCGGGTAGTAATAAGTATATCTTGTTCTATTTTGTTGTTTAATTCTTGTAAGTCTTTGATCGTAATTCGAGACAATGCATCTGCTAAAACGTTACTTTTGCCTGGAATATAATTAATTGTAAAATCATACTCTTCAAGTGCTAATCTAAATTTGGTTAATCTACTTGAAGGCTCCTTCATTGAAAAAAGATAAACCAATGGTCTATGATCTGTTTCTAAATCAAACTTTCTACCAAACAAGTAAGGTCTGAAATGTTTGATCGACCAAACCACAGCCAGAAGTTCCTTTTCAATTGTTCCGTAATTCATTTCAGATTTGTTTAGGGCTCTGGATGCAAATGCTACCGGTCTACCATTCTGGTTTGATAACACTGCTCCTAAAGCATATCCTGACGCATCTGTTTGCAATTTAAATGTTTGCTTAAAATCTGGGTAATCCAGTACAGGTGGGTTTATGAATTTCGTTTTCAAGGTTTCGAAAGCTTGCTGACATTCTGCTGACCACTCGAATGGTATTCCTTTTCTTGTTAAATGATTTAGTGGAATGCAAATTTTAGAAAAATCTTGTATATGCTTGCGATAGTAATTTGCGAACGCTACAAAACGTTTTACTTCATCGGCCGTCGTTGGTACAGGCCAATTGTTAACGCTCTCTATTTTTGAAGGATCTGGACGTACTCCTTCTTCCGAAATAAAATGTCCTAGATATATTAATTCTTGCTGCAGAAAGTTACATTTTCCTGGATTCAATTTTAAATTGACTCCTCTCAACCTTTCAAAAATGTCAATCAAATTTTTATTATGTTCTTCTAGACTTTTCCCAAAAACAATAATATCGTCTAGATAAACTAAACATTTTTCCATGCACAATCCCGACATTGCGACTGTCATTAATCGTGAAAAAGTTGCTGGGCTTATTTTGAGGCCCATGGGTAGCCTAGTCATTTGAAATTGTCCTGAGGCTGTAGAAAAAGCTGTTATAGGTCTGCTTTTGGGGTCTATTTCGCATTGATAATATCCTTGCGAGAGATCCAAGTGCGTGAAGTACTTAGCTCCCGCTAAAGAGTCTATAATTTCCTCAATATTCCCTAATTCAAACCTATCATCTTGGAGTGCATTGTTTACCTTTCGGTAATCTATAACCATTCTCCACTTTTTTCTATCATTACACGATTTTTTGGGTACAAGAAGCATTGGACTGTTCCATTCAGAACGAGCTTCCTCTATTATACCGTTTTTTGTCATCTCTTTAATTTGTCTTTCAATTTCTGATTTTTGCGAATGTGGTAACCGATACGGTTTAGTGTACACAGGTTTTGTATTATCTTTGACATTAATCGAAGGTGTCAAAATTTTTGTAACGGTTAACTTGTCATTTTCAAGGCAAAAGATATCATTGTATTTTAAACATATCTTTTTAATAGATTCTTTTTCATTTCCAGATAAATGGTTTAATTTGAGTTCCCTTAATAATTGTTGTGTTCTGTTTGGGATTTCTTTACAATCATTTAGTTGGACTATATCGTAATTGTCCAGTTTCTCCATTTTTGGTTTGATTTCATTTAGAAAAACTGTCTTTTTTGAAACGTTCAAAATTTTTACGGGAATTTTTCCATCTTTTGGATCAACAATCGTATTGGCAATAAATACATGTGGTTTTATTTGTTGGCTCAAAAGAACATGAGGTTCCTTTACATTTACGGTTATGACTGTCGTAAGCTCAGTTCTTGCTGGAACGCATATTAATGAAACTTGGGGTTCATTAAAAGGTATTTCTATTTTTCCCTGGTTTGAATTTGCAATGAATATTTGTCTCCCGAAATGTAAGGTTACTCCATACTTTTTTAAAAAATCAGTACCAAGTAACGCAGGTACATTTGGGGGAAGACCCTTAACAACATACAATTTTGCTGTAAACATTGCATTTTCGTAACACAGGCGTGCATTAATACTTCCTAGGGCGTAAGTTGTTCCGTTTATTCCACGAATTCTGATTGTATCATTTTCATCAATAACCGTTCTCGGTGGAACAAGTTGTGCTGTAATAATGGAACAGCTAGCTCCACTATCCAAGATAAATGGAATTTGTTGGTCTTTGATATAAAAATTTATTGATGGTAGTCGTTTTCCTGAGTTACTCACGAAAAAGATCAATGACGTTTGCTACGTCATCTTCCGGAGGTTCTGGTCTTGGTTGAGGCACAGGGATTGCTACGTTTGCATGTCCCTGCCTTCCTCTATTGTTATACCCTCCTCTTGGTTGATATTGGTGTTGATTATTATTTGGTTGATTATTGTACTGAGCTTGGTGGTTGTAGTTGTTTTGGTGCTGGTCGTAGTGGTTGTATTGATTTCTACCACGACCTCTATTGTGGCCATAACCTCTGGATCTGTTTCCTCTTCGGAAACTTGAGAATCCTCTGGTCTGGAATCCTCGTCCTCGATAAGGGTTTTGGGGTTTTTGCCTTGAGGGACTAGCATGAAACCACATAGCTGATTCCTCTTCAGTGTTTTGTACCTCTAGCGCATCACTGATAGCCTTCACAAGGGTATTAGGATTACGCGCTTTTAGGAAAAATTGAGTTCTATGGTCTTTCAGACCATTCGTAAACGACTTCACGGCAACGGGTTGCACAATGGCACTTGCCGCTGATTCATCGGAAAAGGTTCCTTGCGATACATGAGCTGCGGATAGTTTCGCCGCCAGCTCATTCATTTCATGTCCATATTCTGATATTGTTTTCTTTTGTTGTTTCATACTGGCCATCTCCGCCTCAATGGCCTGCGGACTAAATTTAATTGAAAATTTGTCTTTTAAAAGTTTCTTCACTTCAGCCAAAGTCGTCGCGGTGGTTATTGCACCGTGAGCTGGACCTGTTAACCTGGTTTTAATAAACTTAATCAATTCTGCATCAGGGACTCCATCAGAGTAGTCCTTCAGTAGATCGATTGTTTCGAAAAATCCAAGCAACCTATCGGCCTCGCCATTAAACTTATCGACGAGCCGTAAGGCTATGCTCAAATCAATTTTCTGTGCCATGTTGATTACTTGTTGCCCAAACTCCTCTTGAATGAACAAATTTTCTAAAATCGAATCGTCCAAAATATTACCGTTTAACCTTTCAATTCCTTCGTTTATGAATTCTTTTAGTTGCCGATACCTAGCAATGAGAGAATTTTGTAACTCTGTATCAAATTTATTTTTTGTTACAATTTCCTTTAATTCTTTATTTAAATTAATCAATGTATCTATTTTAATTTGTTTGGTTGCAGTAGCATAATCACTATATTTACGAAGGTTACTATGCAATTTCAATATTGCATCTTCAATTTGAAAAAATCTGTCCATTCCATTTCATAAAAGAATCGCTTAATCATTTTGTTTTATATTACTTACAATTAAAACTTCCTTTGCATGGAATTCTTGTTGTGTACTGCCCAAGAAAACTTATATGCGTATGTCGAATCATTTGTACATCCATAGTTTTGTTTGTTGTACCTAAAAATTTGACGAACTTTAATATTTCTTCAATTAACTTAATTTTTGTCGATACTTCCCTTTTTGGTTTATCTGGTCAGAAACCGACGACGGTATTCTTCTAACGCCATCCTCAATTCCCCATAATTGAAATTGTAAGTGTCCATGTGGTCGCGTCGTCCGGTTCGCATCACAGCTGCCGATCCAATCTGGAACACCGCTTCAATAATCAGCTCCTTTGCGTGTAATTCCTCGTTACTGATTTCGATCCGTTTCACCAATAATCGATTATAATGGGATAACTCCCTGGTAAAAAACTCTGTACACTGTTTTATTGTTTCTTCGTGTAGATCACGTTTCGCACTCATTTTACAATATTGCTGGTTAGAATTGTCTTTTCTTCTTATGCTGGCAGGTTTGCCAAGCGGGATACTCGTTCGGCGACTCTCTCCGTTTGCTGGCGATGGCACTTGATCACTGCTTTTACCAGCAAATATCCTACGGCTACACCTGCTAGAACACACAGGGCCACGGTTTGTGCCGTAAGGTGTCCACTATTGGATGGTGCACTTGTAACACTGCTGGTCGGGGCGACGATCTCGTCCGCCGAAAACCAGCCCATTTCAACGGTTATTCACACGGTTATTCACTGTTCACTAATTACTTTCACAGTGCCGTAATTAACTTTAATTCACAGGCAGACACCTCCTGGCAGGATCGCCATGTCTTGTTCTGACTTCTGGGGAAAGGTTCGGATGAGTTAGTCTGCCACGATTGCCGTTGTAACTAAGAATGAATGATTTATTTCTACTTCTTAACTCAATCGAGGTGGTGTGTCACACGCCTTTTTGCTGCGTGTGCAACTTATAGTTTATCGCACTCTACCGCAATGTGTTTATGCTACCATGCATAAACACGGTCGTTCGAGTTGACTCTATAAACACACAGGCGTAGTCAGGGTGTATCCACCACAAACTAAATCCGACATAATTCACAAAGATAGAGGATAGACGACGCCAAACGTGTGCGGTAAAAACGCAGCCTTAACGCTGCTGTCCTTGGAGATTTTGCACTTGGTGTACTCCTTTGGTATCTCTCAATGTATCTACCTGACATGTGGGGCATTAATTTTAATACGCTTCCCAGTACGCTTCCCTTATCTGGCTCGGACGTTATCTGGAGGAATCATTGACCGTAAATATTTGTTTTTAGAAACGGAAGTTTTTCTAAATAGATGGCTTTGCAGTTCTAAAAGTAAATATTTGGTGTAGTAGAGCGCTCAACTTTTTGACTACAATGATGATCATTAACATTAAGGCATAATGTGCATTACCATTAGAAATCATTAGCTAATTATAGGACCTTGACTTAGCTAATGTAAAAGGCATAGTAAATAAATTGTTTACCCTCTAATATTAATTTACTTTCCATATTGTTGAGAAACTCATACGTTCATAATCTTAGGTTCTGTTTTAGATGAACAATGAATCATGGTTGTTCACGTTCAGTAGCAAGGAGGACCGTCATCGTGGACTTAGTAGTGAAAATATTCTTTGGATCCCTTTGTCAACCGAAAATAGCTTACTGAGTCATAGAGTATTGAATGGCAAACATTCGAAGTTGATCTCTTTCTACGTACCGTAAACCGGGGTCAAATTGATCAGCGGGGTGAAATTGATCACTCGGGTACTACATTGTAATTCCATACTAGGAACTCTTAAGCGTCGTAATGATCTTAAACTTTTTACGTCATCTGATTCGTAGATGTCTAGAGATTAGTGTAGACTTTTAATTTTTTAGAAAAAGTTTTGCCTTATATTTTCAAGGAATTTGCAATGTATTTCTCATTTAGCTGAAATCATTGCTGCTAAACAATCAATTGCTAATAGGACTTCCCGTGAATTCTCTGTTTTAACATTTCTGTGGAGCCTTGGTTGGGATGTTATGCAGCTAATCAGAACATGAAATTGTTATAAAAAGTTCATTTTATGAAGAAATAGTCATTTATTGTAATATAAATCACTTATTTCAAATGAAATTGCCTACCTTTAGGCGTTTAAGGGGGAAATTTCGAAATTTAATTTTGCATTTAAAGTATTAAAAAAAAGAAATTTTCCTTTCCAACAGATGCTTAATTGTGTACTGATCAATTTCGCCACAAAGTGACATTTCCAATATTTTGATATTTGAAGCTATTTAACCTGAAGTTTAAATTTGTTGAACAAAATTCTGTCACATGATTCCATGGAGATTCACTGGGTACTGGTTTTACAGAAATTCTTTTGAAAATATTTGAACAGGCACTGATGTTATCTGCAAAAGTTGTATTAAAGTGATCAATTTGACCCCGGATTACGGTACTAGTTCAAAGCGTTAACAAATCTACATTGGCTCTTACCAAGTTAACCTTTTTAAAAAAATGGAATAATTTCGTTAGGGAGCGTCCATAAATTGCGTCACGCAAAAATTGTCTATTTTTAACATTTTTTGTATGAGACCTGTGAAATTTTTGAATAAGTCGTAACACTTTGCTCAACCCCCTCCCCCTTCCACAAAACGTGACGTAATTTGTGAACGCTCCCTTAGACTATGAACAAATTTATCACGGTGTGTCCAAAACAGTTTAATGTAAGTTGGGAACATTCATTCGAACATTCATTCGAAAGATTTACTATTCAGGCATCTCCTCCGAAAATTGAAAATGTTTCCTCGAGGGAAACGAAAGTTTTTGCTATACATAGTCAAGTCATTCGACTCTTTTGTGAGCTTTCAAGAGTTTACCTTATAATACTCCACCCCGCCTTAACGAGAAACTTCAGAGAATACAAATATGGCTGCCACAATGGCCGATTTGGTCCCCTACTCACGTTTTCAAGAGCACCAATCTTGAAAATTCGTAAACAAATGCTCTCGATTTGAAAAAGCTGCCTCTTTTTGCAAGGGAGCAAAGCCAGGATAAACAAGTGCGGCTCGGTTCGATGCTTCGTTCATCAGGTTTGTGCCTCTAAAGTTTGTATGCAAAATTGCAATGGAATTTCTTGATGTTTCACCTTAACCTTCCCAATGCATCACGTTGGGAACAGCTCGATGGCGTCGTGTAGGGTTTAGGTAAAAAATGACCCTAATGCACAAGCAGGGTTAAAAAGGGGTGTGGTTCAGGTATGTTTATATTTTTCTTTCCTGGGCTATCAAAACTTTTATATTTGTTGGCTTATATCAGTTGGCTGATGTTTACTTCTGTTTTGCAACATTAAAAAATGTTAATACGCTTCAATCGACATTTTTTGTGTCTTTTGAAGCGCATTAACCTTTTTTTTTAATGATCGAAAAACAAGTTTTTTTTGGACACCTTTGCGAAGTCGTTGTTTATTTGGTATAGAATGCAACAATAAACGCATTTTTAACTTTTCCTCAATCATTAGGGTAATTCGCCAATTGTTGAACGGTTAGTACTGGCATTTTGGTTTTCGTTTGTTTTTCCGTGCATAAATCCACTTAGTTGAAAAATATCCAGTGAACGTCCAAAAGTTTGGATGCGTAATTGTTCGGATTGGTGAGAATCTATGTAGCAGTGGAGTTACTCAACAGCAGCTCAAAGCTGAAATGTATTAGATTTTAGTATCGAATGCAACAAGAAAAAAAAACAAATTCAATTTTCTTACATGGTCTTCTACCGTCCATACAAGCTTCTCATTTGCCTTCAATGGCGAGCCCCACTTAAGCCCCGACCGCTATAATTATAGGTATTAATCGTATTAATCTAATTATCATTGATAGTTTTTCTAATTCAACCGTGATTTACCTTCAGAGGAATCGGACAACGGTTATCCGTTCGACCGGTTCTGGGCAGCAAATATTGGAATTACTTGGAAATATCCTAACCTTTTATAGCCCTAGGAAATGAAATTCATTATAATTGTTGATAATCGCACCCTAGCATCATACCCTACTGTCTATCGATAATTTCACGCACTCGGCACCCGAACTATCATAAACGAACTAATAATCAAATATTAAATCACTACAAATTCATCATCCGATAGTGGACGAAATAATTTTCCATGTGACATCGAGCACGTTCGTAATTTCTTTCCCCGTCGATCTGTCTCGATGACAATTCTGCCACAGACGATTGACGGCTCGTCACTCACGCCGATTATCATCCAAGATTTGAGCTCCATGTCCAGTGTTGCCATAACAGTAATAATATCCTATGTGCCTTCTTTCCTTGGACTTCGTGGCGTTTCTGCAAGTTCGTACGTTATGCCCCCGCCATAAAGCCCTGGGACTTTATGGCCTCAGACGTTATGATACTGCGTCGTCTAGATCTACTTATTCCTTATACTGCCCATTGAATTCGTATTCCCTTAAATTCCATTTTCTAAGAAAAAATAGAGCATTGGTATGGGAAGTCTGTAACCCAAATGTTGAACGCTTCCTTAAGCTAGCTCATCCTAATGTTGAACGGTTGAAGCTTTGTTCGTAATTGATGACGTATAACCCGACATAAACCTATCATTCACCTGTTTTTATTTTGGGCACCAAACCCAACATAGAACCAACATTTACCCGATGTGGGTCCAACAGTGGTCCAACATTTGATAAAATTTGACCCGACTTTGGCCCGTAAAATATGTATAATTTTGTAACTTATTTGAAGCAATATCGTGACATACAGCTAACTTCAATTTGCCTTTATTGGGGCCTTTTCCCACTTTATTTTAACTTTAATTGAACATTCACAATAATACTTACCTTACCGATCAGACTAAGGCCGCACACTGGGGCAGGATTGAAAATACACGGAAAAAACCTCTAGCTCGTCGAGATGTCGAGATACGCACTTGATGTCTTCAGAGAAAATATTTCTATGAACTAGGTCGATATTCTGAACGGTAGCATATTTTTCTTACGTTATTCGCATAAAAGTCCTATAAGTCATTTTGGCCATCTTTCATTTTAGCGGTATGGTGTCTTCGGCAAAGTTGTTCGGCTATTTATGCTAAAAAAGTTTGCCGAAGACGTCAAATTTCCAAAGTCTACTGTTCTTGAGATATTAGTCGTTTTATAAAATACCTACCTAAAATCGAGTTTTTTCATTAAATTACGTTTGTAAACAAATTTAATGTCCGTTTTCGAGTTATAATAATGAAAAATATTAAAATAAAACATATGTAAAATCAATTTGTTGGAAAAAAAACAAAATATGAATTGATTTTTCATAGAAAGTTCCTGAAAATCACGCAAAATGTATATAGGACGTTCTTGCAGTCGGGCAAGTTCGGGCAAGTTTTTTCATCGGCGATCACCTAAAAAATACATAAGCTTTCATGTAAATTTTTTTGACCGACATGATGTTTGATGATTTTTTTTTAAACGCCAATAAAAGTGAGTTTTTAGATCATTGAACACACAAAACATATTTCTATTAAATAAAATTATGTAAGACAATGATAAAACCAAGGCTAAATGGCGTGTTTAGGACATTTTTGTGTTTTACAATTTGTTTGGAGCTTAAAAATGACTTAACCTGTAACTAGATTTCATTTATACTTCTCATGGTTCACTTGGCAACATACAACATGGTAAAATATGTGCAAAAATGTTGTACTAAATAACACAAAACAGTAAACTTTGAACGCTATTTAAAAAAAATCATCAAATATCATGTCGGTCAAAAAAATTTACATGAAAGCTTATGTATTTTTTAGGTGATCGCCGATGAAAAAACTTGCCCGAACTTGCCCGACTGCAAGAACGTCCTATATACATTTTGCGTGATTTTCAGGAACTTTCTATGAAAAATCAATTCATATTTTGTTTTTCCAACAAATTGATTTTACATATGTTTTATTTTAGTATTTTTCATTATTATAACTCGAAAACGGACATTAAATTTGTTTACAAACGTAATTTCATGAAAAAAACTCGATTTTAGGTAGGTATTTTATAAAACGACTAATATCTCAAGAACAGTAGGCTTTGGAAATTTGACATCTTCGGCAAACTTTTTTAGCATAAATAGCCGAACAACTTTGCCAAAGACACCATACCGCTAAAATGAAAGATGGCCAAAATGACTTATAGGACTTTTATGCGAATAACGTAAGAAAAATATGCTACCGTTCAGAATATCGACCTTGTTCATAGAAATATTTTCTCTGAAGACACCAAGTGCGTATCTCGACATCTCGACGAGCTAGAGGTTTTTTCCGTGTATTTTCAATCCTGCCCCAGTGTGGGCCGGGGTGGCCTCTGCTGTACATAGTAGCCGTCTCCATTCAACTCGGTCCATGGCTGTTTGTCTCCAGTTCCGCACTCTGCGTAGGGTCCGCAGATCGTCCTCCACTTGGTCGACCCACCTAGCTCGCTGCGCTCCACGTCTTCTTGTACCGGTCGGATGACTCTCGAGAACCATTTATGTCGGGTTGCTATCCGACATCCTGATGACGTGACCCGCCCATCGTAGCCTCCCGATTTTCGCGGTATGGACGATGGTTGGTTCTCTTAGCAGTTGATGCAGCTCGTGGATCATTCGCCTTCTCCAAGTCCCGTCTTCCATCTGCACTCTGCCGTAGATGGTATGCAACACCTTCCGTTCGAAAACGCGCCGTTGGTCCTCTGCACGTAGGGGCCATGTTTCGTGCCCATAGAGGACGACCGGTCTAATCAGCGTTTTGTAGATGGTTAACTTCGTGCTACGGCGAACTTTATTCGATCGTAGCATTCTGCGGAGTCCAAAGTAAGCACGATTTCCTGCCACAATGCGCCTCTGAATTTCTCTGCTGGTGTCGCCACGTACACCCAAGTGAGCCTAAGTACACGAATTCTTCAACCGCCTCGATTTCATCACCGTCGGTATAAATTCGGGGTCGTTCGATTTTTCTTTTTCCCTATTCGGAAATGATCATTTCATTGTGTCGCGTTTTTTGTAGCAACACTGAACGATCACCTGACGTGGGTGATCAGTTGTTTGCTTCTCATATGAAGTGAACAATAGTGCGTCATCTTGCATGTTCGGTCGTGTCATTTGCAGTTAAATATTTGGCGACTAGCTTCCGCGGTTCGATTCGAAATATTAAGTGACCACCTGACGTGGGTGATCGATTGTTTGCTTTCCGTGTGAAGCGAATAATAGTGTGTTATAGTGGTAGATTGCATATTTTGTCACGTCGTTCGCAGTAAATATTAAGCGACTACCTGACGCGGGTGGTCGATTGTTTGCTTTCCGCGTAAAGCAAACAATAGCGCGGCAACCAGCATGACACGAAGGTCATATTACTTATCAAAGTGAATCCAGACCCAACGATACCTTTCCCACTAACAAACACTCCTTCCTGCAGCCTTTGGTGGAGTCGCAGCGGTAAACGCGGGCCTTCACTTAACAAAAGTTGTTACTAATATTCCTTCCCTCTTCAAACCTGACTGCAAGGACGTGGCCGGCGGCGTTATTGTACCGTTAAAGAGAGTCTCTGAAGCGTGGTCAGTGAGAATATTGACAACTCCCAGTCAATTATTCAGTTGATTCATTGTGCAACTGTCATTGCTTCGGGTCAATCACGGAATAGCAACCATAGATGTGTGCAGTCAGTCTAAGCTAAGCTAAGCTAAGCTAAGCTCTCCTAATTACACCCTCTAAAGCAATGTTGAACAGCAAGCACTAGGGCTGTGTATTTATCGATATTATCGGATCAAATTTATCGATACGATATCCGATATTGTTCAACCCGATATAAAATGATACCGATAAAGGCTAATTTTTCCAGATATTTACGACTAATTTGAATATTAGGTCAAGCTTTGTAAAATATTTTTGTAAGTTTCACCATTTACGCAACGACATTAACTCCAAATGTTCATTTGAAGCACATTTATTATGCAAATGACACAAAAATACGTCATTTTTTGTGTACTTCCTTTTAATGAAGATATCGGATATCCATACGATATCGATAATGTCGAATCCGATATATCGCCGATACCGATATGAAATGAATTGCGTTTCGCCGATACCGATAAAAGGTCAAGATGCACAGCCCTTATCGTAACCCTCTGCGAGATTCGAAGCCTCGAAGGGACTCGAGAGTGTCCCTGATACTCGAACTACGCACATCACTTGATCCATCGTCGTTTTGATCAACCGTGTCAGTTTATCCGGGAATCCGTATTCGTGCATAATCTGTCATAGCTGTCCTCGATCGGTTGTATCATACGCCGATTTGAAATCGATGAACAAGTGATGTGTGGGCACGTTGTATTCGCGGCATTTCTGCAACACCTGGCGGATGGCGAACATCTGGTCCGTTGTAGCGCGTTCACCCATGAATCCAGCCTGATATTGCCCCACGTACTCTCTTGCAGTCGGTGATAGTCGGCGGCATAAAATTTGAGAGAGTATCTTGTAGGCAGCGCTCAGTAGTGTGATCGCGCGGTAGTTCCCGCAATCCAACTTGTCGCCCTTTTTGTAGATGGAACATACGATACCTTCCATCCATTCCTCCGGTAATACTTCCTCCTCCCAAATCTTGGTAATGATCCAGTGTAGTGCTCTCACCAGTGCTTCTCCACCGTATTTTAGAAGCTCGCTTGGTAGTTGATCTGCTCCAGCGGCTTTGTTGTTTTCAACCGGCCAACCTCCTCCTCAATCTCTTGGAGGTCAGGGGCCGGAAGTCTTTCGTCCTGTGCACATACTCCTAGATCTGTTACCACGCCACCTTCGGTAGCTGCAACGTCGCCATTGAGGTGCAGAGATGGAAACACTCTCATCGTGAATCAACTCGCGAGTGAAAAACCAACAAACGGTTAACTCACGGTGCCGAAAGTAAGCCTTGTGTGAGTTTATTCGCACTCGCTTGCTTCATGAGTATGAAGCAAAACAAAAACAAAAACACTCATGAACTTTTATTCGCGAAGAACAAGTGGAGATGCGGGAATTGTATTTTAGTGTGATTTTAATAGCAAAACAAGTAATTATCCATCAGATAGTAGTGTTTTGTGCTTCATTGTTCCTGAAAAGTAGAGCTGTCGGCCGTGTAAATTCGTTTTTTCACAAAATTGAAAAATGTTCAGAGCTGCTTCGCGAATCAATCCCGAGTGCGACCAGCTTCGTTAGCTCGCGAGTGAAGGAAGTGCGAATATATTCAGGCTTCTGTTGTTCACGAGTAAGATAGCTTTGCGTTTGTGTCTGCTCAGCTGCATTCCTCACTGTTTTCCATCACTGTTGAGGTGCTCATCGTAATGCTGCCGCCACCTCTCGACCACCTCACGCTCGCTCGTGAGAATATTCCCGTGATTATCTCGGCACATGTCGGCTTGTGGCACAAAGCCTCTGCGCGAGCGGTTCAGCTTCTCGTAGAACTGTCGTGTGTCATTAGCGCGGTACAGCTCTTCCATCGCTTCGCGATCTCGTTCTTCCTGCTGGCGCTTCTTCATCCGGAAGACTGAGTTCTGCCTGTTCCGCGTCTGTTTGTAACGTGCCTCGTTCGCTCTCTTACGGTGTTGCAGCATTCTCGCCCATGCTGCATTCTTCTCGTTTTTCAACTGTTCACATTCGCCGTCGTACCAGTCGTTTCTGTGATTCGGAGTCGCGAAGCCTAGTGCTGTAGCCGAGGAACTACCTATGGCGGATCGGATGTCTCTCAACCCATCTTCAAGTGTAGCTGCGCCAAGCTGCTGTTCCGTTGGTAGGGCCACTGCTAATTGCTGCGCGTAGTCTTGAGCCACTTCTACGTTACGCAGCTGCTCGATTCGATGTTGAGCTGCGGCGTTCGACTTCGACGTGTGGTGATAACTGTCGAAAGTTTTGAGCGCATGCATACAGTGACTAGGAAGTGATCCGAATCAATATTCGCACTGCGTTATGTGCAGACATTGATTATATCCGAGAAGAATTTACCGTCGTCTGTTTGATGATCCCGTGATCTCTAGGTGGCTTTGTGGATATCTTTGCGGAGGGAGAAGGTGCTTCGGACTACCATACCACGGGAGGCTGCAAAGTTTATGCATCGCTGGCCGTTATCATTCGATACGGCGTGCAGGCTGTTTCGCCCGATTACCGGTCTGTACATTTCCTCCCTTCCTACCTGCGCGTTCCTGTCGCCGAAAACGATTTTCACGTCACGCGGCGAGCAACCATCGTATGTTTGCTCTAACTACACGTAGAACGCTTCTTTCTCGTCAACAGGTCTCCCTTCATGTGGGCAGTGAACGTTGATGATGCTGTAGTTGAAGAAACGGCCCTTAACTCTCAACATTTATTGTACATCCTTGTGTTGATCGGCTGCCACCCGATCACACGTTGTTGCATCTTGTCCAACACTACAAATCCTGTTCCCAGTTTCCACACTGCCTGTCCAGTCCAACAAAGTTCCTGCAACGCCACGATGTCGAATTTGCAGGGATGTAGTTCATCGTAGGTTATCCTATCACATCCTGCGAAACCAAGTGACTTGCAATTCCATGTTCCAAGTTTCTCGGGTCTTTCCCGAATGTATTGAGTCGTATTTTCTCCTATGTTATTCGCAATGGGGATTTTTACGGGTGGCTTATTGGGCCTACGCCAACACTCCTGTCTCGCCGGATGGCCATCGTGCCAGTTCTGTTTAACGTCCCAACCAACACTGGGACGACCACGCTGATGGTGCTACCACCTTGGATCTAGCTGGGCGTGGTGTAGCGTTTCTTACTCAGCTGCTGGATGCCAGAACAGACGCTGTTTGAGCCGCATCTCCTTGGTGAACAAACGCTCAGTTGTCCACCGACCGTCGATGATACCGACTTGGTAACTTCCCTCGAACTGATTTACTTTAGGTGAAAGACGATGGAAAGAAGAGAAGAAAAAGAAAGTATTTCATGTATAACTGATACAGTGACCAGGTACAACGTGACCTGGCAAACCTTGGGCGTGGGCTACGTTGGAGAGTTGCAGCTACAAATCTAGTATTATGACGGCATTATTAATGTTAGACTATTTAAATAAATGAAAAATTAATTGAAATGTATAACTGACACCACAACATTTACACATTTTTCAGATCATGATCGTCCCAGTACTGCAAAGCTTCGGCCTCATCTTTAAGGACACATTCAAGCAGATTAACATCTCCGCAACGGACGCCTCGCTCATCATTAATCTTGCCTCCGCGGTGGGAATGACCTTTGGCCTGTTCAATGGTCCACTGCTACGGAATTTTGGCTTCCGCAAGGTAGCGACTCTGGGTGGATGCATGTTCTCCATTGGCCTCATGTTAACCTCCAACGCTGAAACGTTCCTTCACTTCATCCTCACCTACAGTATCATGGCTTGTGAGTTCGCCAAAATGTACTAGAAAGACTTCAAGGAAATTTAATCACGAACATCTTCTATTTCAGCTCTAGGCATGGGATTTTGTAACTCATCGTTTTCCCTGGCTCTGAACACGTACTTCGTAACGCGAAGAAACAAGGCAGCTGGCATAGCGATGACCATCACCGGGTTGGGCCCGATCCTGTTGCCTCAGTTGGTATCGTTTCTGGTATCTCGGTACGGATCGCGAAGTTGTTTGCTCATCATCGGAGCTCTGGCAACGCACATCGTGGCGGCAGCACTACTTCTGCAACCAGTCAAACGACACATGTTGCCGATCGAGTTGACGGATGGTCAATCAATGGTGCAAAAGGAAGCCGTCGAAGAAAAATACTCAGCTGTTGATGGTAAGCTTCTCTGTTTCAGAGTTTAGATTTTCAACTTTTACACTCGCTCCTCCATTTAGGTATTACACTATTCAGATACTATCCTTAAAACCTAGAAACGCCCAAAAATCAAACCAACCCCCCTAAGTGGAGCGGACCTGGTGTGATGGTTAGAACACTTGACTATCACGCCGAGGACCTGGGATCGAATCCCACTCCCGACAAACTCGCAAAATGTGAGTTCTTCCTTCGGAAGGGAAGTAAAGCGTGGGTCCCGAGATGAACTAGCCTAGGGCTAAAAATCTCGTTAATACAGATAAAAAAATAATAAAAAAAAATAAATAAAAAAAAACCAACCCCCCTCCTCCAAAGCTTTTAGAAAAGTCCTGAAACGCCCTGAAACGCTTTCAAACCCCTCTGAACAGCCTTCCATTGAAACTCTTTTAAAAATTCGAACTCTTTTTGCTTTGAATCCCAATGAAATTCCCCCCATAAAACCACGTAAACTCTTCTCAAACCTCCCTGAAACAACCTAAAAAGCTCCAGAAGCTTGTAGTAACGACATGACCTGCTTCTGAATCCCGCCCCCTGAAGCTTTTGAAGCCCCCCAAAACCTCATGAAATGCCGTAAAGCTTCTACAAACTTCCTGAAAATCCCCTGGAAGCTCTTGAAATCTGAAAAACACCCGGTAATGCTCTAAATCCTATTTATTTCCATCAGCATAAATCCCAGAAGTCTTTAGAAATCTGTTTAACATTTCTTATTACTTCCTTATACTTACTCCCTGAACCTTTTGAAAACTCTGTAAAAACCTCTATAGAATCTCTTGTAAAATCTCCTTCAAATCCTGTTTTTAAGTTTAGATCCTAAAGTCTACGGGTGTAAAGGTAACTTCTTTCAATATACAAAGCTACAATTTATAATCTATCATGTCCAGTAAGTCTCCTCAGATCAGTCAGGATATCCTAGGTCATCCAAACTGTTCTTAAGTTTGAATCCTAAAGTCTGCGGGTGTAACGGTAACTTGTTTCATTATACAAAGCTACGATTTGTGTTATCTATCATGCCCAGTAAGTCTTCTAAAGTTCAATAGACAGTATCAGAGCTGTTGGGATACTCTAGGTCATCCAAACCGTTCTTGAGTTTAGATCCTAACGTCTACGGCTGTAACGTTAATTCCTTTCATTATAAAAACCTACGATTTATAATCTATCATGTCCAGTAAGTCTTCTTAAAGATCAATAGACAGTATTAAATCTGTTGGGATATCCTAGGTCATTTAAACTGTTCTTAAATTTAGATCCTAAAGTCTAAGGGTATAACAGTAACTTCTTTCATTTTACAAAGCTACGATTTGTAATCTGTCTTGTCCAGTTAGTCTTCTGAAAGTTCAATAGACAGTATCAGATCTGTTGAGATATCCTAGGTCATCCAAACTGTTCTTGTGTTTAGATCCTAATCTCAACAGTTGTTACGGTAACTTCTTTCATTATACAAAGCTACGTTGAATCTATCATGTCCAGTAAGTCTTCCTAAAATTCAGAAGACAGTATAAAATCAGTCGGGATATCCTAGGTCTTCCAAACTGTTCTTAAGTTTAGATCCTAAAGTCTACGGGTGTAACGGTGATTTCGTTCATTATACAAGCTACGATTTATAATCTATCATGTCCAGTAAGTCTTCTTAAACTTCAATAGACAGTATCAGATCAGTTGAGATATCCTGTTCTTGAGTTTAGAACCTTAAGTCTACGGGTGTAATGTTAACTTCTTTCATTATACAAAGCTACGATATGTAATCTATCATGGCCAGTAAATCTTCTAATCGTTTAATGGACATAATCAGATATTGCAAGTGTAGATATAAAAATGTGTACTCCATGAAAGATTGGATGACCTGAATTATCACAAAACTATCATGGAATGACCCGTGAGAGTTAAGAGGTTCATGGAACCTATTTGGTTGTTCAACGTTACTATCTAAAACGAAATCACCTTATGTTATAAGTTGTTTTTATCAACTAAGCTCCATAACAGTGAGGATGATCCATAATATCCCAAAAATATATAACAACGCTTATCCCAACAAACATTTATGCTGTATAAGAGTGGAACTAACCACTCTTAAGCAAACTTCAGCTTAAGAAATTGTTGTTCAGCTACTTCTGTTTCTTGGGATTGTTCTTCGAACTACTTTGGTAAATACAGTTGATTATGTAACACTACTTAACGTAGTGGCAAAAGCTGATATCATAAGTAATTATCTGAAGCTGGTCTCCAGAGTAGTTTGGTTGATCTGGAATATCTCAAAAATATCATGGAATGACTCATGAAATGCCAGAGGAATTACATATTACAGTTGGATGTATAATGTTACAGTTCATTAACTACTGTTACTGTCGAGAGCTTAACTTTAAGACAGTTTGGACGACCCTAAATGTCTCGAAGGTTTATAATTATATCTAGTGGACTTCAGGTTGGCTCAGTAACCGCGGTTGATTATGCAACATTATCAGATATAGCTACTGTTACGAGTGAAGATCCGAAGGTTGAACTCCAAGATAGTTTGGCTGACCTGGAATATCCCTGGACTGGAATATTCTGTAGACTGGAAGTTCTGAAATCCAAGATAGTTTGGCTAACTTGGAATATCCCTATAGTGTCCATAGAAGACATTACTGATTTCAAGAGCTTTACGGATCCCAGTAGATTATGCAATGCAATGCAAATACTGATTTCAAGAGCTTCACGGATCCCAGTAGATTATGCAATGCTTTTATTTATGGTGAAAACACATAAAATTATTCTTGTAGATTTAAAGGCCTTCACTACGGGACAGTTTGGAGCACCTAGAACATCCCAAAATATAAAACACCTTTTGGTATTCTTAAAGATGGTTAAATGAATACATATGAACGTAACCCATATCCAAATGCATCTTTTAGAACAACTGGTATGTCAATTATTTCGTTTCTTCAAACTTCACGGTGTTCAGGATGTTCTAGGTTGCCAATAAAGTCTCAAATACAAATATTTCCAGTTTTCCTACGTTATGAATCCCCCTAAAACTTCAAGAAATGCACGAAAATACCCTAAATCCAGTGACACCTCTAAAAACACCTCCAAACCCTTATGAAATAAATCTCGTTAATACAGATAATAAAATTTTATGACATCCCATTCCTCAACACCTCTGAAACTCCAAACACCGAATGCGTCTCTGAATTCGCCATTTAAATCGCTCTGAAACTCCCTGAGAATACCTGAAACGCCCTAAAATGCCTTCAAACCTCCCAAAAGCCCCCTGATACACCTTGAAACTCCTTGAAACTCATTAAATCCAAAAGCCCCCTGATACACCTTGAAACTCCATGACGCCATTGAATTCCTTGGATTCCTTTGAAACCCTAAACTGACCAGCTCATGACCTCTTCCTCTTCTTGGCGTAAACGTCCTCACTGGGACAAAGCCTGCTTCTCAGCTTAGTGTTCTATGAGCACTTCCACAGTTATTAACTGAGAGCTTCCTCTGCCAATGACCATTTTGCATGCGTATATCGTGTGGCAGGCACGAAGATACTTTATGCCCAAGGAAGTCAAGGAAGTTTCCTTTACGAAAAGATCCTGGACCGACCGGGAATCGAACCCGTCACCCTCAGCATGGTCATGCTGAATACCCGTGCGTTTACCGCCTCGGCTATATGGGCCCTCCAGCTCATGACCTAAACCATGAAATCTATTTAAGTAGGTAATAAACTAATGTCATTTAACTAACAGCTGTCGTATCTAATTTCGTTACCAGCTCCTCAACGAATCGACAGCAAATGGGAGTTGGAGTCCGACAATGAAGACGACTATCTCGAAAAGCACAGCTACTTTGCTGAGCACGATATGGATGCTCAGAGCATCTACGGCTTCGAACAGACGTCGCAGTTGCGCCGTCGTGATTCAATGGCCCCACCCATGTTGCTGCCGCGCACCAAAAGTGAAGGTAATTTTGCACTCGGACCAATGTGGAGACTGGCACTGAATGATTTCTATTAATTCCCCCAAAAAACTTTAACCAGTTCTTCATCCCATGCAGCGGCGACCATCGATCGCGGAGATGTTGCTGCTCAAGACGTACTCACAGAATCTGGACCCACACAAGCAACCGGAGAAGAAGAGGTGGTTCCAATCGGGGTCAACCGAAACGGTGAATCTGGGGAGTTCAATGAAAATTTTCGATGAAAAAGAACGGGAGCGAGAAAGGAGAAATTCTCTGGACAATGGCTTCCCTAGGCGGAAGTCATCTGCAGCTAGGTTCTCTCCTCGAACCAAGCGATGGTTCGAGAAATCGGAAGACTCGGTACACTTGGGCAGTTCAATGAAGCTGTTCGACGATCGGCATCCAGCATCTCGCAGAAGTTCTCATGCAAGTGTCCGAGATTTCAGCGTCCCAATGCATGTCATCTCCCAACCAAAGCTTCCGGTCTTGAGTGAAAATCAAGACCTCACGGATGATAACCGTATGCCGTCAATTATGCGACAACTAGAAAACCCCACATCTCCAAAGTCGCAAGTTCAAAAAACCACCAAATTCGATTTCAGCAACGTGGACGCCAAAGAAAACCCTAGTCACTCGAACGAGGATAAACGAAAAACCCTATCGCAAAAAATAGTCACTCTCTTTGATCTCACCCTCCTCCGGGACAGAATATACGTCAACATGATGCTGGGAATGTCGATCGCCGTGTTTGCCGAAATTAACTTCTCCCTGTTGACGCCGTTCATCCTCAACGATCTGGGTTACGAGACGGAACAGATTGCATCCATTATGTCGACCCTGGCGGTTGCGGATTTGATGTTCCGGTTCATTTCACCGTTCATTGGGGACTCGCTGAAGCTGACTCCGCGAATCATGTACATGATCGCCCTGAGCCTGCTGATACTTACTAGGTTTAGTAAGTATACATAATTTTAACCTTTCAGGACGTGCGCCGTTGTAAAAAGCACAACACTATAGCGAATTTAGTTCACCACTGGACTGTCGCACTAGTTTTCACGAGTGCGAAAATGCAAATAAAAGTGCGCAATTGCATCCAATCAACTTGGTGTCTTCAGAGCACTAATTCAGCATACATCGAAGAAATAGTGCGCCGAAGACATCAATTTGATTTTATGCAATCGCGCAGTTTTATTTACGTTTTCGCACTTATGAAGACTCAGTGCGCAGTCCAGTGGTAAACTAAATGCGGTATACTAAAAAAAAACCTCGATCGTCGTAAGCAACGCGTGCGCGATGCAGTTTCAGCTGCTTGATGGCATGCGTCCTGAAAGGTTAACCGCATTTCAGTTAATTTGCACATTGTTACTTTATTGTCTATTATCATATTGCTGCTTTGTTAAAAATCAATTTCAAACGATCATTAAGATTTAATCATGATTGAAATAGTAAGAAATGTTAGTGAACACTGTCTATAGCAAAAAAAAACCAGATTAATCCACCTAGTGGTGATAGTGCCTTTCTCGTCAAATGTGTAGTCAACATTTTTTTCCGGCCATAAGCCGAAGTGTTCCTGAATCCTGAGAATACTCTTGAACGGAATAAATCTCATTTTCTTCTTTTGGCACATTGCTCGTTGACACGTCAATGGGGAGTGCAGTTGATAAATAATAAATGTATTTGATGAAAAAATTCTCAAAAAAATAAGCAAAATCGTTTAACTCATCGGTTTTGATAAAAAAAAATCTGAAAGACTCGAGTTTCACTTTAAAATTGAAACAATTATTGGTTTATTTATTTGTGCCCTTCTTCAAAATGTTGAATTCCGACCAAAATTTCCAAGGGCGGACCCCTCTGGACTTAAGAGAAAATCGAAATTTGTGTCAGCCTTATTCAGAAAAGCAAGAATTTTATCAAAGCCAAAATTGAATTTGGAAACTTATTGATGGCTCATATTCCGACGCTATGCTAAACGTATTGGCCGAGCTGAAAAATATCAAACCTCTCAGTTGACTGCTTGACCACCTTCACTAGCACTGGACGCCGATCATTATCAAGACATTTCGGCAATTTTTTTTCTGCGCACTTTAGCCTATATTTTATTATCATTAGTTATAATATTCATGTAAAATTTGACAAAAAAAAGTGCAAGCAAGCGAAATTTCCCATATTAAAGCCCATTCAAATTTCAACCGTGTTATAGAGCGCGAGGGCTCAACCAGCTGCATCAAAATTGTTCACAGTAACTGTAGACGCAAAAGGGGATTGTTGCTATAAAATTTATTTTTTTCCATACAACGTTGATCAATCCTACTGCATAATGACGCCTCAAGAATGATGTAATTTGACAAGATCGCTTTAATTTTTATCAAGATTTTGTTCTTTAATTAATATGTGTAATTCACTTGCATCGATTTTGTTCACCTGCGTAATTTCAGCAATGGATCCAATCCTGATTCTGCAACACTGCCGGTAATCTTAAGTGTGGTCAGAGACTATTTTCTTGCTGCCCGTTTATCTGGATAACGAACATTTTTGATGATTTGATGTTTCGCATGCATGGGTTTGGTTAAGTTTTTTAATTGGTCATTTCCGACGGGACACCTGGAACCGGTTCCGGAACACAACCGGTTTAGATACGGTATGAAACTATTTTCCTGCTTACCGTTCATCTGGTTATCGATAAAGCCGCTCTTCGATGTGTCACATGCGTGGGTTTGATTCACCTTTTTAATTTCGGCCACTTCCGGAAGGACATCTGGAACCGGTTCCGGAGTACAATTAGTTCAGATATAGTCTGAAACTATTTTCTTGCTTACCGTTCATCTGGTTAACGAAAAAGCTGCTCTTTGATGTGTCGCATCCCCTGGATTTGGTTCACTTTTTTAATTGGCCTCTCCGGCAGGATATCCGGAACCGGTTCCGGAATACAATTAGTTCAGATATGGTCTGAAACTATTTTCTTGGTTACCGTTCATCTGGTTATCGAAAAAGCCGCTCTTTGATGAGTCGCATGCTCAGGTTTGGTACAATTTTTTAATTGGCCACTTCCGGCAGGACATCCGGAACCGGTTCCGGAATTCAACCGGTTCAAACATGGTCTGAAACTATTTTCCTGCTTACTGTTCATCTGGTTATCGAAAAAGCCGATCTTTGATGTGTCGCATGCCTAGGTTTGGTACACTTTTTTTAATTGGCCACTTCCGGCAGGACATCTGGAACCGGTTCCGGAACACAACCGGTTCAAACATGGTCTGAAACTATTATCGAAAAAGCCGCTATTTGATGTGTCGCATGCATAGGTTTGGAACACTTTTTTTAATTTTCCACTTCCGGCAGGACATCTGAAACCGGTTCCGGAACACAACCGGTTGAAACATGGTCTGAAACTATTTTATTGCTTACCGTTCATCTGGTTATCGAAAAAGCCGCTCTTTCATATGTCGCATGCCTAGGTTTGGTACACTTTTTTAATTGGCCACTTCCGGCAGCACATCCGGAACCGGTTCCGGAACCCAACCGGTTGAAACATGGTCTAAAACTATTTTCCTGCTTACTGTTCATCTGGCTATCGAAAAAGCCGCTCTTTGATGTGTCGCATACCTAGGTTTGGTACACTTTTTAAATTGGCCACTTCCGGCACGACATCTGGAACCGGTTCCAAAACACTACCGGTTCAAACATGGTCTTAAACTATTTTCCTGCTTACCGTTCATCTGGTTATCGGAAAAGCCGCTCTTTGATGTGTCGCAAGCCTGAGTTTGGTTCACTTTTTTAATTGGCCACTTCCGACAGGACATCCGGAACCGGTTCCGGAACAGTACCGGTTCAAACATGGTCTGAAACTATTTTCCTACTTACCATTCAACTGGTTATCGAAAAAGCCGCTATTTGACGTGTCGCATGCATGGGTTATGTTCACTTTCTTATTTGGCCACTTGCGGCGGGACACCCGGAACCGGTTCCGGAACACTACCGGAGACTATTTTCCTACTTCCCGTTTATCAGATAACCGAAAATGCCGTAGTTTGATGGGTCGCATGCATGGGTTTGTTGCATTTTCATATCTGCCCCCTTCCTGGGGTACCGGTCCGGAACACCTAAATGGCCATAACTCCGGAACGGCTGGACCGATCTGAACCATTTTCAATAGGAAACAATGGGACAATGTACCCCGTTGAATGAACCATCGGTCGTTGAAATCGGTTCATATTTACTATCTAAAAATGAGGTGACCTTTTTGTACACATACACACACACATACATACACACACACACACATACATACACACAGACATCACCTCAATTCATCGAGCTGAGTCGATTGGTATATAACACTTGACCCCTCCGGGGGCTCTATCAAATTTTCATTTTTGGAGTGAACATATAGCCTTTCGGTACACCTTGGTGTACGAGAAAGGCAAAAATGCAAATTTACTCTTCCAGAATGCTACTTCTAAGAAAGGAGGAATTTTAGGAAGGAGTAAACAATTCGGGTGCTGCTAGATGTTGCTTTTACATATAGTTAACCGTAACAGTCATACGTATTTGAATAGTATTCTTTATTAATTTATAACCAGGGATATTCTAGGTTGTCAGAACTGTTTTTTTCAATAACAAACAACAAATAGCATCACCTACCGGAATCCATGAACCTGTTGGAATTTCAAAGGCCGCTCCAAGCTATTTTAAGATATTTCATGTCTTCTAAACTACCCCGATGTTCCAAATTTCAAGTCTATATTTGTAACATTAGCTATTTTATCTACACCAAGTAAAGATTTTAGTAAAAAAAATCTCTTACCAAGCGGCACTGGGGTGAAAATAGGGTATTCCACTGATAACCTTGGTCCAGAGTGAAGATAAAAAAGGGGGAGTCTTTGACGAAGCCGGTTTGAAATCATCTCACTAAATCCCTTTTAGGATTTCTTCAGGGATTTTTCCACAAATTTCTTCAGGACCCCCTAAGGAGGCTTTCAAGGATCTTCTAGTAACTGCTCCTGGAATTTCAGGTCTTTACTCGTGAAAATTCTTGGAGGACCTAGAACATCTTTGGAAATTAGTTCTTCACAGAAAAATGGTTCCAGGGACCTGTAGGATGTTACAACGTATCAGTAATGTAACAACAAACCATTGATTACGCTTGTAGATCTTAAGGCCTTTACTCGTGGGAGTTCTTGAATAACCTAGATCATCTTTAGAAAGTAGTTCTCTACAGAACCATGCTCCATGGATCTGTGGCATGTTGCAACGTATCAGTTATGTAAGAACAATCCATTGAGTACGCTGGTAGATCTTAAAACCTTAATTTGCGAAAGTGCATGGAAGACATAGCATATCTTCGGAAATGAATACTCTTCATTACAATGTTCATTGGACCTCTGGGATGTTGCAACGAATCGGTAATTTAGCAAGAAAACATTGGCTAGGTTTGTTGATCTTCAGTTCTTTACTCGCGGAAGTTCTTGGAGATCAAAATTGGAAATCTCGCGCTTAGTATCATACGGGCGTATCTACAATGATCAATTTCTCTTCGTCGATTTTCTCTTCAGATTATTCCGGAAAATACGTTCAATGTTCGGATGATCTCTCGGTGCATTTCGGTAAAGGACGAGTAGGGCTAGCATCTGCAACAACAAAAATAACCGAAAATTATTTGCGGGGCAAGTTATTAACCAAAGAGATAATCGATGAAGAGAAATCGATCACTGTAGATACGCCTGTATGATACTAAGCGCGAGAAATAATGTTTGAAAACTATTCATTTACAGAACAATACTCCATACACCTGTAAGATGTTGCATCGTATCAGTAATGTAACAACAGTCAATCGATTACGCTCGTAAATATTAAAGCCTTTACGCGCGAAAGTGCTTGGGTGTCCTGGGACATCTATCTCTACACCATCTTGCCTTATGGACCTGTGGGGTATTGACAGTCTCCTTGATCTTTCGCTTCGTCTGTCTAAACAATCCTAAACACCCCAAAATATCCTCTGCGATTTTCCTTGGAAACAGTATGCACTCTGCTCCCCATAACCCATCCTTTGTCCCCTTCCCCACTAACCCATAGATTCAACCCTTACTACTCCCCCTCCCTTCCCTTATTAACACTCTTAAACAAACCTCAGATACCTGAAAGTGAGGATATTTCAAATCAACTCACTCAAAGTGCAAATTTTCGGTAATACCAATCCGTGTGGTTAATTATGATTTTCAAGTAACTCAATGTACATATGTACAGATGGGTAAATTATTGGTTAAATTGGGAAAAAATCCACAACTCAGGTGAGATTTGAACTCACGACCCTTATTCGCTAGACAAGTGCTTTACCAACTAAGCTACCGAGCCAATTAATGAACCGGCATTTAAGTTTAGTTAAGGTAATTAAAATCTCATCGATCTATACCATCTTCCCCTTAAACCGCAAGCGAACCGAAAGCGATTTATTTATTGTTTGAAACTGTTTGCTTATCGTACAGGCACATATGTACGATGAGTTACTTGAAAATCATAATTGACCACACGGATTGGTATTACCGAAAATTTGCACTTTGAGTGAGTCGTTTTCGAGCATGTACCTCTACTGTAGTTATTCGTTGTATCAAACAGAATGCGAACGACGCGTTTGATCGCTTTCCAGGTAGCAGTTGTTCTTCCTCAACACAGTCGTTGGGGAAGCGGTGAAATGCTCTTGAAACCCCTTGGAACGAATTCGAAAGGCTCCAGCAATCCCCAGAAACGCACCTTAAATGCTATCAAATGCTTATTTAAACTCTCGGAACACGCCCAAAACTTTTCTGAAAACCACTGAAACTCTCTGAAATGCCTTGAAACGCCCATGAAACCCTTTGTAACATATTTTAAAAGCTCCTGAGGCCCCATGAATTGTCTTCAGAGCCCCTTGAAATGTCCCTGAAACCCCCTTGATACTATTGAAACGCTCCTGAAATCCGCGTAATCCCATTAAAACGCCAACGAAACCTGAAATCTGTTGAAACAACCACCCTTTGAAAACCCCTTTTACGTCATGAAACATCTCAACATCTCCTGAAGCGGTCTAGAACAACCCTTGCGATGCCCCTAAACCACTTGGTTCTTTTAAACATCCCTGAAATGCCTCTGGAAACCTGCTGAAACCCCATGCGAGCCTCTAAAATCACCTGACACCATCCGAAACAATTGAGCAACGCCCCTGGGAACCCCCTAGATCCCTTTTGGCGCTGTCCATAAACTACGTAGACTGATTTTTGGCCATCTCAGACCCCCTCTCCCTTGTAGACTTTTGTTCATAAAAATTTCCGAAATTTATATAGAGCGTAGATTTTGGACCTACGCCCCCGTCCATCCTTAAGAGTCTACGTATGGACAGGCCCTTTAGGGCTTCTGAAATGTCCCTGAAACCTATTGGGACCCCTTGAAATACTCCTGCACTTGTGAAACTCTTGAAACTCCCTGAGACCCCTGAATACCGGAAACGACGCCTAAAAACCTCCCCAAACCTCTGAGGGTTCCTTATACTTCTTCCACTGGAACACCCCTGAAATATCTCTAAACCACCTAAGACCTCCTGCAACAACCCCCTGGGACCCTCCTGTTTCCCAAAAAGTGTTCTCAAAGTGCCCCTGAAATCCCCTGATATTGACGGGACCCCTCAGAAACTCTTATAAATTGAAACTTCAGGGGTTAACCAGCTTAATGTTTATTGGACTTTCTTCATGGTTGAGAGTAAAATGTTAAATGAGTATAAAGTAAGAAAGTGTCAGAGGGTTGATCATAATAATATAAAAGCTATCGCGTTTACCGATTATTAATGTATATATATGTAATAATGTCCCATCATATCATCCAGATCACGAAAGGAATCGACAGCAAATAATATTCATTCAATTTATCTACAAATTGATACCATATCTCATTTTGCTTCATTTTACATCATTACATTTTATTTCATTTATTTTAGTTGATTGATCATATCTTATCAGAATAATACATCTAATTATAATGAACTGAAACATGGAATATATAACTATATGGGGTTGGGAGGGTGCTTCATTATATACATTATATACATATACATATACATATACATATACATATACATATGATACATGATATACATTACATTTCATTATTATTTACTTATTGAATAACATTGCATCATTATATTTCATCATATTGAATTATACTACATAATTATACTACTATAAAAATATATAACTATATGACTGTATAACTATATAACTATATAACTATATGATTTTATAACTGTATAACTATATAACTATGTAACTATATGACTATATGGGGTCGGGAGGGAGCATCAGGGCATCATTGAAGTTGTAACTGTACGACGGAGTGGATTGCCAGCCGAAGTGAGGTGAGAAGATACTATAACATCCTTGTAGATGGGTTCTTCTATCCCAACAGTTGCAATGGATTTGACGCGCCCTTCTTGTGACAAACCATCCCGTAGAAAGCTTGACAAGTGATGTGAATCTCATTATTCACCCTGTTGGAACATACTGTTGGAAGGAGATTCTTAGAAACCCGCGGATTTCGCGTAAGTGTCTCTACTTACGGGTCCGCCACACCCCCTTTTGGCCCTTCATACAGCGGTATGTAGAATTCAGAGCGGTAATGAAATTTATTCTTCACTGTTAAGTGGAACTGCATGCAGAGCAAGACTCAAGCTAGGATGGTGGCTACCTACATACATACATACATAAAGTAAGAAAGTGTCAGAGATGTCAGTGTATCCACTACATACAATCACAAGGCGGGCTAGTTACCTAAGTAGTAAACATCCATTTTGAACGTAAACATGTGACGTCGTTCTTATAAGATATATCGTGCTTTCATATTTATTATCTGGATCTTCCCCCTTTTGTTTGAAACCTTGGTCAATTGAAACTTCATCTGGTTTTTCAGATTCACAAATATTCGCCGATCCATATGCATAAGACATCTAGCTCGTAGAATTCGCCCCGCAGTGGGCATGCTCCGATTACTTCTCCATCTAGTTCCATCGTCGCAGATGATTTCCCAATCGTTACCTCAATGTCCTCACCGAAAACAGATTTGCTTGCAGATCAGGTACATAAAAACATCTTTGATGGTAACTTGAGTGCCGCTGGCGTCAACGCCAACGAGACTACCTTTGTCCCAGCCCCAGGCTTCGACGGATTCATTGTCTTTGGCAACATTAATGATGATCGGTAGATTCAGCTTGACCAGCTTCTTGAAGCATTTCTCCTCATTGGTCATATAGTCACTAGCGCCGGAGTCGAGCTTAAACGAGCTTCCTCCGAGGATCTCCAGAAGTTTTCCTACTCGACATGAATGCTATGGCCTTGCCTCCACTAGCTATATTGACCTCGGCTTGAATATTGAACCGACAATTCTTGGCCATGTTACATCTTCCGGTGAACTTCCGACTCTTCTGCTTGTCAAATGCTACCAGGCTTCTCCTTAAATGTGGTTTCGATTCTGTTTCCGACAAACGCTGCAGGCTACTCATTGATCGTGTCGATCATCCGGTCGCTTTTCTTCAATTCTTCGGTCAGAAGTCGTTCCCGAACTACGTCCAGCGTTAGCTTACCTTCTTCGAAATTCTCCAAAGCGGTTACCTGGGGGTCATACGTTTCAGGAAGGGTTACGAACAATTGAGAGACCAGATCACATTATTCTAACATCATTCCTGCGGACTTCAGTAGATGGATCAGTTCATCAAAGGTCTTCAAATGTTCTTCGACGGATGTTCCTTTCGTTATCTTCAACTTGGCAAGTTGCTTCCCAACCAGTGTTTGAGACGATACAGACTACCTTGCATAAACATTTTCGAGGCTACTCCAGATTCCTTTGGCGGTATTCTTCTCCCGAATCAGGTCCAGCATGTCATCGTGGATGAACGAAATGATGAGATTCACGGCCTCTCAGACTGTTCGTTGAACTTCGTCAATTCGGCTTCTACTGCTGGGGCTTCCTTCTTGAGAACTTCCATCAAGCCAACGAACTTCAGGTACTTCTCTCTCAGAAGGAAACTTCCAGTTTTCATAGCCGGTGCCCGTGTATTGGGGAATTCCGTAGAATACTTCCTTCCGTGTGTGGTCCATAACCGCTTATGAATTGAAACTTCAGGGGTTAACCAGCTTAATGTTTATTGGACTTCCTTCTTGGTTGAGAGTAAAATGTTAAAAGAGTATAAAGTGAGAAAGTGTTATAGAGGTCAGTGTGTCATGGCTCACTATAAATGCCGGTCTAGATGCCGGTTTATTTATTTATTTATTTATTTATTTATTTATTTATTTATTCGTCGTCAATCATATGTAGACCATTTGTTACAACTATGTTTTCTTAACCTAACATTATTTTTTTTAGTAACGAATTACATTCAATTGTCTCTTAAGCTTAGCTTTCGACATACCGAAGTCAATGGACTCACATTGTTCATTATATAACCTCATCATTTGATTTATAGGTCCAAACAGTAAACTGTTACTGTGATCTCCAACAGAAACCCCTACGAAATCTCTTTTTAACTCCATGAAACCCCTCGAAAACTTTTTGTAAACCCTCGGAACTTCAGAAACCTCTAAAACTCATTCGAAAACCCCATGGAACTCTGAGTCCCCGAGAATGCCTCTAAAACCTCTTAGAACGTACTTTTCATACCAACAAACGATTTGACTTTTCACTTCATTCCATCCAGATGAGCCTCTATGATAGAGGTTGATTTGAAATGTTCTACGAATTATACTTACTGTTTCGCAAACCTACGAAACTAGAACTTGAGACTTGAAACGCCTGTAGTTTGTACTCCAGTGTCGCCAGATTAGCTACACTTACTCGAGGTACCAATGAGATAGCAGCTTGGCACTTACAGGCATCTTTATGTTGGACGGTAGCAATATTGTGTCCACCTCTGCCCAACACTTTAGTGTGTAAGTGTTGGCGATCTTTCTATTTTTAGGAGAAACGGCACCAGCTGCGTCAGGTCAATACAATGTAAGGAAAGGGGAGGAAATGATGATGCAACTCCTTGCCCAATTTACCATTGCGTCTGCGCAAGTTCATGTGGATGTGTAACTAGCTGCCTGCCAACTACTAACCCGTACAAGCTAGCAGCAGCAAGAAAATCCTCGAGCTGGGTCTCAGAGTCGGCTTACTACTGGGTGATCAAGGGAACGCGTGACAAAGTATGGAAACACCGAATTTTCATGTTCTTTAAACATTTATTTGTCCTATTCTGTGACGTGTGGGTGTAGTTTTCACATTTTCATTCATTTCATTTATTTAGTATTACATCAAATTCAAGATAAAACTGAATCAACAATATTTCTCCATAATACACGGTTCGTGGCTACCGCTCTCCATCCTCGGTCGCGCCCGATGCTCGCCAAGTCACGCTCCACCTGGTCCGCCCATCGTGCTCTCTGCGCTCCACGCCTTCTTGTACCAACCGGATCAGTTGCAAACACCAGCTTTGCAGGGTTGTTGTCCGGCATTCTTGCAACATGCCCTGCCCACCGTATCCTTCCGGCTTTGGCCACCTTCTGGATGCTGGGTTCGCCGTAAAGTGCAGCGAGCTCGTGGTTCATTCTTCTCCGCCATTATTAGCGTTTTGTACATGGTGCATTTGGTGCGTGGGTGAATCTTTTTCGACCGCAGTTTCTTCTGGAGCCCGTAGTAGGCCCGACTTCCGCTGATGATGTGCCTCCGAATTTCACGGCTCACGTTGTTGTCACTGTTGTCAGCCGTCAGTAAGGATCCGAGGTAGATGAATTCCTCCACCACCTCGAAAGTATCCCCGTCTATCGTAACATTACTACCCAGACGGATCCGGTCGTTTTCGGTTCCGCCTACCAGCATGTACTTTGTTTTTAAGGCATTCACCACCAGTCCGACCTTTGCTGCTTCGCGTTTCAGGCGGGTGTACAGCTCTGCCACCGTTCCAAATGTTCTAGCGATAATGTCCATGTCGTCCGCAAAGCACACAAATTGACCGGATTTTGTGAAAATCGTTCCCCGGCTGTTGAGCCCGGCTCGTCCCATCACACCTTCCAGAGCGATGTTGAAGAGTAGGCATGAGAGTCCGTCACCTTGTCGCAGTCCCCGGCGAGATTCGAATGAACTGGATAGTTCACCCGAAACCCTTACGCAGTTTTGCACACCGTCCATCGTTGCTTTAATCATTCTAGTCAGCTTCCCAGGAAAGCCGTTTTCGTCCATGATTCTCCATAGCTCTTCGCGGTCGATACTGTCGTAGCTTGAAAATGGCTCTTCCAGTCTTGACAAAAATCAGCCATTTTCAAGCTAAAATCTATCACAGTCGAATCTAAAAAGATACTGTCGTATGCCGCTTTGAAGTCGATGAACAGGTGATGCGTTGGGACCTGGTATTCACGGCATTTCTGGAGGATTTGCCGTACGGTGAAGATCTGGTCCGTTGTCGACCGGCCGTCGATGAAGCCGGCTTGATAACTTCCCACGAACTCATTTGTTTTAGGTGACAGACGACGGAAGATGATCTGGGATAGCACTTTGTAGGCAGCATTCAAAATAGTGATCGCCCTCAAGTTCTCACATTCCAAATGGTCGCCTTTCTTATGAATGGAGCAGATTACCCCTTCCTTCCACTCCTCCGGTAGCTGTTCGGTTTCCCAGATCCTGATTATCAGCCGATGCAGACAGGTGGCCAACTTTTCTGGGCCCATCTTGATGAGTTCAGCTGCGATACCATCCTTACCAGCTGCTTTGTTGGTTTTGAGCTGGTGAATGGCATCCTTAACTTCCCTCAGCGTGGGAGTTGGTTCATTTCCGTCCTCCGCTGCACTGGCGTCGTCGTTTCTTCCGTTGCCGTGGGCTCCCGTGCCTACGTTCTCCACGCCGTTCAGGTGCTGATCGAAGTGCTGCTTCCACCTTTCGATCACCTCACGTCCGTCCGTCAAGAGGCCTCCGTCTTTATCCCTGCATATTTCGGCTCGCGGCACGAATCCGTTGCGGGATGCGTTGAGCTTCTGATAGAACTTCCGTGTTTCTTGGGAACGGCACAGCAGTTCCATTTCTTCACACTCCGCTTTTTCCAGGCGGCGCTTTTTCTCCCGAAAGAGGCGGGTCTGCTGTTTCCGCTTCTGTTTATAACGTTCCACGTTCTGTAGAGTCCCTTGCTGCAGCATTATCGCCCTCGCTGCATTCTTCTCTTCCAAAACCGTTCTGCACTCTTCGTCGAACCATTCGTTTCGTCGATTCCATTCCACGTACCCGATGGTGCTCTCGGCTGCGTCGTTGATGGCTGCTTTCACTGTACTCCAGCAGTCCTCTAGAGGGGCCTCATCGAGCTCGCCCTCGTCTGGCAACACGGCCTCGAGATTCTGCGCGTATGCTGAGGCGACATCCGGTTGCTTCAGTCGCTCTAGGTTGTACCGTGGCGGTCGCCGGTATCGTACATTGTTGATGACCGAGAGTTTTGGGCGCATTTTGACCATCAGATAGTGGTCGGAGTCGATGTTGGCGCCACGATAGGTTCTGACGTCGATAATGTCGGAGAAGTGCCGTCCGTCAATCAGAACGTGGTCGATTTGAGATTCCGTCTGCTGTGGTGATTTCCAGGTGTAACGATAAGGGAGGCTGTGTTGGAAAAAGGTGCTACGTATGGCCATATTTTCACATTTTGTGTGGCGTGTATAAGAGGAGATCGATCGTCACTGTGTACTCACTGCTCTGCTCCTTCGGCGTTGGCCCCCACGGTTACGCACAAATGTGATAGCCCTACCGTGGGACCGGATCCTCGCAGCGGGGCTGCTTGGGGATGCACATTCATCCGGAATGGCATCGGAATCTTTCCAGCGGCATTGCTGGCTTGGTGCTAACAGGCGTCTTCTCTCATTGTCGATATCGGCACGGCTTAGGACGATACCGGAGTGACCGTGCCGAGAGAGGATCCTCCTTGATGATCAGGGCCTGGGGCCCGAGGGATTCGTCCGGAATCGGACGTAAGGTCGTCTTTGGCTGTTAGACTCGGAAGCCATTTTGACTTCCGAGTCGACCCGTGTGAGGCCGTATTTTATAATACGGGAAGAGGTCCTGAACGGTAGTAGGCCGTTGCCCCAATTCCCGCCATCGGAAGGGGGGGGGGGGTATAGCAAAACTACGTGGCACTACTTTTTGCCGATCGTAAGATCGGTGTTTCTCACACGGACGCCTATATTCTTCTCCCAAAAAAGATCTTCAATTTAGAAGATGGCAGCGCCCATGGAACAGAATTCACGGCCATGACACACATAAACATGATATTGACGATGGCCATATTCTGCCCCTTCAGCAATGTCATGTTGCTCTTTTGGTAGCGGAGCAACCCTCTCAGTCGTGTTATCCTACTGTGGTATTTAAAAAAAACATGAAATTTCCGCCAACATTCGGCTCATACAAATTATAAAATCTTTGGATGTAACCGACAGGTTACAGATGTTGGAATGTTTGGGAAATGGTTGTTTGACAGAGGTTCACGTTGGTGCGTGAATGCCGTTCAAGAGAGAATATGGATGAAATTAGAAGCGGTAACTACTGTGAGTGTAGAATTAGCATTTAAGTTAAAATACACATTAATAAAAATAAAAAAAGCGGTAACTATTAGATCACCTATCCCGTCTATTGCGTAACTTTGCCTAATTCAAGAACAGTTTGGATTATCTACTTCTTCTCATTCTTCGTCTATTTTACTGGTATGATTACGACTATATATTTTGGATACTCTCCTCCATCCATTGATGCAATCTTCAACCTACGAAATTGATAAAATAGCAGCAATTTGAAATATTGAGGGTCAGACACTTGGACGAAGGAAGAAACTGAAAAGTTTACTAACATTTCTCCCCTACCCACAGGTATTCTAATCGCACGAAACTACACCGAAATGATCGTGGTGGCGTTCTGCCTCGGTGTGGCCAAAGGAGTCCGCACGGTGTACATGGGCTTGGTGATACCGAGCTACATCCCGCTGAAACGTCTCCCAGCGGCTTCCAGCATCCAGATGATGACGAACGGTATCATCCTGATGACGATCGGGCCGCTGGTTGGGCTGATCCGGGATCTATCGGGCAGTTACTCGAAAAGCATTTTGTTCATCAATGCATTCACCATTGTGACGTTGATCATGTGGATGGTCGAGATGGTGTACGTGAATCGAAAGGCGGCCCGGAAACAGAGGGAAGCCGCTGCCCAAGAAGTGATATCCTGATGGCTGGCGGTTGCTGCATGCACTTCGGGAGATATTATTGCCAGTGAGTATAAGCATATATTTTTTGATACAATTTTCGATGATTGCGGTTTAAGTGACTAAATCATACCGAATGCCGTAACAGCAATACTTGATTGGTGGATTAGGGTGCCAATGAAAATCGAATTTTCGAATTTCAAAAACGGGTAGTGCTCAAAAGTTTCGTCTCCTCAAAAAAAGTCCCCATGCAAAATTTCAGCTCAATCGGACTTCGCTAAGGGGTGGCCCAAAGCGATCAAAGTTTGGCTGTTTTGAAACACGAAAAATATCCCAAGGTAGGGATACATGAAAATTTCGAAATCGAAAATTTTTTTTTGATGCCAAATGCCTTAAAAGTGCATGAAACGTCGAGATCTGGCGTTATCTCAAAAAATTTTTTTTGGAAAAAAATTGACTTTTTGGACTTAGAAAATTTTTGAGTTGGGGGAGTGAAATGAATTTGAAATGGAGGATTTGAATTTAGTTGCTGAAATATTCATAGCAATAGTACTGGAACATGTCTTATATCATCGTTGGCAACTGCTAGCATATTATATATCATATATCGTTAGGGTGGTTCACTTATTTTGCATTAGGGTGGTCCTTTTTGTAGAAAAATTTAAAAAATAAGATAATAGTATTAAAAAATCTCTTATATAACTGTAAGTCATTTTCAATGTTGAATATATATATAATATATCATTAGGGTGGCTCATTTATTATAAATTAGGGTGGTTCTTTTGAGATGGAAATTAAGAACAAAAAAATATTTCCAGAAAATTTACCACTCATATTTTTGTATAATTTAAAATCATGATCCTTTATTGGCATGTAAAACTTTGTTAAGATTTTCCTAGACCAACATGCGGAAAGGACGTAAGAACCATTGCCAATTTCTGCTTCTCATGTCCCTGGATTCTTTTTCCAGTAACAGATAGAGCTGACTCTCCTCTATCTGTTAATGGGAAAAGTTTGATGATGATTAACCTGAAAAAGGAAAAGTTTGCATAAAATATTGAGATACGCCCAGGATGGACGAGAAAAGTAAGCGTTTGCAACACAAATGTTGGTCCAGATTGTTACTATGGTTTAAAATAAGGAATAATAAACTGATTTTAAACGTATCCAAATTATGACAGCTTGATAGGCGATGATGATTGGCAACAAAAATTTTTTGTTTATCTTTTCTTAAAAGATTCTTGGCCTTGGGCAGCTTCATTTCCGAAAACACAGTTACGTCAATGGGGAAAGAACAACAGTAGGTTGCTTTCTATCTATCTAAACAAAATATACCTTAGCTACAAGATTACCATATTGCATACCGAAGTGGTGAGTGAACCTAAACTCTAACGTGATACAAAACATACAATAATTTAACGTTGGAATTAAACACACGTTGACAAAAGAAAGACCTCTATGATCACTGCTTTCCATACTTAATACGAGATAGATGGGAAAAAATATTTATTCAAAAATGTTCCATTACTGACACACTTTTGCGTTACCTAAGCCAGTTCAACAAAAGTTAGCACGATTTATCGAATTCATTGTGAAAATATATTGAAAAACTGGTTTCTGTCTCCGTGTGCTGCAATTTCTGTAAACAATGACCTTAATTTGATAAAATCAACTCGAATGTTGATTTTTTTATATATCTTTATTATCGAGATTTTCAGCCTATGACTGGTTCTTCTCCTCGAATGTTGATGTTTTTCGGATAACCAACCGAAATGGTATGTTCGACATACGTAATGTCTGAAGTTCGTAGGCACAAACATGTTTGATAGGATCGCAATATCTTTTCAGCCATATTTTGATATCATATAATCAAAAAATGTATCTGGTAAATCCATAATCGAATCAAACGACATTTCTACACTTGAACTGCACTCATTTGTACAAGACAGTCAGCTGTCTTAGAAGCGAACTTATTAAAAAAATAAATTTTGGTCTGTCTCAAAAGCAAACTTATGTGTCTCTGACAGTTTTTGGGTCGGTGAATCCGAATCCGGGCTCAGATTTGCTCCAGCACGTCAGGATTTTGAGCTATACCTCAATTTATAGGGCAAAATATGTGATTTTGGGATTTTTGACTGAAAGCCATTAAGCATGGAAATTATTTTTTAAAGCAATCAAAGTGTAAATTGGTCGATTAACATGTAAACTAACGATTTATACCAAATATTCCCTTTTACTACGAACAGGCTTGTTCGCACTAAGCGTATGAAAATTATGCTCTATTGATTTTCACCACCGAAATCATCGTATTTATTAAATCTTCCTATCTTAACTGATTGATGGATGTTGAAATAATTTAAATGTCTTTTCGAACTGTCAAAAAAACCGCACCGCAGTACCACACTGAGCACACGGAGAGAATTTCACTCGGGTGAATTTTAACGCTCCGTGCGGAACTGCGAGCATAAATTTCATCCGCTAAGTACGGACATTCATGACCATTGCAAAAGTAAATTATATCTGCAAATACCGTATTAATGAAAAACTTCCCCATCTTAGGGGTTCAAAAAACAGTTTACTCTTCAAACTAAACTCTTCTTCCTCATAGGAACAGCTGAAAATGTTTACTCGAATTTTTGAATTTAGTCTCACAAAACTTTTCAAAATCTTACAATGAGATGAACCTTTCTAGTAAATTAATCTCTTTATGGACTACTAAATTTAACAATATTTAATTCTGTAGATAGAAATCGGTTTTAATCACTATGTGATTAATGAAATAGAACGAGAGGAGAGATAATAATCTCATTATAGATAAGTCACCGAAAGATTTGTAGGAAATCAAGGCTTGAAGCTATACGAAAAATATTACGTGGTTGAATTTTCTGGAAGTATTTTTTGATCTTAATTTCCAAAAAAAAACAACCCTAACGGAAAATACAATACAAATACAAAAACTATTATCGTTTTTTTCATTTATTTTTCTACAAAAAGGACCACCCTTATGCAAAATAAGTGAAGCACCAAAAAAATAAACAGATTCAAAATTTAAAAAAGAAAATAAAATATTTCATGAATAATTGGGGATATGCCCGACAGGAGAAGCAGAAATTTGCAATGGTTGTTACGCCCTTTCCACATGTTGGTCTAGGAATATCCCAACAAAGTGTTACATGCCAATAAAGGATCATGATTTTAAATTATACAAAAATATGAGTGGTAAATTTTCTGGAAATATTTTTTTGTTCTTAATTTCCATCTCAAAGAACCACCCTAATTAAAAATAAATGAGCCACACTAATGAAATATTATATATATATTCAACATTGAAAATGACTTACAGTTATATAAGAGATTTTTTAATACTATTATCTTATTTTTTAAATTTTTCTACAAAAAGGACCACCCTAATGCAAAATAAGTGAACCACCCTAACGATATATGATATATAATATGCTAGCAGTTGCCAACGATGATATAAGACATGTTCCAGTACTATTGATATGAATATTTCAGCATCTAAATTCAAATCCTCCATTTCAAATTCATTTCACTCCCCCAACTCAAAAATTTTCTAAGTCCAAAAAGTCAATTTTTTTCCAAAAAAAATTTTTTGAGATAACGCCAGATCTCGACGTTTCATGCACTTTTAAGGCATTTGGCATCAAAAAAAATTTTTTGATTTCGAAATTTTCATGTATCCCTACCTTGGGACTTTTTTCGTGTTTCAAAACAGCCAAAATTTGACCGCTTTGGGCCACCCCTTAACGAAGTCCGATTGAGCTGAAATTTTGCATGGTGACTTTCTTTGGGAAGACGAAACTTTTGAGCGCTACCCGTTTTCGAAATTCGATGGTAAAATTTTTCCCATACATTCCATTGGCACCCTAGGGATACTGCCCTCTCTTCATCATCGATCACACACAATGATCGCCAGATCACGCTCCACCTGGTTTGCCCATCTTTCCTTAATACGCGTCGGTTCAAGTGTTTGCAGATCCTCCTAGAAGATGATCCACGTTTCTTGTCCATATAAGGCCACGGATATTATAGGCTATGTGTACATATAGGAACATTTGGTGCTAACGAGGAGCTGCGCATTGCAGGCTGGGATTTGGCTGGTCATACAGCAAACATAATGGATGTTTTCTTTCCACTAAATGTACCACAGAAAAATTGCAAAATTACAGTCTTTATTTTAAACGATTTTCCTATTCCTTTTCTCATATGAAAAATTCCAGCTAACACCATCCATCAGCTCCATTTCGAGATTTGTTCGTTTTATCGCACTATCGTAACCCCCTTCTTTCCAGTACAAAAACCAAATTCTCTACATCTATGTTCACGAGTATCTCGTCGCGTATAAAACTTGCAAATGTTTCGTTTGCTGATTGATTTCCTCCTTTAGCTTACTCAGCGAATAGCTATTTCTATGTGTTTTTCTATTCTGCATTGGCAAACTGGGAATTGATTTATCTAAATATGGCATTGGAGCAGTGTGTTCATGTTGTGTTGTGTCATCTTCCTTTATGGCATTATGTTTCAACCTTTCAGATAAAAATCGTTTCCTCCTTCCGGAGAAGTTGCGTTTCGTTCACATAATTTTTAACTAACTATTATTATTTTAACCGCTGCCCTTCACATAATTTCTCAAAACTAGTAATATTTTGTTTTAATGTTAGGATTCGTTTATTTACGTTTTGTTTTTAAAAAATCACAATCAATTTCTAGAGTGTTTCGTTTTACTTCTTGTTTCTTTACAAACAATTATGAATCTGTTGTTATTTCTTTTTAACAGTAATTGTTGCTTTGTTATTCGCTAAGGTTTTGCTTATTATCAAAAAGTGGATGGACAAATTTCGCCTCATGGTTAGTTTAATTTTTATTGTTGCTTTGTCATTGGAGAAAAAATGTGTTCGCTTCCTGGGAAGTGCGCGTCTTTTAAATGTCGAGTAAAATGTCATAATGAAGCTGTTGCTGAGTATTAGTTATATCTATCTGGATACTGTAAATGTACACTGTAGTGATTATTGATTAGTTAACATAAAAGTATTTAAAGCTCATTGGAGTGATCTTTCCGATCTGTCCTACCACTCTTTCACGGCACCGAGTTCGGTCCTTGACTAACTAACAGAACATAGAAGCTATAGTAGATTCAATTTGATTCTAATTCACTCTCTCTCGCTTCGTCCATTTTACTAAATTGATCTCGCTCAAATGCGATCGTTCCATTCCATTGAAATCACTTACATTCACTAAAAGTGATTTTCGAGATCTTCTAAACTTGTCTAGCTTGATCCTAAACCTAAGTTAATGTGGAAGATAGTGTCTATTCCTATACATACAGAATATCTACAAATCCTTTGCGAAAGGTTACTAACAGTAAGAAAATGACTATTATTTCGTTCCTACATAAAAGCGTAACGAAATCAACACATAGTTTCTAACAGTATCATATGATTCATCGAGAGAAACATACATCCAAACATACCTGGCACAAGTGACAGCCCAACGCGCATTCCAGAGACAATCGGAACCCGATCGCCCTCTAGAATCGCATTTGCTACTATTTCTTCATCCGGTATCATAACAAGTCCTGCGCGCTCGAGTCGTCCAGCGTGTGCTGGAGCAGGCCCTTCTTCTCCTCCGGGGCCGAGCCGGACATGGTCAACAGCGGGTGGGCGCTGTTGCTCGGTATCGAGGACGAGTCGGCGTGCACGTTCACGCTGCCGGCGTACATCGAGTCGTACACCGGGTTGGCGAAGTGGGCCTGGGAAAAGAGAAGAGTGAGATGGAGCAGTTGAAATGAATGAAATCTGATACAAATAAAATAACAACATAAATTTTTCAACAAAAAATAATTAATAAGGACGGGGCTTCTAGACGCACAAACAGGAGGTGATTAAAAGGTGGAAGTAGCACTTTAATGAGCAATTGGTCGAGGAGCCTAAGTAACACGCATGTCATATAAGAGTTACGACAACGCAAGTTTTGGTTGTATAGAAGTTAATTTGATGTTATTTCAACACAATCTAAGAATAACGCCAAATTAACTTCTATACAACCAAACCTCTTATATGACATGTGTGTTACTTGGGAGAAGATCATGTGCACGGAGGAAACGACTGCATCAGTTCAGTAGAGGAGATCAAGAAAATGGAGCATCTATCGGAGGAGTGGAAGTAAGGAGTAATCTACCCCATTCACAAGAAAGGCGTGATATCCTTGATCATTTTCTTTGGTCTTTGGTCACCTAAAACGCATGATTTCCTGGGAAGTTATCAAGTCGGCAATACAGTGAATGCCAAGCTCATCGCAATGGATACCCTATTGTTGCCAGGCTCTCCAACATCCTTTTTTCCTAAACTATGGGAGGATAATCTGTTCTATAGACACCTGAACAGGGAGGACCGTCCAGGTAGTGTGGGTTTAAGGACCTACTTCTACACTAAAGATTAAAGCCAGGACTACTTCTTCATCGATCCAGTTAACAACATTCCCATGGTCACCAAAACTTTCGTTTCTCCGGAACCACCATTGCTGGCATTGCTTCGGAGAGAGGCTAGAGCCCCCAAGGTAGCATACTGGCGCTTAGCTAGTTTCCCGAGTGATCCTTATTACTCCCTTTGTCCTCGGAAGGCGGGCAAGATCGACACCACGCCTGCTTCCAACTCACAGCAAGTATCAAGAACTGATACCGCATGCACAGCGATTCAATCTTCCCGTAAGTAAGACCCTATCAGCCAACACACAGAACGACGTGCGGACATAGGGCCTCCGCGTGCCCCGACCTTGTCGAGGACCCCTTTCCAACCGTGGGCTCGGATTCAACCCAGTAGACCGACGCCACGAGAAACGCTACCGAGTTGTTCTCCCCGCGGCCACCTAACCGCTGTAAGGGTCGATTTCGACCGCAGGGCACCGGTATGACCTACGAAGCCGACTCCGAACTCCTGGACCAGCTCTTGTTGTACCGCATCTGAACTAGCCATACTCCGAGTCAGATGCAATGTTACTTCCCCATGGTGCCTATTAATCGAACTATCTACCCTCGGTATCACCCTATTAGTCCATCTCTCTTTGGTGGAACTGTACCACGCGCGCTGCCATTTGACCATGGAGGCCATGGAGGTGGTCCTTGTGCCGCGCATTTCGAAGCACTCCATGTCCTCCCTGATAAGGATGCCGATTGGCACCATACCAGTGGTGACGCAGAGCGCGTCGTGTGACACAACCCTCAGGCACATAAGCCTCCAGCATACAACGGTAGCTTTTTATCCTTAGCGCCGTGTCCCAAGCCGGGCCGCCGTACCTTAGTATGGACGAGGCAACAATAGCCAGAAGCTTACTGGCGTACACCGCAGAGCTGTTATTGGACATCATCCGGGACAGTGCCGCAATAGCTGTGAAGGCTCTTTTACAGGCATAATCAACGTGGCTACCGAAGGTGAGCTTATCGTCGATCATCACGCCTTAGTGCTTGATGGAGCGCTTCGATGTGGAAGTGCAATCGGCTACACTGGTCACCGCCTGCTGCTCCGACTTCCAGATTTTCACAACCGTCACCTTAGTTTTGTGGTGAGCCAACTCCAGTTTCCTGGACCTCATCAACGCCTTCACAACCTTGATCGAGTGGTCGGTAGTCAACTTCACCTCCTCGATCGTTTCACCGTAGACTTCGAGCGTAATGTCGTCGGCAAATCCGACAATCTCCACTCGTCGTACATGACATTCCATAACACCAGACCCAGGATGGAACCTTGCGGGACTCCTGAGGTTATGGGAAAACACTTCCGACGCACCTCTGTGTCTTAAACTGGTACTCGATTCTGAAAGTAACTTCTAAGAATCTTGTACAGGTATCCGGATATCCCTAGACGCAAGAGCGCATCGGCAATAGCAGACTAGCTGACGCTCTTAAACGCATTCCTTACATGCAGAATCACTACCGCACAGGAACGAATCCCCCTTCTCTTAGGCTCGAGTGCTTTCTCGGCGGTTTTTGTAACCGCCAAGATAGCGTCTACGGTGGAGTTCCCCTTCCGGAAGCCGTACTGGTTACTCGAAAGACCATTTTCGCTCTCGATGTACCTCAACATTCTATTGAGGATCTATCTTTTCAAGCACCTTCCCCGCCGTGTCGATCAAGCATATCGGTCTATATGCCGACGGGTCTTGAGGTGGTTTCCCCGCCTTTGGGAATAGAACCAGGCTCTGCCAATTCCATACTTCTGGGAAAACTCCTTCATCTCTGCATAGCAGACCTGAACATCTCGGGAGCCTCTGCAATAGCTAATTTTAAGGCCAGGTTCGGAACTACGTCCGGACCTGGGCCTTACCTACGCTAAGGGACTTTACTATCTCCACAAGTTCCACACCGGTGACCCTCTCCTCATCACCAGCCCCAGTCCCTGGCTGTTCTACAAAAGGAGGCCAAGGACTTGGATCATGAGACGGAAAAAGCCCCTCAATGATCTCCTCCGTGCGACTTTAGCAGTGGCGAACACTACTCGTCGTTCGTTTTGCTCTTCCTTAGTTCGTGCTCGCTGCATCCGCCGCCTAGCCCGTAGGCAGGTGCGGCGCAGGTCCGCAAACACTTGTAGGCCTATTGTCTCCAATTTCTGAGGTGAACTTACCTAGGCATGGTCGCTCTCACGCACGCGAGAGCACCGCTACCAGCTTGTCACCGCTTAAACCAAGTAGGTTTCACTCACGGCGGAGCGCCTCCCTAAATACCCTTCTTCGAAGTACGATGTCCTACCCGCTGAATGCTGTTGTTGTACTCGATACTGTAGCGAACCACCAGGTGATCGCTGTGAGAGTAGCCATCGTCTACTCTCCAGTTCGAATTCCTAGTTAGGCCAGTAACGTTAATAATCGACTTCGCTCAGCTCTGACTAAAGGTATTCTTGGTACCGACATTAGTCAGGTCGACATCTAGTTTGGCCTGGTCAGTATCTCTAGCAAGATCTAACTCCGCTGGTTCGTGGAACGGTTTCCCTATTCCAAGGCCCAGGCATTGAAGTCACCTACTATTACAACCGACCTTCACCCAGTCAGCACGGTCGTCATACAGTCCAGCATCTACTCGATCGATCTTCGCAGAGGCGCATAACAGCTACAGAAGAAGACCTTGTTTACTTTGACGACCACAAAGCCCTCATAGGTAGTAGACACCAACTCCTGGACGGGGTTTCACCCTTCGTCCATATCGCCGTCATTTTTTCCGGATCCATCCGCGACCCAATTTCCGTTGTCGGTACTAGATATGGGTCCGCTATGATGGCGGTATCCGTCCTGCCTGACAAAGCAGCTGCTGAGTTGCGAAACAGTAGTTCAAGTTCAGCAGCGTTACCTCCACTGTGATTTGCCAGCTACGGCTCTTCTGAAAACCGGGCATCTTAGACCTCCCGTTGTTGGGATGCTTGTTGTTTGCGGATTTGCTAGAGCAAATCAAAAACACTTGGGTGGACTCGTGCAGCCTTGTGCCTTATGGCCTTCGCCGCTGCATCGCCTACACAGTTTGCTCCTGTCAGGGCCTTTACAGTCTTGTGCCCTGGTTGCAGACACCTGAAGCAAACCTCTAGTGGCTCGTGTAAGGTCAGTTGGTACACTGACCAGCCCATCTTGAGCTTCCCGGCTTCAACGAACTTAACTATGTCTACCATAGGTAGCTGTATAAAGGCCACCTGTGTCTCTACTGGGCCCTTCTGTAGCGGCTGCGGTGATCATTTGCACCACACACTGTTGCCGCAGTGCCGTGACGAGCTCCTCCTCGTTAATGATCTCGTCTATGTTCTTCACCTTCAGAGACTCCTCCGTAGTAAGAGCCCTCACCTAAACGCCCTCACCTCAACGCCCTCACCAAGGACCTGTTCCGCCAGGTATTTGTAGATGACACTCTTGCGTTCCTTATCGCGCTTGAGCTCGAGGATCATTTCACCTGTACCAGTACGTCTAATACTGCACACGTCGGCTCCCAGATCCACGAGCTTGGCGTCGCTCCCCATCGCGTTCAAGGCGTCCGAGTACTTGAACTGTTCAGTCTTGATGGCTGTCGCTATTCTTGCGCTTGACACCTACCCTTCTACGTCTTCTTGGTTCGGCGTCCCTAAGCACCTTCTCATCTAGGCTTTTTCTCCTTCCTCTTCCGTTCAACTATCGCCAAACGAGAGCCCCCCCCCTTTGGTTCGCCCTACTCCATGGTTGCTGAGGGCCTAACAATCAACGGTCGCAACCTTCTGGACGCCTGGCTGGGATCCAACTTGCCGGCATTACTGCAGACCTTCGGGGATAGTATCCGCCTAGTCTTGCGGGCATCGCCATACAGCTCCTCATTTGACGGCTGCCTCACCCGCTTCTGCGAGTGTTTATCGAAATAAGTCGCAGCCACAACACCTTTTGGGCTTTCTGCGAAAGCGAAGGCCTTCGTCTGGGTAGACTGCGTAACCTTTGCTTTTGCCGGTTTTGCCGCTGTTGCAGTTTTCACGAGTCTAACGTGAGCTTGCTTGGATCCGTCCATTGACTTAAGTACGAAGTCGCAACAGGGTCGTTTTATGGTCCTTACTTATGTTGGACTTCGTGGACGCAAAGTCGATGATCTTACCAAGCACAGCAACCTCCATTATTGCAGCCAGCCCGTCTTGTTTTTGGTTGATGGCCCCATCAAATCAACCACGCTCCGTCTACTATCTCCCCCAGCAGGCTAGCCGGAGAATGAATTGGAGCTGCGTAGCTTCTTGTCCCTGACTCCTCACTTCTCCATAACGGAGTCCTAGCCAACCCACGTCTTGGGAAGGGCTTAGCCTCACCACTACTTCCACTAGTTTTCTGATTTGTTTCATTTGTGCTCATCATTTAGATCCCACGGGAAAGGAGGTCCGCCAGAGGTACGCCAGAGCCCTGCATTAACACGGTAAGGGGCGAAATACTGTGGAATTTCCGGAGGAATTTCTGGAGGGGGTGGGTGCAGATACCCCACAGGCTCCGTTAACGATCGAGTATCTTTTTCACTCCCTCGATCACTCATTACTCGGCACGGGTCGCTTGACACCTTGAATTGGGGTTACTAGTCCTATTCTTAGCGGGCGACTACGCGGCTGACTTGCAGAGGGGGGGGGGGGGTCGTCAAGCCACCTGGACTACCGTCCCTGCTGCCCTGAGACCCGTTGTCTTCGACGGACACGAGACTGGGACTACGCTCGGAGAGAACCTGCAAGCACTCGGAGTTTTTGAGCGATGCTTGCTAACGACGATCTTCGGCGGGGATCTGTGTGGCGGCGAAGGATGAACCACGAACTCGCTGCACTCTACGGCGAACCTAGCATGCAGAAGATTGCCAAAGCCGGAAGGATATGTTGAATGGGACATATTGCAAGAAAGGTGAACAAAAACACTGCAAAGTTGGTGTTCGCCACCAACTGGTAGTACAATAAGGCTTGGAGGGAGTGTAACGGGCGGTGGAACGTGATCTGGAGAGCGTTGGGCGTAGTCAAGGGTGAAGGTTGATCATCAGATCAAAATCGGTACCAATAGTTCACTTACCTTATCATCCTCGTGTACAAACGATGGCACCTCTTCCACATCGCCCAGATACATGGGATTGGTGATCTCCACGTTCTCCGTGAGCCGAGCGTGTGAAAATGGAAGCCCTCCTCTACGTTTCCTGCAAATGAATGAAACACATTTTTTGAGTACTTTGCATATAATTGGTTGAATCAAGAAAGCATAGAACTTACTTCAATCCGTAGAGCGCTCCGCCGAAGCCGGCCACCGCTATCAGTATCACAAATAGCACGATCGCTAAAATTGACAGCGTGTAACCAGCACGATCTCGATCCTCCAGTTCGGCAACGGCGATCTGCTTCAGGCATGTGCTGAGCGAACCGTCTTCGCACCTGTTTGAAAAGGTAATGAATCACGAGTTAGAATCGAACGGCTACACAACACATCACATTCCCAGTGTCATACATGCACTCGTTGATGAAACTGTTGACCATACAGGTACCGCACTCCTCGATGCAGTTCGGTGGTCGTTCGCACTGCGTGCCGGTCCATTCGCCGACGCACACACACGTCGGCACGTACGTCACGTTCCACGCCGCGTAAACGTCTAGCTGGCAGATGCCACTGTTCTTGCAGTAGTTGTTGCACGGATTGCTGTACCCGACGTACATCTGGCAGTGCTTGCCCCCGTACTGGTTGGTACAGTTGCAGATCGGTTTACCGCGCAGCTCCAGACAGTGGCCGGTGTTGCTGCAGACGTAATGCTCGCACGAGATCGGCAGCGGACTGGGCGATGGACGCACCGGTGGACAATCTGCGATAGTAGGAAAAGATGAAGACAGCAGATAGATAAATACGAAGTAAAAGAAAAAGAACGGGCCAGGGATTTGACCCAGCTGTTACATACGAATCATTCGGTTCACCATTCAGGATCAAGTATAGATGGTATTGTTCAACAGTCAACAGATTACTTACATTCTGGTCTATTTTCCGTGCTGTCGCATAGATCGATCTCGCAGTACTGTCCCTCGTAGCCTTTCCGACAGCTACAGAACGGCTTCGGACCGATCATGCAGAAACCTCCATTCCGGCACAATTCCTTGCAATTCTGATTCTCACATCGATCTCCGTACGATCCATCCGGGCAACTGCACTTAGGATATCCCTTCTCAATGGCACACCCTCCTCCATTATGACAGTAGTCGACACAATTGTTGACCTCGCAACTGCGTCCGCTGAATCCATCCTGGCATTCGCATTGGTCCCTATCGGTGGCCGTTTTCCTACAGATGCCACCATTCTCGCACCTGAAGTTGGAACAGTGTTCGCACTGCGGTCCCGTGTAATCCTTCGGACAACTGCACGACAGGCTTCCGTTGTTGGAGATCGAACAATTGCCCCCATTGTGGCAGTGCTGCAGGCACGCTTCCGTGGAGATATCACACCGCTCGCCGGTCCACTGCGGCAAACAGGTACACTTGCGCACGTTGTTCACGATGTAACAGGCGCCCCGATTCTTGCAGTACTCCGAGCAAATGTAGTGTTCGCAGTACTTGCCATCGAACAATCCCGGACACTTGCATCGCGGGGCTCCATTCTCGATGACACACTGGCCAAAGTTGCACGGCAGTTTACACTCGATGGGTGTTTCCTTGGCGCACTGAACCATTGGCGACGTATCGTTTACGATCTGATGGTTGTCCGGGCATAGGCAACGACGTCCCAGGGGAATCTCGATCGAGAGCAGGCAAACGGCCGACTCGTGACAGGGATACATGGAGCACGGGTTGGCAGCTATCGGGAAGAGAAAGGGGTTTGATAAGTGCGGAACTTAAAATTCGTGTTAAAGTTGAGCTTCCATCAAAATGTGATCAAAGCATTTAGAGAAAAACTGGATCAGTTTCAGTGGGACTTCAGAAGGGTTTCAAGATATTTCATGGAGTTGAGAGAAGTTTCTGGGAATCTTGGAAGAATTTTGGAGGAATTTCTGAGGTATTAGGGAGTCTCTGGGGAGAAAGGCCAGGCCTTGAAGTTCAAGGCGTTTCAGGGACTTCTCTGAGAGCCTCAGTGAGTTCAGAAGGGTTTCAGAGGGGTAACTTGGCATTTCAATGGGAGGGAGTCAGAGGGCTATCTCCGGGTATAAGAGAAGTTTGTTTCAGAGAAATTTCAGAGTGGTTTTAAGACGTTGTAAGTCCTTTTTGTAGGTGCCAAAGAGTTTGAGGGGGCTCCTGGGCGTTTCAAGTTACCTTTTCGATTATGCTTCAACGGATGGATGTAGTGCAGATCGGACGACCTGTATCCTCGGGTACCCTGGAACACCTCCGTACCGTTGTCCCGTCCGAATTTGTTCAACCGGAGAATGCTCTGATTGTACAGTATCACGTAGATGCTATCCTCGAACACGTCCAACAGCTTCGGCTTCGAGTAGTCGTACATCTCCCGGATCACGTGCCGATCACCACCGGTCATCAGCAGGCACGTCTCGATCGTACTCTTCCGGTAGTCTGCCCAGTAGAGGCGATTCGTGGTTTGATCTATTGCCAGACCGGAAGCCCATTCGATGTTCGCATGTACGAGTTTTTGCTTCTTGTAGCCATCCATGCCCGATAGAATGATTGCCTCCATGACGGACCACACCATTACCCGGTTGATGGGATCGACAACGATGTCGATCGGATGTTTTCCAGTTGCCGTCAGTGTTGTTTGGTTAGTGCCGTTGAAGTTAATCACGAAGATGTTACTCTGCTTCTTGTTGATCACGTAGATGTGTTCCGTTAACCAGTCGCACGCGATCGCCAATGGAATGACTGTTTGGTCTTTAAGAATTGTCGTTGAGTGTGTCCCATCGAGGGTCTTGACGCGATCACTTGAAGGCAGTGCTCTTGGCTTAACGTTGTGGGGGAACTCCACCGATTCTTCCACTTTCACCGAAGTATCCATATGGACCTTCTGCAGACTCTTCTCCAAGCTGTCAATCCAGAACAGAGTGATGTTGTGTTTGGTGATCGAGAAGTCGAAACGATCGATCTTTTTGGAACTGGTCTGGAGGAATCCCATCACAGTCGTTCCCTGATAGATGCTTCTAAAGTCCGATTCAGATGAGACCAATAGCAAGCCTGGTTCTTCAGCTGCCACGCAGGTGTCGTTACGTAGCGGTCCCTTCCGATAACCAGAAGCACATTGACAATTGTAATATCCCTTCTTGACCAAGCATATCTGACTGCAAGATCCGAACCCGCAGTCCGTTCGAATGCATCCCAGTTCATCCGACTCATCCACGCAGTTCGGATGCCCATCACAGCGGAAACCACTCGGAATACACTTGGAGTCGCTGCTACAGCGGAACGTCCCGGCCGGACACTTGTGGCACATGCTCGTCTTCTCGTCGCTGTTGTCGCCGCAATCGTCCTTGTTGTCGCACACCAGTCCCTTGCGGATGCAGTTGCTATTGCTACATTTGAAGGCACGTTTGTTGCATCCATGTTCGTGGCAGTACTCGAACTTTTCGTCCGACCGGTCCAAACAGTCGTCGATTCCGTCGCAGACCCAGCTCCGGAGGATGCACTTGCCGTTGTCGCATCGGTACTCATCCTCGTGACACTCGCAGTTCTCTTCGTCCGACCCGTCGATGCAATCGTTGTCGCCGTCGCATAGGAGCTTCCTGCGGATGAGAAAAAAAGGTGATCTTAGAATACATTTTAGTAATTACCTACTTAAAACACCTTCAAATGCTACGCTACACATTTGATTATTCAAATAGCAATAGATATCATTTTCAACTGAATGATGTGAAATCAATGAAATTCGTTCTGTTTTGGCTTTAACATTTGATGTCCGATGATCGTGAGATAAAGTGATCCTATTTGGCATGATAGTCGTTTGGCATAAATGATGCCAATCAGAATATCAGAATGGACTTGAGATTTATAGAGCAAGTTTGAAATCCTGAACACATAGATAATCAAAATAATCAAAACAACAACTCACGTGCTCACGCATAAGTTCTGCCCGGTGCACTTAAACTCGTCCGGCTTGCAGCTCAAATCGCAGTCCTCCTCGTCGCTGTGATCCACGCAGTTGTACTCCCCATCGCACTGCCGGATGCCCCGGATACAGTAACCATCCCGACAGCGGAACTCCGACTCCGAGCAGTTGCGCATCTTGCAGTTCACCTCGTCCGAATTGTCGCCGCAATCGTTCTCATAATCACACTGCCACCGGCCGGGAATGCACTTGGAGTTGTTGCACCGGAAGTACGACGATTCGCACGTTACCACATCCGGCTGTTTGCAGTTGTCCTTCTCGTCTTCCCCATCCTGGCAATCGTCCTCTCCGTCGCAGCGCCAAGAATTCGGGATGCAGCGGCCGTTGTTGCATCTGTTGGGGATAAGATTTTATTTTTATTAGAACATTTCGAAGTAACCAATTGTATCAGTATTGTTGCAATTGTAGAACAATATGGCGACCGTAAGATGATCATTGCCTATATTAGTTATCTACGCTATTTTGCAATGAAATAATTCAAGTAAAAAAGATGATGAAGTTCATTTTGGATGTCCGAAGTGCATTAATCGAAATTAATAAGTAGAATTTATAAATTGATTCCAAACATCATTTTCAAATGGAACGTCCGGAAACAATATGGTGACCGTAAGATAGCCATTGAATCCAAAAGTGCAAAATAGGGGTATCTAACAATATTTTGGAGTATCTTACAAGAGTTAATTTCGATAATCAATTATCAATGCCATTTTGAAATTTGGTGTAATCCAACTTTTTCCGAAGTTTCAGTCTCTGAGTTTTTTCACAAAAAAAATTGGATATTCTTACCTGAACTCTCCAACATCACAAGTCCGTTCGCCGCAGTTCTTCTCGTCCGATCCGTCCGGGCAGTCCACGTCGCCATCGCAAGCCCACACCTTGGTAATGCACTTGCCCGAGCCGCATTTGAACTGATGATCGGCACAGGCCGTCACATTGCACCCGATCTCGTCCTCTCCGTTGTAGCAGTCCAGCTTGGCATCGCAACGCTTGTGTCCATCCAGACAGAACGCACTGTGGTTACCCGATCGGGCACACTTAAACTGTGAATTGAAGCACTCGTAATCGTCGCAGTCCTTCTCGTCGGAGTCGTCTCCGCACTGATCGATACCGTCACAGATCGAACTTGGGCTGATGCACTTGTTATTGTCGCACTGGAACTGACCGGATTCGCAGGCGAACTCCGGGCAGTCATCCGGTTCGTCGCTGTTATCGCCGCAGTCGTCCTGCTTGTCGCACTTCCAGTAGTACGGGATACATTTGAAGGTCGAGTTGCAGAGGAACTGAGCCGATGAACAGTTCGATATGCAAGTCTTGTTGTCGACTCCCAAGATGAAGTTATCCGGACAGGCGCATTTGTAGCCTGGTGCATCCGGCGATAGAAGACAAAGAGTTGAGCAGCCCGCTAACAAGCATGGATCCTCCGCTGGTTTCCTCTGTCGATACGGGTGGAAAACGCGAAGATCCATCGGTCGATGAATGGTCTTGATCACGTTGCCGCACTGATCGCCACGGTATTTGTGGCAATACTCGATCGACTTCGTTTCCCAATCCGTCCAATAGACGCGATCTTCCCACACGGCGATCGCGAAAACGTGATGCAAGTTCATGCTTGGGTGCATGTCCCGGTAGATGATCACCTTTCGGTTGCGCCCTTCGAGATCACTGACGGCGATGAAGTCTTCTCGGGCATCGCCCCAGAAGAGTTCGTTCGTTTCAAAACTGATCGTCAAAGCGTTCGGCCATCCAAGATGGTTCTTAACCAGCATGGTTTGATTCGATCCGTCCATGCCGGCCTTACCGATATACGGTTGATCACCCCAGTCGGTCCAGTACATGTTCCGACGGAAGGGGTCCAGTACGATCGCTCTGGGTTCCTGAAGGTTCTCCGAGATCAGAATCTTCCGATATCGTCCATCGAGTTTGGAAATTTCTATCGTGTCCAGGCTCTTGTCACACCAGTACAGGTTCCGGGCAACCCAATCGATCGCCAAGCCGTCCGGATTCTTCAACGTGGATTTGTGGAGAGTCTCTGTCTTGTTTGAACTCAAGCACATCCGTTTGATTGAACTGATCACCGAGTTGACGTCGGACCAGTAGTAGCACTTGGTTTCCCAGTCGAAGTCCAATGCAACGGCGTTGGAAAGGTTGTGTGCCAAAATGGTCATGGAACCGTTGAGATCTACTTCACGAACGTAGTATCGGTTTGAGAAAATCAGTTTCATAGTTTCGATCGAGTCGGCCTTACATGATCCGTTCTCACGGCTCACATATCCTTCCTGACACGTGCAATGATATGATCCGTAGGTGTTGATACAGATTTGGCTGCATGGACGATCCAGGCACTCATCGATGTCTTCGCAAAGGTGTTTGTTGATCGCGTTAACCTTAAATCCAGGTCGGCATTTACATTCATAGCCTACTTCTCGATCTTCGCAGGTATGGGCGCATAGATCCGGCATCTGATCGCACTCGTTGATCTGGCAGGACTTCTCGTCGCTCCAATCACCGCAGTCGTCGTGTCCATCGCACAGCAGGCCGCTAGTGATGCAAACTCCGCTCTCACAGCGGAACAGTTCCGGTCCAGCGCAGATCAGCGTGGTATTCTTGCACAGCTGGATGTCTTCGTCCGATCCGTCTTCGCAGTCGTTGTTGACGTTGCAGGTTAGGTTGTTAGGGATGCACTTCTGGTTCTTGCACCGGAATTCATCGGGTTTACATGCAGTTGGGGCACTGCTTTCAGTGCAATTGATAGGTTCATCGGAACCATCGAGACAATCAGCATCACCATCGCAAACGAATAGTCTACTGACACATTCTCCGCTGTGACAGGTAAAGGATTCCAGGTCACACCCGATCGCCACTGTATCACAGTTCTTTTCATCGGCTCCATCGTTAAAGCAGTCCACCTCTCCGTCGCACATCCACTTCTTTGGGATGCAGCGGCCACTTCCCGGACACTGGAACTCCCAGTCAGGACAAACTCTCTGCTGGCAGTGTTCGCCCTCGTCCGATCCATCGGCGCAATCCGGATTATTGTCGCACTGCCAGCTGTTCGGGATACACTCGGAAGTATTCAAACACTGGAATTGGTTTGGCTTGCAGTGGCGCGTGCAATTGACCTCGTCCGAACTCAAGCTGGTGACGGTCCCATCCAGGCAGTCGTCTTCGTTGTCACATCGCCAGTTCTGAGGAATGCAGTGTCCGTTGTCGCACAGGAACTTATCCGTTGGACACGTCGGCGCGATCGACATCGAACAGTTCTGTTCGTCGCTGTTATCCCAACAGTCGTTCTCCCCGTCGCAAACCCACGAAGCCATGTAGCACGCCGTAGTGTTTGGACACTGCAGGAATTCACCAGAATGCATCGCACTGCAGTTTCGAACCTTCGGACAACCGATCTCGTCCGAGGCATCCGCACAATCCGGATCGTTGTCGCAGCGCATCTTGTTGGATATGCACAACCCATTGTTACACCGGAACTTGGTCTCCGGATCACAGGGGCAGTTCAACTCGTCGCTGCCATCACCACAATTCTGGATATTGTCACAGTGCTGCGACTCCGGAATACACCGCCTATTAGTGCACAGGAAGAATCCCTTCGGACACTGCCGGCTATCGCAGAAACTCGGCATCTCATCCGATCCGTCAATACAGTGCGAGATCTTGTCACATGTCAAGTAAAATGGAATGCATCCACCGACCGTACAGCTGAACGCATCCGCCGAACAGTGCGACGACTGACTCGGAACACATCGTCTTCCGTCCTTCGCCAACACCCCCTGCGTACAGTTGCACTTGATCATGCCGGCCGCATCGACCATGCACACGTCTTCGCAACCTCCGTTCAGCACTCGACATGGATCCGCACTACAGTCTTGGTCGATCTTTTGCACCGCCACTATTCCCATCGGTCGAACAATGTCATTCCGCAACCACAGAACATCACTTCCGGAATACTTGTTGGCCCTGATCACCGCGTGCAGAATCCAGTCGGTCCAAAACAGCAAATCCCCATAGACGGCCATTGCAAACGGGTGCTTCGGGGTCGAGTGCGCCAAAACCACTCGATTCCGTCCGTCGTAGTCCGCCCGCTCAATTTTATCGTACCGTGCGTCGGCCCAGTACAGCTTCTTCGCCTGGTAGTCCAAGGTGATGGCGTTCGGCATCCGAATGTCAGTCGTGATAATACTTTCCAGACCATAACCGGACGGATAGGCGCGTTGAATCGACGCCGACAGTGGATTCCAGTTGGTCCAATAGATCATCGCTAGGCACGGTTCAACGGCAATCCCTCGCGGCTTGTCAGTTGGTTTCAGCTTGATCAGCTCCTTGACCAACCCGGCGTTTGTTTTCGGGTCGTGGGTTATGTTGGACATGTCCAACGATCGGATGGACGCTTCATTATTTGAGGTCCAGAATAAGTGTTTGGTGATTGGGTTGTACGCAAGGCCTTCCACAGTGAGCTGCTTGGTGATGATCTGACGATGGTCCGAACCATTGAAGTACACGGAGTTGATAGAACTGAACTCCACGTCCGAGTAGTAGATCAAACTTCGATCGTAGTCATATGTTAGAGCGATCGTGTTCTTCAGTAAGGTTGAATTCTGAATCTCCGGAATAGGACCATTGCGATTCTGGGAGTCGGTCAGATGAATACTTTCGATCGCAGAGACGCGAGAATATATCAAGAAGCTGTCATACGGTTCACATGTTTTGTAATCTATGGTGGAAACCTTGCCATGAGAGCACGCGCAGACCGGATGCGTTCCGTTGAACAAGCAGAGGTGCTCACAGCCACCGTTGTCTTTGCCACAGGCGTTCGTTGTTTTCTGTTTCTCCGAAGAGAAAATTTTTATATCTTTCATCGGGTTGCTGTCGGCTTCGATCACGGACCAGTAGTTTGTAAGGTTTTTCACATTTGCCACCTTGATATTCCCTCGAACATCTGACCAGAAAACGTTTTCCTCGTACAGATCTAGCGTTTGTACGTTGTCCAGAGTGTTGTTCAGTAACACTTTTTTCATATTGCCGTCATAATCAACCCGCCAGATACTGTCCGTTTGAACTTCGCACCAATACACTGCCTGATTCTCAATGTCCAGCGTCAGATCACTGATCATGGTAGTCTGGTTTACCAAAATGAACTTTCCAGTACCGTCCAGGCCCGTTCTTCCGATCTTCCCTTTACCGGCGTAGAATATGTACCCATTCACGGGATCAACCGCGATCAGTTGGGGACTTTCCAAATTTGACGCTACCACATACCGCATAGAACCATTCAATCTTGCCACCTCGATCAGGTTTCTCTTCTGATCCGTCCAGTAGATGTTGTCTGCCACCCAATCAAGGGCAATACCACCGAGCCAATCCAACGAATTTCCGTCCACAACCTGCTCGAAATTGCTCACAATAACCGATCGTTCACTGCCATCGCGCTTGATCTTCGTTATCGATCCCCGGTCACTGTCCGCAATGAACACAAAATCACTCTTTGCGTGGTAATCGATCGCGGTCGCCAATGAAATTTTCTGCAGCGGTCCGAGCACGACTTCTTTCGGATTCAGCGCCTTCCCCACCGCAAGACCCTTTAGTTGATGCCCGATCGAGTATATCAAAAAGTTATCGATCCCAACGCATCGCGAAGCATCCTGCGGGTCCGTCCGATAACCCATGGCACACTTGCAGGTGTGAGTCTCAGCGGACAGCGGTACGCACAGGTGATGGCAACCGCCTCCGCCGCTCTGTTGACACGAATTGGTTCCGTTTTGCGCCCCCGGATGGTACATTCGGATAGCGTTCACTCCACCGGTATTGTTCCGTACGATCTCTTGGTCCCGGCAGAGGTTCTTGTTGCAACGCATGATCCGGCTTTCGTGCCCGTCGTCAAAGTAGATGTGCTCCCGGTAGATGGTCATCGTACTGATGGAGTGCGACCCTATCGCGCCCAGAACCTCGATGATCTGCAAAAAAATAGATATTCATTATTGGATATTCTTTTCGTCACTTTGTAGCGTGACACTTGCCTTTTCACTTTGAATATCGTAGTAGTAGATCTCGCCCAGTTTGGAGGTGATGTAGTATAGTCGTTCCGTGGCGTAGTCCAGTACCAAACTCTCCATCGGAAAGAATGTGGAGTTGCTGATCAACTTCTTTTCTGAGCCGTCCATGCGACAGGAGTACATCTCGTACAGTTTCGACGCATCCCTAGAGGTTGCAAAGTAAAGTACGCCCCTGAAAAAAAGAGCAAATCTGTAGACTACCTGACTCGTCGACGAAAGTCAAACTCACTTGGACGGATGTACCACCAGGCTGTTGACCAGCGACAGTTCCGTCAGGATCTCCGTCATGTATTCGCCCTTCATGTTGCACGCCAGGATCCGACTGGTGGTTTCCGTTCCCGTAGAGATAAACAACAACTTCGAAATCCAGTCCACAGCAAAGCCCATCGAGTTGGAAATGTCCGTATCCAGGATGGTTTCAATCGGGCCCGTGGCAAGGTATGAGGACTTGATCTCATTCAATTGAATGTCATTCCAGAATAGCCTGCCTTCCGATATGTCGTAGTCCAGTACGGCCGGTTGAACTACCTGTGTCTGATGGCTGATCGTTGGGATAGTGTAGTGATTGGGTTGTTGAAGATCGACTCCGCGTATCTCCGTAGACATGACGAACAGGAGGATTTCCTCGTTCTGTACGCAGCGCTTTTTATCAGTATCTAGCCGCATTACATGAGGACAAGCACATTGGTAGGTCTGGTTCACGCTGAGAAGGCACAAGTGTGAGCACCCGCCATTGTTTGTGGCGCAAGGATTGTTGTTGCGATCGTTCGGCTGTCTACTGGAGTGTAGAATCTGGATACCGAAAGGCTGACTTTGCGTTCGCTGGATAACGGTAACATCCGTGCCGTTCCATTTGTTGGCACGTATCACAGAGTTTGTACGCCAATCCGTCCAATAAACGTAGTTGTCAAACAAGGTTATACTGAAAGGATGCGACAGGACTTCCTGATCTTTGATGACTAGGTGATGATTTAGGCCATTGTAGTCGATCGTGTGAATTGAATCCGAGCGGGCGTCTATCCAGTAGACCCGTTTCAGAACGTAATCCAGAGTTATTCCGTTTGGCCAACCCCCATCGGAACCTACGTACTTGATCGTGGTCCGATCTTCACCTGCCATGGTACACCGTTCCAGCCTGGGAGCACCTTCTTCCCAATCTGTCCAGAAAAGAAGTCCTTCCATCGGATCCAGAGCGATAGCCCTGGGGTTCACCATGTCTCCAGCAACCAATGTTCTGCGATAGTTACCGTTAGTTTTAGCAACCTCGATCTGATCCAGATTGCTATCGATCCAATAAAGATTCAGCCCGATCCAGTCAACTGCCAACCCCTCGGCCGTTGACAGACCAGACTGTACGACGGCCTCCACGTTACTCAGGGAGTCCCCTGTCAATGTCCCCCGAAAGATCTTGTCATCGATCACGTCCGTCCAGAAAATTTGTATTGATTCATTCCCCCATAGAAAATCCAGAGCGATGGTGTTTCTCAGCGAAGTGTAGAAGTTTTTCACGGCCAGCGTGTTCAGATCTACACCTCGAATCTCTTGTCGATTGCTGAAGATCACGTGTGGTGCATCCGGATTGTTACTTCGACAGGTGAACTTGTCAAACGTCAACGTGTAACCTTCTTTGCAACTACATTTGTAGTGCTTTCCATCGGGGGTGCAAACCTGTGAACACGTTCCCCAATGTTCACAAGCGTGATCAACCTTGCAGTCTTTCAGATTGGGCTGGAGAAACAGATGTTCCGGACAGGAGCACACAAATCCTTCCGGTGCATTATGGCAGGTATGGGAACACTCGCGGGTGGCTTTATCGCATAGCTGATCCTTACAACGAAACCCCTCGTCCGTATTGTCTGGGCAGTCCATGCGGCCGTCGCACAGCTGATCGACCTTTATGCAGACATTCGTTGGTCGACATATCCGGTCTGGGTACAAGCAAGCAGTTGGAAGTGTCGCGTTTTTACATTGATTCAGGTAGTGATTGGTGCAGTTCTGGTCTGTTGCACAGAACTGCTTAGCTTCCTGTGTGCACTGAGCGAGTTTCACTTCATCTGCGGTCTTCACAGGCTCCGGTGGCACTATGGTAGTCCCGCTGAAGCTGCCGTTCACCGGTTGATCGCACCCACTGAACGCGTTCAAGCAGTTCAACTTGGGGTCGCACATCTGCGATCGATCAATACACCCGTACGGACTACAGTAGAACTCGTTCGGTTTGCACTCCACGTCGCACTGAACCTCGTCCGAGTTGTCACTGAAATAGAAACGCTGTTGTAAGATATTCGATTACTTCACTTTACACCAGATATGAACATATAGATAGAGATGATCAACTTGGCCAAGAAGAACTTCAACCTACCCGCAATTATTCTCTCCATCGCATAGCTGTGCGAACGTAATGCAAACGCCGTTTTTGCACTCGAACTCGCTACATTTGTGGCAGTGTGGTGGTTCATCGGATAAATCACTGGGACCACAGTCTGGATGTCGATCGCAGACCCAGGCCTTAGGAATGCACCGTCGACTGGTAGCGCACTGAAAGAAGTTATCCACGCAAGTCACGTTTGAACAGTTGGCGTAGTCCTCGTCGGTTTCGTCAATACAGTTCACCGTGCCATCGCACACCAGGGATCTGTCGGAATCGATTGGTTATCATTCGGTCTTCCCTCAACTGCACCGCTTCAACTTACCTGTTAATGCATCTTTGGTCATCACATTTGAAGTTGTGTTCCAGGTCACAGTTCGGATTGCACGGTCCATCTGGAGTCTGCTCCTCATCGCTGCCATCATCGCAGTCACGGTCGTCATCACAGGTAAACCGCTGATCGATACACTGGACTCCGTTTTTACACAAGAAGTTCGTTTCATTGGGGCACTTCATCGGCGGACTGTTGATCGCGGCTATCGGAACACACGCGGTACGGTTCTCATTCAGGACAAAAGATTCTTCACACGCGCACTCCGGACGAACTGGAGTGTTGATGCAGATCCCCGGGCATTCATTGTCGCACAGCTGTTGGTGGTTGCTGTTGTACTGCGTGAGGTTATCGAAGATCTTCAACCCGAATAAACGTGGCTTCACCACCGCGATCGTATCCGTAGCACTTGGATCACTCATGTTCAACCTCTCGATGTTTCCCTTCACGTTATCAGAGAAATAGATTTGCTGTTTGTATACCCCGATCGTCACCGGATAGTGATTGCCCGCCATACCGTCGTACAGCAAAGTCCTGTCCTGTCCATCCAGCGTAACACTCTCGATCAACCCGGTCCTCGAGTCACACCAATACAGTCGCTTCTGAATCTGATCCAACACCAGTCCACTCGGCCAGATCATCGGTCGAATCTTTCCATCAACAAGCGTATCCCGTCGGTTGCCGTCCATCCAGGCCCACTCGATTTTGCCGTCATCCGGTGCCCACGAGGACCAGTACATCATTCCCTTTTTGGGATCCAGTGCGATCGATTGCGGTCGCAACAGATCACGCAGGACGACGTGAGCGATTCGTCGGCTGCCCAGCTTCAGGACCGTTATGTGACCTCGCTCCGAATTGGTGTAGAACAGGTTGTTGCCGATCCAGTCGTAGGATAGGCCATCACAGGAACCCTCCGCTTCCCAGAGCTTTTCCCGGCCGGTGCCGTCCAGTTTTTGGCTCTCGATGGAGAATTTGGACTGTGTTCTGGGGAAATGATTAAAAGTTATTTGGTGGGCTGTTTGACGTAAAGTCGTTTGGCATAATACTAATAGACTACTAAAACCGTAGAATCGGAATGATCTGTTTGGTCTTGGATTATCGGATAATTCGTATGAGCCTGTTTTTGTGCAACAGTTTATGGTTCTACCAAGCTTTTCATTTCTTGGTAGAAAAGTCAAAACTATCAACAGGAAGTAATTGATTAGGGTCTGAAATCTTTCCTGAAAAATTCCTGGAAAAATTCTTTCCTGAGATTCTACAGAATTATTGATTCTAAGAACTACAGAATAAATAGTTTCTGCCAGCCTGCCAGAGATCCAGAATTCACATCCTTAAGTACTTGCACCGAAGTAATGCTGCTATTTGTAATTGATCATTGTTCACATCTGTAGATCTCAAGACTCTTATTTTAGTAAAAACATTCATAAGAAATTATAACTGAACACTTTTGGAAATTACGAACTCTTTTGAGGACTAACCTAGAATTTCCTGGTTCCTGTATGAGTCCTTTTTAAATTATCTTTCAATACTATCCGCAGAAGGAATTCCTCCAGAAATTCTTGAAATAATTCGAAAAAAAATCATCAGGTAATTCTGGAGAAGTTTTTGAGTACATTCCTGAAGAGATGATCAAAGAATTTCTGAAATTTCCGAAGGTACTCCTGAACGAATTTGTGAAGAGAACTTGAGAGGGATTTCTGGAGAAATCATTTAAGGAATTGCTAGAGCAATCCCTGGAAGGCTTCCTGGAGCAATCTCTGGAAGACTACCTGGATATCCTGGAAATCCCTGAAGAAACAGCTGCATGAATCCCTGGAGCAATTTCTACAAGAATGCCTGTAGAACCACTGGAGAAATTCCCGGAGAAATCCCTGGAAGAATTTCTGAAAGTATACACTACCCGTCATAAATACGGACTCACAAAAAGTATTGCAACAATATTGCATCACCCTGACTCATCTCGATATCTCCAAAACCTGAGGACTTACAAAGATGCTGTCTTCAGGAAAGTTATTCAGAAGACCAAAAGCAACAACTTTACTGAAGGCGGCATTTTTGTAGGTATTCTGGTTTTAGAGATATCGAGGTGAGTCAGGGTGATGCAATATTGTTGCAATACTTTTTGTGAGTCCGTACTTATGACGGGTAGTGTACCTGCACGAATTCCTGTATAACCCAGCAGACCCAGCAGGAATTCCTGGAGAAATTTCTTGGATGAACTCTTGGAGCAATCCTTGGAAAAATCCTGGAGAAATCTGCAAAGGAATTCTGAGAGGAAATGCTGTAGAATTTTCTGAAAAAATCATTTGGATATTCCAGGAGGATTTCCTGGAAGAACTTTTGGAGGAATTTCTAGAGGATTCTCTGGAGAAATCTCTGGAAATATTCCTGGAGAAATTCGTGGAGAAATCCCTGGAGGAATCCATGAAGCGATTCCTGGACGTATCTTTAAAGGAATTCCTGGAGGAACGTCTGGAGGAATCCCTGAAATTCCTGGAAGTATTCCTGGAGAATTTCCTGGAAGAATCTCTGAAGAAATCCTTAAAGGATTTCCTGAAGAAATTCCTTGACGAATTGCTGTCCAGGAGCATTTTGTTGAGAAATACCTGCAGAAGTTTCTGGAGGAAATCCTGAAGAAATTCCTGGAGTATTTCGTGGATGAATTTCTCGAGAAGTTCCTGGAGAAATTCCTGGATAAAGTGGAGGAATCTTCGAAAGATTTCCTGGAGGAATCCATAACAAAATCCCTGGAGAAATCCCTGGAGAAATCTCTGGAGGAATTCCTGAAGCATTCCTGATGGAATCTCAGGAGAAATTCCTGGAGAAATCTCTGGGGTGATTCCTGGATAAATTGCTTGAGGAATGCCTGAAGAAATTCCTAGAGGTATTCATGTGGGAATTGCTGGAGGAATCCGTGATGAAATTCGTGGAGGAATCTTTAAAGGAATTCTTGAAAGAATCACTGGATAAGTTTCTAGAGGAATCTCCAGAGGAATCCAGGGAGATTTCTATTATTTTTATATATCTGCAAAATTCCCTTGAGAAAATCCTGGAGGAGTTTCTAGCGGAATTTGTGGAGGAATTATTGGAGTAAACTTCGAAGGAATCCCTAGAGGAATCCTTAAAGAAATTTTGGAAGAAATCCCTGGAGAAATCTGTAGAGAAATTCTTGGAGGAATCCCTGGAAAATTCCCTAAGGTATTCCTGGAGAATTCCTGGAAATGATTCTGAAGAAATCCCCAAAAGATTTGCTGGAACAATCCTTAGAGAATCTTTTGGAGGATTCCTGGAGGAACCCCTGGGAAAATTCCTGAAGAAATTCGTGGAGAAATCCCTGGAGGAATCCTCGAAGCAATTCATGAAGGAATATCAGGATAAATTTCTAATTTTAGAAATTCCTGGAGGAATTTCTAGGGGAATTTCTGGAGAAATTCTTGAAGAAATTTCTCCAAGGAATCCCCCAGAGATTCCTTCAGAAATATCTACGAGGATTTCTCCAAAAAATCCTCTAGAAATTCTCCCAGGAAATCGTGGAGAAATCCCTGGAAAAATTTCTGAAGAAGATCCTGGAGGATTTTTCAGCGGAATTCCTAGAGGAATCCCTGCAGCAATTCCTGGAGGAAAATCTAGGAGAATTCCTGGAGAAATTCCTGAAAAAAATCTAGATGGTATTTCTACAGAAAATCCTGAATGCTGACATAATGTATGATGGAACTCCTTGATTACTTCCTGGAGAAATCCCTAAAGAAATTCCTGGAGGAATACTTCGAGGAGACCCTGGTAAAATGAGAAAATCCCTGGAGAAATCTCAGGAGGAATTCCTGAAGCAAATCCTTATGAAATCTCAGGAGATTTAGGGATTTGGAGGAATTGTTAACATAATTTCTGAAGGATGTCCAGGCGCAATTCTTGAAGAAATTCCTGGAGGAATTTCTGAAGAAATTTCTGGGGTAATTCCTGGAGGAGTTCATGGAGAAATTCCTGGATAAAATCCTTGAGGAATGCCTGGAGGAATTCCTAGAGGTAGTCTTGTGCGTATTGCTGGAGGAATCTATGATGAAATTCCTGGAGGAATCTCTAGACGAATTCTTGGAAGAATTACTGGGTAAGTTTCTAGAGGAATCTCCAGAGGAATCCAGAGAGATTTCTATTTTTTTAAATATTTTTGAAAAATCCCTTGATAAAATCCTGGAAGAGTTTCTAGCAGAGTTGCTGGAGGAATTCCTGGAGAAATACTCGAAGGAATTCTTGAAGGAATTCCTGGAAAAATCCTTGAAGAGATTTGTGAATAAATCTCTGGAGAAATCTCCAGAGAAATCTCCAGAGGAATCCCAGGAGAAATCCCTGGAAAATTCTCTAAGGTCTTTCTGGAGAAATTCCTGGAAAGGATTCTGAAGAAATCCCTAGAGGATTTGCTGTAAGAATAAGGATAGAGGATCTTTTGGAGGATTTTCTAGAGGAATCCCTGGCAAAACCACTGAAGAAATTCGTGGAGAAATCCCTGGAGGAAATCCTGAAGCAATTCATGAAGGAATCTCAGGAGAAATTTCTCGAAAAATTGCTGACACAATTTCTGAAGGATGTCTAGGAGCAACTCCTGGATCAATTCTTAGAAAAATTGCTGGATAAATTCGTGAAGAAACTATTGGGGTAATTCCTGGAGAATTTCCTGGAGGAGTTCCTGGATAACATCCTGGAGGGATTCCCGGATGTTTTCCTTTGGAAATTGCTGGAGGAACCCTTGAAGGAATTCCCAAGGGAATTCCTGGAGTAATCTCTGGAGGAATTCTTGCAACAATTACTGGATGAATTTCTGGGATAATCTCAGAAGAAAATCCGGGAGAAATTTCTGAAAAAAATTCCCTGAAAAATTCCTGGAGAAATTTCTAGAGAAATTTCTGGAAGAATTCCTGGATAAATCCTCGAAGGAATTTTTGAAGGAATCCTAGGGGGGTCCCTTAGAGATATTCATTGAGAAATGTCTGGAAAAATCCCTGAAGAAGTTCCTGGAGGAATTTTTAGCGGAATTCCTAGAGGAAGCCCTGCCACAATTCCTGGAGAAAATCTGGAAGAATTCTTGGAGCAATTCCTGGAAAAAATCTTGAATTTGATGCTGGATGAATTGCTGACATAATTTATGATGGAATGGATTTCTGAAGGAATCCCAGAAAGATTTCCTGAATCAATCCAAAGAGAAACTCCTGAAGAATTTTCTGGAGGAGTCCCTGAAGCAATTCTTGGAGGAATATCTGGTGGAATTCCTTGAGAAATCGCTGCAAAAAAAAAAACTGGAGAAATCTCTGCAAGAATCCAAGGAGGAATTCCTGGAAGAATGCCTGGAAAAATTCCTGGCAGAATGCCTAGGAGAATTCCTGGTGGAATTCTTGAAGGATTCCCTTAAGTAATGACTTGACAAATCTCTGGAGGAATTCCTTAGGAAGTCTGGAACAAATCCTTGGAGGAATCCCTTGCAGATATCCTGGATAAATATTTGTTGGAATTCCTGGTGGAATTCTTGGAAAAATCCCGGAAGCAATAACTGGAAGAATCTCAGGAGGAATTCCTGGAGGAAGTCCTGAAGGAATGCATTGAGTATACCCTGGAGGTTTTCTTGCAGGAATCTCTGAAAAAAATCTTGTAGGAATTCTTGGAGGGATCCCTTAAGGATATCGATCAAACGATCAACGATCAAATCTGACTATACATGTCAATGGTTGCTACTCCGTTATTGATCTGAGCTGGTACCAATTGCACTGAGATCCAAATGAATAAGGGCTGGGACACTCCACTTATTCTCAAAGTGCAATTCTAGCAGCTCATACATTTTTGGATCAATACCGGCGCCGGCCATGTCCTTATAGTCAGTTGGGAAGGGAAAGGAATGTTATAGTGTGCTGGTTGTTGCTACTAAAGACCGAGATCGCCTCTGCATCCCCACATCCAGCACGGACTGGGGTATTTGTTAGACGGATAGGATGGGAGATCTGGGAGTCACCGTTGGGTCGGTGATGCGATCCATGGATAGGGGGTTATTTATAGTGTTCGTAAGGTGGTAGATTGTGTGGTGAATGAGGTGAATAAGGTCAAGCGGCACAGCACGCTTTGGTTGCATAACTTGTAGGCGTTATATACACTGTGCTGTGAGTGGAAATTGGAAGGGAGGGAAACGACTTTTTTCCAATTCGTTTCTGGTTCTAGCGATGGCTATGAACATATGAATATACATGAGTTTTATATGTAGAGAAGAGAGAGAGAGAGAGGAAGTGGATAGAAAGATACAAAGTAGGATGAAAAGGGACGGGCCAGGGATTGAACCCATGACCTTCTGCATACGAATCAGAAGCGGTAGCCACTAGACCACCAAGCCCGTCTAGAGGGATCCCTTAAGGATATCATAGAGAAAATCCTGAAGGAATCTCCAGAGGAATTTCTGGAGAAATCTCTAGAGGAATTCTGGCGGAATTTCTGGAGGAATCGCTTGATTAATTCCTTGAGGATTTTTTAGAGAAATTCATGGATGAATCTAGTAAGGGATTGTTAGTGGAATACTAGAAATAATTCCTCAAGAAATCACAGATGGAATTCTTGGAGAATTTCTGTAGGAATCCTTAGAAGAGTCCCTGAAGAAATTCCAGAAGAAATCCCGGAAGCAATTTCATGTGGAATTCCTAAGGGAAACTCTAAACAGTTCCTGGAGGAAATACTGAATTAATTCCTAAAGGAGTTCCTTAAAGAATACAAGAAGGAATTCCAGAAGGAATCAGGAAGAGCTCCTAGGAGAATCTTTGGAGGAATTTCCAATATAAGTTGTTCCAGAAAGAATCACAGAAGTAATTCCCAATCCATGGAGGAATCCCTGCAGGGTATCATAGAGGGATGTTTGTAGGGATCAACGGAGGAATCTTTAGAAATACACCTGGAGGAAGCTCTAGAAGAATTCCTGTAGGAATTTCTGGAGGGTTCTTTAGAGGCATTTCTGAATTTTCTGATTTTTTAGGGAAATCCCTGCAGCAATTTTCTGGAATAATTCCTGAAGAAATATCTGAAGATATTCGTGGAGGAATCCCTTGAGAAATTCCTGGAGGAATCCCAGGAAGAATTCCTGAAGAAATTGCAGATGGAATCCTTGAAGAAATACCTGCAGGAATTCTAAGAAGAGTTCGTGGAGAAACTCCTTGGGAATCCCTGTAGCAGTTCCTCAATGAATCTCTGCAGGAGTTCCTGAAGAAACCCCAGCAGGAATCCCGGAAGCGATTCCTAGAGGCATCCCTAAGGGAATCCCTAAACAGTCTCAAGAGGAAGTACTGGAATTCCTGGAGGAGTTCCTGAAAGAATTCCAAAAGGAACTCCTGAAGGATTTTTGTTAAATAATCTCTGGACTCGCTCCTGAAAGAAACACAGAAGAAATTCCCGGGTGAATCCCTGGAGGTATTCTTGAAGAAAAACCTGGAGGAATTCCTGAAGAAATCCCACGAGGAATCTCGGAAGCAATCTCATGAGCAATTCCTCAAGAAATCCCAGAAAAGCTTTCTTAACAAATTCCTGGAAGAATTTATATAAGAAAAAAAAAGAAGTCCATGTCTACAGTAATTTTTGGACGAATTATTGTTGGAATCTCTAGATGGACTCCCAAAATAATATTTTATACAATATTTTTGTTGGGATAAATTACTTGATCACGGAGGTCCACAAAGCGGCCCAGCGGAACCGATTATCGACGGGGGAACTTTCGGATCGCGTACGGTGGAGAACACACGGGAGGTAACACAAAGTACGTGTGCTCGTCGCGGCGGTCGGTATATTTATAAAACAATATATGTGTACAAACAATAACAATCAACATACATACATTTAGCAGGGTCGGCGCAGGGCATTGATGATAAACATCGCACAACATATATTAGGCTGGCCCAAATATTCCAACAGTTTTAAGGAACCCCTGGGTAATTTTTTCAGCTAATCTCTAGTAAAATTTCCTGTAAGAGTTTCTGGAAGATATTTCTGCTGAAATACTTCGAATTATTCCAGATTGAATTATTGGAGAAACCCTTGTTGGATTTCCTGAAAGAATATATAGATAAATACCTGAAGAAATCTCTGAAGAAACGCTTGCACAAATACTCAAAAGAATTTTTGTTCACATTACTTTGGGAATACCTGGAGAAATTTCTGGAGGAATTATGGAAAAAGCACTGTGACAATCACTGGAGGAACCTCTATAGATATCCCAGGAGAAATTCCCGGAGGAATGTCTGAGAAAACCCATAGATGAATGCTTGAAAAATTCTCTGGAGCAATCCATGGTGGAATCACTGCAGGAAACTATAAAAAAAAATTCTGGAAGAATTCGTCGATGCATCCTTGCAGAAATATCTGTAAAAAATTCTGAAGGAATCGTGGGATGAATTCTTGCAGCATTTCTTGGAACAAACCCTGAAACCATCACTATCGGTTTCCTGCCCCCCTCTGGCTACGCCCATTGATAAAAACGCTTTTAATTATCATTCAAAACAAAACAGTATAAAATAAAATACATGACATGCTCAATACTCACTTGTCGTGATGCGCAAAGAAGATCAGCTGATCCTCGATGTGGTAGTCGAAAGTAATATCCCGTCCGAGGTCCGTCACCGGCACGATCGCTTCCTGTGACTTGATCCCCAGCGGAATGCCTCGGATTATGCCGGGGTTCGATTTGGCGTAGATCAGGAACGTCGGTCGTTTGATCAAAACGCATTGCGTTTTCGACTTCAACCGGTAGCCCGGCGAACACATGCAGAGACCGATGGCCACCGATTTTTTCCACACCGGTATGCAGAGGTGATCGCATCCACCGTTATGCCGTCGGCAGGGATGAGCCGTTTCCGGTTGTTTCTGCCGGTGGAACACGTGCAAGTGGAAAGCCCTGGAGATATCCGTAGCGACGAGTTTGGCTTCCGTCGTGAACTTATCGATCGCTACAACGGATCGATTCTTCCACGAGGCTAAAAAAATAGTCGACTCGAATACGTTGACGGTGTGGATCGACTGCAGGTTGATCATGAAGTTGGCCGACTTTTTCAGAAACCACCGATTGTTGCCATCGTAGTCTACTCGTTCGATCGAGTCAAGGTACGTGTCTACCCAGTAGGTATGCTGCAGGGCCAGATCCAACGCCACTCCATGGGGATAGACGATCTTCTTCAGCACGATCGATGTCCGATTACTCCCGTCGAGAAAGGATCGCTCCACGCTGGCCAAAGATTTTCCCCATTTGGTAAAGAAGAGAAACCCCACCGTCGGATCCAGGGCCATCCCCCGAGGCTTCATCAGATCATTCTCCAGCACGATAGTGCAGTGTTCCATGGAGGCCGAACATACAAAGATTATTTCCCGTTGATCGTCGAGAAAGTACCAGTTGCCGGAAATCCAATCGACGCTGACCTGATCGACGGAATCGATGTTCGGGAACAGATCCGGCAGAGGCATGTGCCACGTGTGACTCACCATGTCCACGTTATAGCACTCGAAACGGGTTGTCGTTGCCGAGCGAATGAGGCAGATCGTTCGATTTCGATGGTACATCTCCAGGGCACGGATGTTGTGGAGTGGCAGTTTTATGCTAGGCGACATTTCGTTGACTACGACGGAACCGTTGATCACAGGGAATTTCTGCACATCGATCGATGTGGCGAACAGAAGAGACATGGGCTCTTCCTTTGGCGCTGAAATATGATAAAAAATGTTAAATTATATCAAGTAACCCTCAATGACCCCAATTGAAACCTACTATTAATAGCCAGGCACTTATTGTCGACCCGGGCGTACCCGCTGGCACAGGTGCACTTGTACGATCCGGGCAAATTTTTACACGTTTGATCACAGATGCCCTCGATCTGACACTCGTCGAAATCCTCGCACAGACTCCCGTTCGGTTGGCTTCCTTTGGCACAAAAACACTTGGGACCGTTCGGCGTTTGCCGGCAGTCGAAGGAACATTGCAGCGTATCACACTCGGACGTGTTGCCCTTGGGACACCGTAGCTCGTCGTTCGAGCAGTCCCACTCGCCGTCGCAGAATTTCTCTATATCTAGACACTTGCCGTTGCTGCAAACGGTTTGCGTTGGAAGACAGTGCTTCGAGCTGCGGCACAGTTCCGCATCCTCGTCCGACACATCGATGGTGCGAAATTTCTCCACCACCCCGCAGTCGGCATCCCCGTCACAGGTCCAGCTCCGCGGGATGCACTTGTTTGTTAGCTTACACTGGAACTGCTCCTCTTTGCACTGGTGTGCTTTATCTGGAAAAGGGCACAGAGATAGAAAACGGAAGTAGATTAAGGTCGTGCTGAGGTTTAGAATATGTTAATCAGAGATATCAAAGGGAATACACTTCTGTACACACATATAGGGTAAGAAATCAAACTTTGAACTAGTCAAATTGCAATCCTAATTTGAACCGTTTCGAAATTCATTAAAACGACGTACTTTTTAGGCAAATATTGTTCCGAAAAAGATGTTCAACAGCTTTCCGTAATATAACCTGATAACATAGACTTTAAAAGCATTGAAAAAAGCGTTTTTGTGATGGAAAACAGACAATTAAAAAATCACTGTGATTTCTTCCATTTCCCCCCAGAGAAAGCACATTTTCGGTGAACTCGTACAGCTCATGCATTGTATCACATGCAATATGTGAACACGTCAAATGAAAGCTTATTTATCGTAGAATCGACCAACCGAATAATATTCCGCATTATTTAAATATCATAAAATTATCAAATTTAAGTAATTCTTACTTGGAGAATGTTATCTTAAGCTGAACCATTTGTAATCTAAATTTGAACTAGTAAACGGGGGCGAGCTTCCAGTGTTGGCCAGCAAATTGCGCTAGTGGTTGTTTTGTTTACTCTTGGGGGATGAAAAATTCCAAATTTAGTTTCCAAGTTCCTGAAGAGTTTAGAACATTCTTAGGTGAAATTCCACTGCCTAATGAAAATGGTTATGGGAATTAGCAAATCCATGTGTTTTTCTATTGTTCAGCACGAAATTGGCTGTTGTGGGAGATGCTCGAGCTGCTGCCGCCAGTAGTTCAAATTAAGATTAAAATTGGTTCAAATTATGATTACGATGGTTCAAATTAAGTAAGATTAAAATCATTGTTGATGAATAATCGAATTTTTCAATGAAATTCGGTGCAAATACAAACTTTTTACCACTTAACAGAAAGCTTATACCCGTGGCTTTCATGTACATAAGATTTTGCCGTAGTAAATTATTTCCATGTGGGAGAAAAAATCACTCAAAATTTGCGCTACTTCGGAAAGCCTCAATTTGGTTCAACTTTTGATTACCTACCCTATGTGGTTTTCCGACGAATCAAATCAGGCTAACACCTGCAATGCTGAATACTTTCGAAATCAAGTCGATTCTCCGAATCAAATTTTCCATTGTATGTACACTATACATTACAAGATACTTTATCGATTTGGCTTATGCTCGACTGAACATTACAAACCAAAAAACAACACTACTTGAAAAGTGCCAAGAGAAGTTGCTGGACAAATCCTTGCACGAACTCGAAAAGCATATTCTGGTAGTACCTACAATTTTTCTGCTAGTACAATATACTCAAGTGTGTAACCGCACTTATAGCTTACCCAGATAGATCTAGAAACTGCATAAAATCATACTGCTCACCCACTACATACTTATCCCAGTTGAAGTTGAAAAATAATGATAGAGTTCGTCGCTTATTGCACGCAGATGTCTTCAGATGCACTTTACAAATGCACTACAGTTTCTGAAGGGGCAGCTTGGTTTTTTGTGGATCTAAAGTGACTGAAAGGGTGCGTGGCGTCTTGTACCAATTTTGACAGGTCTTCTGCTCGTTTGGTACTGGAATTTGTATGAATTTGACATATGATCGCTGATCAAATTTTGACATTGGTGCCACCCTAAGTTAAAGGCACTCCATGTGGTTTATTACTACCGATGGTATAGAACGGTCTTCCAAACAAACATTTTGTAGGGTATAGGCACCTTTCTTATTTTTTTGCTTAATATGGGTTGCGTTCACTGTAAGCAATGGCGGGATAATCTGCTCAACAGACACCTGAACAGGGAGGTCCAGTTAGTGTGGAGTTAGGGACCGTCTTCTATAACCAAAGCAGCATCCATTACTCCAATCCACTAAACAACATTCTCATGGACGCCAAACCCTTCGTCTCTCAGGAACTACCAAGAAGGTATTACTTCAGAGGGAGACTTGTACCTTGGCTTACATATCGCACCTTCAAGGTTTGCTGCGTAGCCGACAACAACGAACACCGATGACAAGCTTTGGGGATTCTACCATGCAATGGTTTTTTTTTTTGAGATCTTACCCCTGGGGGCATTCATCTTACCATGCAATGATACATTTTGCCATTTACTGGCATTTACCAGATTTGCTTGTATGGCTGAAACATACTGGAAAAACTTGTAATTAGAAGGCAAGAAATGTTGCTAATTGACAAATTGAGAAAAGAAATTTGAGAAAAAAATCGCGTTCTGGTGGTATTTCAACCCACGACTACGTATTCGCTAGACTGGCGCTTTAACCAACTAAGCCACAGAACAGATGATTCTGCGGAATAGAAAGCCAAACTGACTTCGAATACACTGAACCTGTAAAATGGAGTATATTGCAGAAGGAGTTGCTGATAGTAGGGCCTCCTGTTGAAGGTGCAACTGAAAACCCCAGCATGCCATGAGTTTTAGAATGTAATTAGTTGTTATTTGACCGTCCAGCAATCAAGTTGTGTTCTATTGCATTCAAACCGACCTACGGTCACATCTCATAGGTTATGGGCCATTAGGAAGAAAATTCCAGAAGAAATAATGTTTTATAGTTTCCTCAACATTTTTTCACGATCCCGGTATGGACGGAAGCAAGTTCGGCCTGGAGAAACAGAAGAGCGGCGGCTACGAATGCTGGCAATTCAAGGTGGAGATGCTGTTGGTGCGTGGAAACCTCTGGAAATACGTGACGGAGGCCGCCCCAGAAACCTGAGAAGAGTTGTGGAAACAAACAGCTCGGTGGCGTAAGAAGGGGACATTGAGGCCCATCTGTTCCGCATGGAGGAGCTATTCACGAGCCTTGTAAACGCAGGACAGGAGCTGGAGCCAAGTTTGAAGGTGGCGATGGTACTGAAGAGCAGGGGTGCCAGGGGAAATTTTCAAATGTTATATAGAGTGATATCATATATCAAGAAAGGCGTTGACACTATGCCGACATGGTATAGCTAAACATACAGAAAAAAATATTTATTTCGTTATTTAAATTTCTTATCAGATTCCTCAAGAAAATATGAGAAAATTTCGGAGATATTCCGAATTGTAAATACATAACTCTAATAATTGTTGGAGGCAATCTCGAAGAAACTCTGACGGCATTGCGAGAAATGTTGGTGAACAATCCGCATAAAACCGGAGTACATTCCTGGAAATTCCTGCAATGATTTCCAAGGAAATTTTATTAGTTCTTTGGACGAAAATTTTACTTTATATCAGAAAAGCTTAAGTCAGATTCTGGTGAAAATTGTGGTAATAATTTAAAAAAAATACACTACACCGTCTTCAACCAGAGGTTGTACAGAGGTTGAACAAGCACTAACATTAGACAACGGACAACACACATAACACCCAGTGGCCCAGTGGAAAATTTTCCGTTCGACGAAAAGTTTTCCCCGACTGGAGCGGGAATCGAGAACCCACACTCCGAGGCTTACGAAATGCCTAGATGACTGACGCCTCTAGCCGCACGGCCACGAAGCCCATTATTGTTTAATACGGATGTTTGTAGGATTTCAGACAAGTTTCGGTGAAATTGTTTGAACATTCTAGTATTATCTTAATGTCACAAGGATTCCACAAGGAGTTTCTTTTGTAATTCCTCCATAAGTTGCTTGTGGGATTCATCTAGAACTTTCTTTTGTTGTTTCCTCAGTACACCGGGATCCTCCTGGAGTTTCCTGAGAACTTGTCTGGGTGCTCCACAGGCAGTCCTCCAGAAGTATCCCGGGAATTGCTTCAGGAGTTTCCAGGATTCCTTCAGGAGTTCCACAGAAATTCATCCAGAACCCCTCCAGGATTTCCCTGAGAATTTCCTCATGACGAGGAATACATAAACAATCCGAAGATTTCCTTCAGAATTTTCATGAAATTTACTTCAGGACTACTCCAAGGGAATTTCACCAGGAGATGCTTGGTGGTCCTCCAGAAAATCCGCAAGAATTTCTCCAGGAGATCCTCGGAGTCTCCAATTAGCCAAGTGGTTAACACTTTCCTTCCCACGACTTTAAGCGACTATTTCTATGCCAAGAAAGCGTTTCCGAAGAAAGTTTTTTTTTGTTTTTTTTTTTTACTTTATTAAAGAGACTTTCAGCCCTCGGCTGGTTCGTCTCTATCCGAAGAAAGTGCTTGAATAAAAGGCCAATTTTTTCGAAATCAACGAAAATTTTTTTTGTTGTAAATCAATAGTATTTTGATTGTTTATCAATAGTTCCACTATTGAAACAAGTAGTTGTGAGTTGGGTTTACCTAATGAGATTACAATCATATTCTAAAAACTATTGCATCGTATTCATCTGATTCTGTTTGTCTCGATTTCGTCGAAAATCGATGGTGCTCTAGTGCAACCATGAGAAGTAGAGGGTTAGGGCTATGGATCACCAATCCGGAGATGGCGGATTCGATTCCCGTTCCAGTTGAGGAAAAAATCTCGACTCCCTGGGCATAGTGTATCGTTGTACTTGCCTCATAAAATACAAATTCATGCATTGGCAGGCAAAGAAACCCGAGCAGAAGGGCATACCTTACAAATACCATGCGAAAAGTAACATGTACTCTAATATCTAAAATTGTTATTGCTGCGTTATTCTATGAAATGTTATGAGAACATCACAATAACAGTTGGAGGTATTTGAGCAGAGTTTGATGTTGATGTAGTATTTGTTGGTTTAGCAGCATTGGCGTAACTAGAGGGGGGGCCAGGGGGGGCAGGCCCCCCCCAGAATCCGCTAGGCCCCCCCCAGAAATTTTTCATGACTTTATATATGGAAATTAGAAAAAAAAATCTGAAAACCACTGTCGTGATGACAAACATAGATCTATATTCTCAATTTAGTTGAAAATCGGAGTTTTCGACTAGCGAAGTTGGATTTTTCTCCAAATCCGTGCGTCGGACCTAACTTCGGAAGTGGTGCGCTGTATAGCAAACAGCTATACAGCGCACCACTTCCGATGTTAGGTCCGACGCACGGATTTGGAGAGAAATCCAACTTCGCTAGTCGAAAATTCCGGGTTTCAACTGCACGTACAGTAATAGAAATTTATTTGGCATAATATGTGTTTAAATTGACAGTTATTGAAGACAATTCTCAACTTGTCACTCTTTACAAGATCATTGTCCAAACTGGTCTATGTAATTAGTTAGTTTTGTTTGAAAATATTATATAATCAGAATTATATAAAAAGCAATACTTTGTACATCTTCTTTTTTAAATCGCTGAGAAATTAAATCTAAATGATAATTACCAGGAATTCCTGGATAGGTATCTTTAAGAATCTTTGAATTTTCTAGCAGCATTACTGCAAAATATGGTTAAGTGCTTCTTTATGGAAATCAAGTATCATGTGGGAAAAAAACTCTGGTTGAATTTGCAATGGAATTCCAGCAAAAGTTTGTGAATTCCTAGTGAGAATAGATGTACGTAGCTGAAGCGTAAACGCGAGTGTATTCATTAAAACCATGCTGGAGGTGATTTCTAGTCGGTCACTATCAATTTCTTTTATTTCGTGGGCCAGGGGTATTTTTGCGTCTATCAAACAACGCACAAATTTAAATGGTCATTGAGGAAGTTTTAATATATTTAAAAGCTGGTGCTGCAAGATGTTATCGTAAGTTTGAAGGTATTCATGATTGGACTTGTTAAAGACTTGGTATTCATGAGATAATTGTGAGAGAATTCCTGGATGACTTCTTGGAAAATTTCTTGGCTTCTATGTCCGTCTAAAATTATCTAAAAGAATTTCAATACAAATCGCTGGAGGAATTCCTCTAGAAATCCTTCAAATTTCTCAAAAAATCTACAAGTTATCCTAAAAAAACCTGGGGTGAATCCCTGAAATACATTATGAACGGAATCCTGTAATTTTTTAACTAAGGACTGTATCGGAAATTAACTATATATGTTCAAAACATCCTAAAAAATAATTTATTCAAGTTATAAATAATTTTATTTTCGGAGGTACTATATAAATCCTCAGAAAAAGGAATGGCACTTTTGCTTTTGTAAAAATAATTATTTTACATGGTCATCAATCTCAATGTTTAAACGCATGATCTTGAAATTTTGGACACCTTTTAAAAATTTGAAATTGCGGAAAAAATGGAAAATTTTTTGATTTTTTAAAATGTTTTAGCGCAAATATATTCTTTCCCAGATTGCTCATAATATAGGTAAAAAAATATTTTCAAGAAAAAATTCGACTCCATTTTAGCGCAATTCTTAAAAATGAAAAAAGGTCATTTTTCAGGGACCCCATTTTTTGATGCTCATTCAAAGCACGATTACGCAAATAAAAAATACATCAAATTGATGATTCAATTTTTTTTTAAATTGGAAATGTTTTTAAACTTAACGACAAGGTAGCTTTAGTAGAGAACGGAATTGTATAACCTTTGAAGATATTTAAAACAGACTGTCAAAGTTCGTCAAAAAATTAGTGTTTTTTTAGGATAGGTCATTTTTTAAATGTTGAGGGTTTTTCGATCATAAATATTTTTTTTTAAGTTGGTGTTCGATGATATGTTATGTGTACATAACTGCTAACAATAATTAATATTTTTTGGATTTTTCGCCGTACAAGTTTTATTCGCTACAGGTTATTGAAACGCTGAAAAATCTTTAAAAAACAACAATTTGTCCAAAATTTTAATTTGTGAGATGTATTCATTCTACAATATTTTCAATAATGCTAAACATTTTTCAAATTTTTTCAGGCTGCTCTAAACTTGACTGTATTGTGAAGATTTGATAGAAGAACCGAAATGATAAGACCAAACATGCTTCGAGATAGAGCATCCAGAATGTTTATAGTTAATTTCCGATACACTCCTTAACCGCTGAATAAATTAAAAAAAAATCCCGAGAGAAATTGCGGAAGAAATCATTACAGGAATTCTCGGAGCAATACCTGCAGGAATCCCTGGAGTAATTTGTGAAAGTATACCTGGAGGAATCCCTGGATGAATTCCTGGAGGAATCCGAAAAGCAATTATGCTAGGAATTTTAGGAAAACAATCTGAAGAATCCCTGTAGAAATCCCTGTAGAAATTACTAGAAAATTTTTTAGATCAATCCTTAGAGGAATTTCTGAATGCATTCCTGGAGGAATCCTTAGAGGATTTCTTCAAGAAATCACAGGAGGAGTTCCTAGATGTATTTCTGGAGGATATCCGGGAGTACCTTCTGGAAAAATTCCATGCGGAATCTCTGGAAAAGTGCATGGACTAATGCCTGGAGCATTAGGGTTTTTTTTTTATTATCGTACAAATTGGTATGAAGTTTCTGAAGGTTAATTAAATTAGGTAAGGATCATATATATATTTGAAAAACTAAATTGAAAATATCAGGGTCGCCTAATTTTCCGGAAAACTCCAGTGAAAATCAAACATTTTCCACAGACACCACCTACTTTGAAAAATCATAGAACGAAGCATCATAGGCCAGCAATTCCAAGATGGATTTCTGGAGGAAATCCTAGAAATTTTTTTGGACAAATTCCAGGCGGATTCCCTGGAAAAGTTAATGGATTGATTGATTGATTTGTCTTTTTTAAAGAGACTTTCAGCCCTTGGCTCCAAAGTTAATGGATAAATTTCTGAAGGAGGCATCCCTGGAGAAGTTCCTGAAGTAATGCCTGAAGCATTAGAGAAATTTCTGATGAAATTCCAAGATAAATTTCTAGAAGAATTCCCAGAGGAATTTCTGGAGGAATTCCAGGAGGAATTCTTGGAGGAATCTCACGGAAGAATCCTTAGAGGAATCCCTGCAGGAATTTCTGGTATATTCTGGGAGGAATTCCTGGTGGAATTTCTAGAAGAATCCGTGAAATAACTCCTGGACGGATTTCTAGAGGAATCCCTGGAGTTGAAATTCATGGATTTATTCCTAGAGGAAACCTGAAAGAACTTCCGGAGGAATCCCTTGGAAAAATTCCTATAGAATTTCCTGAAAAATCTCCTGAAAGAATATTGGAAGCAATCTCTAAAGGTTTTCCTGCAGAAATTCCTGGAGGATGCTGTAGGAATTTCCGAAGAAATTCCTGGGAGGATTCCTGGATCAATTTCTGAAGAAATTCCTGAAGAAATACCTACGGTAAATGTTGGTGAAATTTCTTGAGGAGCCCCTGGAGACACTGCGGTAGTAATTTCTGAAGGATTCCCAGAGGAATTCCTGGAAGAATTCCTACATGAATTCCTGAAGGACTTTCTGAAGGAATTCCTAGAGTATTTCTGAAGAAACCTTATAAGGAATTCCCGCAAAATTTCTTAGAGAAATTTCTACAAAAATTCTTGAAAGAATCCCTGAAGATATTCTTGGAAAGAACCCTGGAGAAATCCCTGAAACAAATTTCTGGAGGAACCTTAGGAGGGATTCCTGGAGGAACTTCCTGACAAGTTCCAGGTGTAATTTCAGGAGGAATTTCTGGACAAATCTTTATAGGAAATCTTGGGGAAATTCCATGGAACTATTCATGGATGAATTCCAGGAGGAATCCCTTAATCAATTCTTTGAGGAATCCTTCAATGAATTCTTGGAAGAATCTCTAGAGGAATTCTGGAAGGAATCCATGGAGAAATTTCTGAATATATTCATAGAGAAATTCCTAAAGATAAAGCCTGTATCCGCAATAATCGGGACACAGAAATATGGCTATAACTCTGCAATAGATACATTAAAATTGCTCAAATTTTGCCTGATAATATCTTAAGGTGTGTTCATTTCGCCTGCAAAATTTCATATGAATCGGTGAAGTACCTTTTGTTGTAGCAATGAAACAGTAGAACGCGAGCAATTGAATTTTGTACAGCCCCTGGTTTAGCTTGTCAGCGCTGTAACTTTTGAATTTGATAAAGGAAATGACTGAAATTTTGAACACAAACCTCTCAATCTATTTTACTTACATAGGCAAAATTTCAAAAAAAATCGATGCACTATCAAAAATTTTATAGCCGTAACATATATTGGGGCTGACCGTGATTTTAGCCCCTCAGACAACAATTAGTGAGCACCCCTTATTGTTTCGATTGTATTGTTGAAAGTACTACACCAATAATTATCAAATTTTTCAGGCATAATATACACATAATCAACAACCTTCTGTGAAAATTTCATGAAAATTGACTGAGATATTCAAAAGTTATGAATGGGCAGACATCGCACATAAACAACATGAAACATTTTCACTAACACTATCCCCTATCAACACCAGTAACTTTTAATCCAATTGATACAAGTTGATGAAATTTTGCAAGAAAGTGTCTCTGTAATTATCATAACTGCTCACGAAGTTTCATAATTATTCTCACAGAACTTTGAATTGTAGCGGAAAATATTCATCTAGTATGCGAATGAAAATTGGTGATGATTGTACAAAATCTTAAAAACGTCGTCTGTTTGTTTCTCATCCACAGTTAAAAGTGATGCATCGATTTTTATGAAATTTTGCACAAATAATAAACATACACCAAAGAGTTCTCAGTTAATTTTTGGCCAATTTTTATTGATTCAGTAAAGAGTTACTGTCGTACTTTTGTGTCCCGATTTTTGCGGATGCAGGCTTTATTCCTAGAGAAATTCCTAGAGGAATTCTGAGAGGAATTTCTAATGGAGTTCCAGGAGAAATTTCCAGAGGAATTTCTGGAGGACTTACAGGAGCAATTTCAGAAGGAATTTCTGGAAGAATTACTGAAGAAATCACGGAGGAATTTCTGGAGGAATCCATGAAATAATTCCTGGAGGAATGTGTAGAGGAAACCGCGGAGAAGAAATTCCTGGATTAATTCTTGGGAGAAACCCTGGAAGGATTGCTGGAGGAATTCCCGGAACAATTCCTGAAGGAATTGCTGTACGAATTTCCGAAGAAATTCCTGGAGGAATTCCTGGATCAATTCCTGAATAAATTACCGAAAGTATTCCTGAAGAAATACCTGGGGTAATTTTTGGTGAAATTCGTGGTAGAACTCCTGGAGGAGTCCCTGGAGAAATGCCTGGATGAAATCCTGGAAGGATGCCAGGAGGAATACCCGGAATAAATCTTGAATAAATTCCAGAAAGCATTTGTGGGGAAATTTTTAAAAGAATCCCTTGAGGATTTCCTGGAGGATTCCTGAAAAAATATTTGAAGGAATTCCTAGAGATATCTCAGGAGGAAATCATTCAGGAATCCCAGGAAGAATTAATGGAATATTTCTTGGATAAACTCCGGGAGGAATTCTTGGGGAATTCTAAATGAATCCCTGGAGGATTTTCTAGATAAATTCTTGGAGAAATTGCGGTAGTAATTTCTGAAGGAATCCTGGATTAATGCCTGGAGGAATTCCTACAGAAATCTCTGGAGGAACTTCTGGAGGAATGCCTGGAGTAACCCCTGGATAAATTCCTGGAGACATGCCTGTATCAATTCCTGGAGGAATCTCTCGAGAAATTCAATAAGAAATCCCTGGAGGATGCCCTGGGGAATTTCCTTGAAAAATCCCTGGAGAAATTCCTGGACTAATGCCTGGAGTAATCTCTGGATACATTTCTAGATGAGTTTCTGGTGGAGTTTTCAGAAGAATTCTGGGAGCAATCTAGTGGAGTTTGGAGTTTTTAGAAGAACTCCCGAAGCAATTTCTAGATGCATTGCTGGAGAAATCCCGGGATGAGTCCATGGAGAAACTCCCTGGAGAAATTTCTAAAGAAACCTCTTGAAAAATTGCTAGAGGAATCCTTAGAGAAATTTCTAGAGAAATTCTTGGAAGAATCCCTGGGAAAATTCTTTGAAATTTCCCTGGAGGAATCCCTGAAGCAATTTCTGGAGAAACCTCAGGAAGAATGCCTGGAAAGTTCTGGACGAATTCCTGCAGGAAGTTCTGGATAAATTCCTTGCGGAATCCCAGGAAGAATTCCTGGATTAATCTGTAAAGGTTTTTTTGTGGAAATTCCTTGAAACTATCCCTGGAAGAATTCTTGAATGAATTCCTGGAGGAATCTCGAGAGAAATTCTGGAAGCAATTAATGGAGAAATTTCTGAAGAAATTCCAAAAGAAATTTCTGAAGAAATTCCAAAAGAAACTTCTAAAGAAATTAAAAGAGAAATTTCTGAAGAAAATCCAAGAGAAATTTCTAGAGGCATTCCCAGAGGAATTTTTGGAGGAATTCCAGGAGGAATTTCTGAAGGAATTGCGGTAGTAATTTCTGAAGGAATTCCTATGGGAGTTCCTGGATCAATTCCTGGAGGACTTTCTGAAGGGATTCTTGGGGTAATACTTAAGTAACCTTTTGAGGAATTCCTGGAGGCATCCTTAGAGGAATTTCTAGAGAATTACTTGGAAGAATCCCTGGGGGAATTCTCGCAAAAAAAAAATCCTGGAGGAATCCTTGAAACAATTTCTGGGAGAACCTCAGGAGGAATTCCTGGACAAATCTCTATAGGAAATCTTGGGGAAAATCCGTGGAACTATTCATGGAAGAACTGCAGGAGGAATCCCTAAAAGAATATCTTGAGAATCCCTGAATGAATTCCTGGAAGAATCTCTAGAGGAATTCTGGAAGGAATCCATGGAGAAATTTCTGAAGGAATTCCTAGAGAAATTTTTAGAGGAATTCAGAAAGGAATTTCTGGTGGAGTTCCAGGAGGATTTTCTGGAGGAATTACTGCAGGAATCATCGGTGGAATTCCTGGAGAGATCCATGAAATAAATCCTGGAGGAATGTGCAGAGGTAACCCTAGAGAAGAAATTCCTGGAAGAATTTTCGGAGGAATTCATGGAAGAATTCCTGGATCCAAACTTGAATAAACTCCTGGAATAATTCCTGAGGAAATACCTGGGGTAATACTTGGAGAAATTCTTGGTAGAACTCTTGCACATGTCTCTGGAGAAATGCCTGAATGAAATCCTAGAGGCATGCCAGGAGGAATACCTGGAATAATTCTTGAAAAAAAAAATCCGGGAGGAATTTCCGAAGGAGTTCCTGGAGGAATATCAAGATTCATTCCTGATGAAATACAAAGTTCGATTTCTGATTGAATTCCAGGAGGATTTTCTGAAGAATTCTCAGGGGAAATACTGAAGAAACCGCTGAAATTCCTGAGGAAATCCTGAAATCCTGGATTAATTCCTGCGGGAGTTTCTGAAGCAATCCCAATAAGAGTTCCTCTAGAAATGTTTAAAATAATCTCGGAATTCGTTTTTGTAAGAATAACAGAAGAAATTTCCGGTGAATCCCTGGAGGAACTCTTGAAGTACTTTCTGAAGAAACCCTATGAGGAATCCCGGAAGCAAGCCCCATTAGGAACTCTTTATGGAATCTTAGGAGAGCTTTCTTAGCGAATACCTGGAAGAATTTTTGTAGGAATATTCCTAGATAAAAAAAAATGAAGAAATCAATGTCTGCAGTAATTGTTGAAGGAATACTAGGATCCCTAGTGGGGCGGACCTGGTGGGATGGTTAGAACACTTGACTATCACGCCGAGGACCTGGGATCGAATCCCACTCCCGACAAACTCGCAAAATGTGAGTTCTTCTTTCGGAAGGGAAATAAAGCGTGGGTCCCGAGATGAACTAGCCTAGGGCTAAAAATGTCGTTAATACACATAGAAAAAAAAAACTAGGATCCCTAAAGGTTTTTTGTACAAATTTTTCAAGCAATTCTTGGAGTGTTTTTTAAGAATCTCTGAGTAAAATTTTCTAGAAGAATTTCTGGAATACATTCCTGCAGAAATACTTCGAATCATTCAGATGTAATTATTGGAGCAATCTCTAGTGGAATTTTGGAAGGCATATATGGAGATATCCCTGTAGAAAACTCTGAATACCTGCAGAAATACCTTAAAGGATCTCTGGAGAAATTCCTGAAGGAAACTTCGAAAAAAGCACTGGATCAATTACTGGAGGAACCACTAAAGATATCCCAGGAAAAATGTCTAGTGGAATCCCTAGATGAATTCTTGATTGAATTTCTGGAAGAAGCCAAGATGGAATCACTGAATTAAGCTATGGAAAAAACATCTCGGAGGAATTGTTCGTACTCATATAGTTTGCAAAACTATGAACAAATCTGAAACAGTCATTTTGATTACTCAAAACTTCAATACTGGTTTGCATATTCACATATCGGGCGCCCTCTCTCTCTCTCTTCTTGGCGTAACGTCCTCGCTGGGACAAAGCCTGCTTCTCAGCTTAGTGTTCTATGAGCACTTCCACAGTTATTAACTGAGAGCTTCCTCTGCCAATGACCATTTTGCATGTGTATATCTATCGTGTGGCAGGCACGAAGATACTCTATGCCCAAGGAAGTCAAGGAAATTTCCTTTACGAAAAGATCCTGGACCGACCGGGAATCGAACCCGTCACCCTCAGCATGGTCATGCTGAATACCCGTGCGTTTACCGCCTCGGCTATATGGGCCCATATATCGGGCGCCCATCCCGCTTAAAATTCATCTCAAGTCAGGCCCCCCCTGGGCCCCCTCCAGGAAAAAATCCTAGTTACGCCAATGTTTAGCAGTGGAAATAACCGAAGAACAAGATTTGCTATTACATCATGAAGTGAACGAACAAATGAAACATTTAGCACTAACAAATACAGCACTAACAAACATAACATAACAAATACAGCACTTGAAATTTCAGGTATGCATTCATTATTGAAATAACAAGACTTGTTATTTTCTAGGTGTTATTTATACAAAATTTTGGTATTCGTTTTTGTTATTTTGCCTCTTATTACCACCTAATGAAGGGCATATCAAGGAATGGTAGTATCTATATAAATAAAAATAGAATGGTGTTTGTATGTCACGAATAGGCTCGAGAACGGGTCAACAGATCGACATGATTCTTTCACTGTTGCATTCTGTCAGGGCTCCGACGTGTTCGTACGAAAAAATAATTCGAAAAAGTGATCGGGAAGGCAAGAAAAACGGGAAAATCTGAAATTCCATTTTGAGGGGCATTTCTTCATGGAACCGGATGTCAAAAAACAGAGTAGGCAGGCAGGACGACGTTTGCCGGGACTGCTAGTTTAAGATAAATACCTTGATATGTTATTCTCTTGTTATTTTCTTTTGCTCGGGAAGCCCTTCAATTAATAACTGTAGAAGTGCTCAAAGAACACTAAGTTGAAGCGAGGCAGGCCAAGTCCCAGTGGGAACGTAGAGCCATAAAGAAGAAGAAGATCCTCGGAAATTGCTTCAAGAGATCATCGCGAATTACTGCAGGAGATCCTTGGGAATTCTTACATCAGTTCTTCGGGAATACCTGCACGAGTTTCCTACAGATGTACCCGAGAGTTTATCTTGGAGCTTCCAGGGAATTTCTCCAGGGTTGCCCGGGAATTACTCTAGGAGGTCCAGGGAAATTGCTGCAAGAGCTCCTCGAGAACTCTTCCAGAAGATCATCGGGAAATATTCCTGGAGATCATTGGGGATTCCTCCAGGAATTCCTCGGAAAGTCCTCCAGGCAGCGTGCAATATGTTCACAGTCATTGACTGAAAACAGCACGAATTTGAATATTTCAGCACTGTCAGTCAATTCGTAGTCATTGAATATGAAGCCGATCGAGAAACATATTCATAATCACCAACGTTTATGGCTACGATTCCCACCAAAAACATTCCACAACACTCCAATGGGAAAATATATGTGTAAAGCACCATTGAATGTAATCGATACGTTAATACTTTATCAGCAACACTTTGTAAGATGTTTACAAATATTCATTGACTTTCATTTAGTTGACAAACGAGTATCGAGCAGCTAAATATGAATAAGCAGGCAAGTGAATGACAATTGCTGCCCGGTGAACTTCAGCGTGTTTGCTCGAACATTTTGCGCACTGCCTCCAGGAGATCACGGAAATTTCTCCAGATAATCCTCGGGAATTCCTCCTGAAGTTCCTCAGGAATTCCTTCAGAAGATCCTCGGTATCTCCTCCAGGAGTCGATCGAGAATTCCTCCATAAGCATCCCGGGAATTTCTTCAGGATTTTTCCGCGAATTCGTCGGAAATTCCTCCAAGAGATCTTCGGGAATTCCTCCAGGAGATTCGCGGTAATTCCTCCAAGAGTTTCTGGAGAATTCCTCCAGGAGATCTTCGGAAAGTGCTCCTAGAGATCCTCGAAATCCGGGAGAAATTCCCAAGGAACTTCGAAGGATTTGCCGAAAAATTCCTGAAGAAATTCTCTGCAAACTCTGAGGAACTCTTGGAAAATTCACGAATAATTCCAAAAGGAATTCCCGAGGAGCTCCTGGAGGAATTAGTAAAGAACTACTGGAGGCATTCCCGATGAACTCATAGCAGTTTTCCATTTTACGGTTTTGCCGACGACTACCTAACATTGTTAGTTGATTTGATCATAAGCTCCTTCTACGACCTGAGGCAAAGCGCCCTTCAGGTAGTTGAAAGTTGGTGTCGCCAATATGGCCTTTCGGTTAATCCGAGTAAAACATCTATTATTTTTTTTACGGAAAGGCGAAACCGTAATGGTGTTCGACCTTTGTGTCTCAATGATTTTGAAATCAATTTGACTGAACAGGTAAAGTACGTTGCGAGTCATTCTTGATTCCAAGCTTTCTCACATTGAGCTCAGTATTAAGAAAGCTTGTAATCTCCGGGCAATGCCGGCGAATGGATTTACACAACTCTTGTTCGACCAATGTTAGCCTATGGATGTCCTGTGAGGTGACAAAAAGGCATAGTGAGAACAATCCAATCAATATTAGGCCATCTCCAAAAGATGTGCGTAAAGGCGATGTCTGGAGCGTTCTCTTTAACTTCCACGGCAGCACTTAAAATTCTCTTTGACGTTGTCCTACTACACATTCATCTTAAACAAGAAGCACTTTCTTGCACATAACGCTTATGGGTATTTGGTTTACAAGAGGAAACTCTTGTGAACCGTACACGCTAAAACCGCTCAGCACCAAAGTGCATAACTTCCAGACTACACCAAAAATGTGTAACCCTTACACATTCACAAAATCAGTTCCTGCGTTCACAAATTCGTGAAATTCACAAGAAAAATGTTGAAGGCAATCTAGCTAGGTTCACTTGTGACCTTGGTAAACAAAAAAATATCGACATTTTGCATCTAGAAGAGTGTATGAGCTGTTTTTGTGAATGTGTAACTGTTACACATTTTTGGTGTGGTCTGGAAATTATGCAGTTATGAGTAGGTCTTACATATTTTAGGTGCTGTTAGGTGCTATTTTAGGTGCTGAGCGGCTTTAGCGTGTAGATCAACACACACCTCGTTGTAGTTTTGGTTAATTGGGAGAAAGTTGTCCTTGCTCCAAGTGATTTTACAATTGCTTATCAGTTTCCATGAAATTCCCTTCCCGGTATGAGTGGACATCTGGGAAGTATTTCAGAAGGCATCGTATGTTATACTGATGGCGTCCTTCTCGAAGGTCGGGCAGCTACTGGTGTCTCTCGTGAGCTAAGGCCACATCAATCTTACTCACGTGGTAGACACTGCACTGGTTTCAGGCTGGAATCTTTGCTCGTATGTGCGGAGTGCAACCAGTACTTCATCAACACGTAATGGGCAAAGTAATATACTTCTATCCAGATAACCAGAACCGAAGTTAGTTATCGCTTATCGAACACAAATCGAGGATCTGAGTTCAGCAAACGCTTTTCACCGTGCATGATTACCTACGGCAGGCTGAGTAGGGCTGGTAATATCGCAACAATGCCTGAAGAACGTCAGATGAAGATAATAATCAGTAGAGAACCAGAGTCAGGAGGATGCTTTCGGCGTAGATTAAACGAAACATTGTAGGTAACCAAATTAAAACAAAATGGCAAAATGTGTTCATAAAATGTGTTTGTGACATAGTCCTGGAAAGTTGGCAGTGTTTTAATAATAGAAACTTTATAATTAATTATTAGCAAGCACACAATACATGAACAAAGTTCCATCATCTCGCAAGCTGGCTCTCGAATGCATTTTGTTCATCCGTGGTCACTCCGGAAGCATTCAACATTAAACAAACCTTTAAAAAAATATCGACGAGGCTTACCACAGAACAAAACCACGTTCATCAAAATTCCATGTACTCACCACAATCGATTTCGTCCGAACCGTCCGTACAGTCGGTGTAGGTATCACATTTCCAGTGCTGCGGTATACATTTCCCATCACCGCAGGTGAAGTGCGACCTCGGGCAGGTGACTGAAAGCAAAGAGAGCAGAAGAAAAAAAGAAACAATTAGCCAAATGAGTGTGACTGTCCTGGATGACCAGATCGCTTGCCTACCAGCAGCTTTTGCTTTGATTCTTTTTAGGAATCGATAGGTAGTGTGAACGAAGAAAAGTTAATTTTCCACGTTTGATTCGTAATTTATGAAGTTGGCTGGGAAAAGTTTTTCTCGGTACGAGAAAAACTAAGAAAGAAAGCCATTTGCAAGCAGGGGAGCAATGTGCGCAAAAGGTACTTAAGCTATAAAGTTTTTAATTAATCGGCTTAATGGCTTTCGTTCGTCCGTATTTTCACCGTCAACCATCGAGTACGTGGAACGTGGAAATCGCACCCCATCAGCCGGAAGTGTGCGGTGGGACCTCACCGGGAGCTGCCGGCCGTTTGGCGTCGAATGGTCTATACGACGAGCTTGCGAGGAGAATTAGACTTTAGTCATTGGAGAGCGCTTTCTAAACGGAGAATTTACCTTTTGGATCGTAAATTACCGGTATGTATCCTCTTTCCGAGTTTAAGTCGATGCGAATGTGGTGAGGCGTGAAGACGATTCATTTTGTGCTGAAAGCTATAAATTAGCCGGTGCTTTTATTTCAATCAGAAACACTGATTGCAAAGTGAAATGGGTGCAACACATTGCCTTCGATGTCACATATTCATTCATTTAATTTATTCAGTTCAACATCTTTTCAAAGATAAGGCTTAGTCCAGAATACTACGCCACATATTTCGGTTCGCTGCTGCTTCTCTCCAATTCGGGAACGTCCTACACTCTCCAAATCCCGTTCGACCTTGTCAACCCAGCCTGTTCGTTATGCTCCACGTCGTAGTGGACCTTCCGGATATCTTACGAACAAAATCTTTGCAGGGTTACTATCCGGGATTCTTACAACATGCCCTTACAACTGTATCCTTCCGGCTTTGGCAACCTTCTGAATATTGGGTGCGCCGCCAAACACCGTTCTCCTGCACATCGCATGAGAGATCGTTCTTGAGCACGCGTCGCTCGAAAACTCCTGCAAGCATTCGTTACAGGTCTTCCTCAAGCATGATCCATGTCTCGTGTCCGTAGAGGGCTATCGGTCTTATTATCTATCCAAACATGTTTTTCATGTTATTTGTATTGCATATTCTTTACCTGAGTCTAATAATGGTGTGTCTGAACGTTGGAGGGTTGCGTCAGTCTTGTCGAGAAGTCAGAGTAGTCTCCAAGCTTTGTGTTTTTATATCCGACAATCCTCATAACTGTGGTGTAGGGCTGTACTACCTACGAAATCTGTGCGATTTGCTTGATGCATATGTTTACTTTTTTAGTGGCAACCATGATTAAACCATTCACCAAGGAAAGCACTCCATTAAACCCTATCCTATTTCCAAATCTAGATATCTATGAAGTAGGCCAAGTTCTTGGACATATTCTGAGTAAGGACCGCTGATCGTAAGGACCTGGCCAAGTGTCGAGAGCTCGTTGAATGAAAAGTTTGTCAAGTCCCAGGCAACTTTTCTGGCGCACGTCTCTATCGACAGCCACCCCAGGATGTGTACGGTTGGCTATGCTATGCTATGCTATGTATTATTCTTCACCTGAGCACTTGAAAAAAAAAAACTAAATTTCCTTAAAAAAAAATAACTTTTTTAATTTGACAGGTTTGTTGGATTGAAATGTCCAATATGTGAATTTTTTGACCGTCTCGAATATAATTCAAGAAGGTCCATTTTTTTCTTCCTTTTTTAAGTTCGCTGTAACTAAACGTAGAATTCCATTGGAGCTTGTATGTAGAATACCGTCGTTGGGGGTGAGAATGGGTCAAAAAAGGATACTCAAAGATTGTTTGTTAAATAACAAATGCAATTGAAGTCGGAATAACTTTTTATTTGGTATGTATACTTTCCTATGTGGTAATAATAGTTTAGCAAGAAAGTATCACGTTACATGAATTGCTTACCAAACTACAAATGATTGAAAATTGACCCAATCTCACCCCTTAGAGGGGGTGAGAATGGGTCAAAGTATTCGAAATCATATATCTAAGAATATAAGTTAATTTTATTGATCATATCTAGTAAACCTACTTAAAACATAATGTTATCATGACGAATAAAAACTTAGGTAATTTTAAAAGATGATTAATCCACCTAAAAGGGCTAATACAACCGAAAAAATGGTTGAAATTTGATAAAATAACGTTTGTATACTGTATCACCATTTTTGCCATCATAATCATCCTCAGAGTTTCAACCTTACGATATTGCAGTACACTAAAGATTAGCTGATGATTAGAGGAGCTGTCCAAACGCATGGGTGTATTGTTATAAATGATTTTAGGCACTACACGTATTAACACATTCGTTTGACACTTCTCGACATATTTTTGAAAGAAAGCGTGCTTTTATGAAGATACGGTGAACATGGTACCACTCTAACGTCAAATGGGGACTGGATAACAAGTTGAATTTTTAGTTAAGGTTATGTGCACTCGATAACTTGCTTGACCCAATCTCACCCCCATTCTTAATATTTAGACATAGGGTCGAAAATATTGAGTTTTTAAATATAAAGAGCAATGACAGCCCGCTTTTTTCATTACATCAATCAGATAATACCTACAGCTAACCACTTATAAGAAAGTTTATGGTTAGATACTTGTGTTAAACATTACGAAGGAGAATTTTTTTTAGAGTAATTTACTAGTCGTTTCATCATATAAGTTTAGCCACAAATTTAACAAAAAACGATTATTGCAAAACATCTTATTCTGCATCATGATGTTTAAAAACATCTCCTCTTTGAAATAATATAAAGTTTTCAATATAAATTAGCGATAATTGAAGAGCTATTTCAAATTTCATGTTTCTCCGTTTTGACCCAATCTCACCCCCCAGACCCATTGTCACCCCCGTCGACGGTATATGAAAAAAGAAGCATTTGATCATCCTGGTTACTTGATAAATTTTAAGGCTGGAAGTCAGTCTTTAGAAAACCCATATTTATAAAATGATGATTTTTCCAACACGAGTCATATATTCATCCAACGAGGGTTGATGAGTTGGTTAAATACGATTAGTGCTGAAAAAATCGAGTTTTGCAACAAATTGAATACACAAAATTTTGCCATTTCGAAAAATGAGGTTTGAATATGATTTTTTCTAGGTTACATACTTCTGCAGAATGAGGTACGACTGTGTATCATGGTCAATCAACCTCATTTAACATGCAGTTCATCCTGCTATTGATTACACTAGTTTACAGCATTTATGAACTCGATAAGCTGATGATCGTTTTTTGGTGTAGAATCATGCCCTGAGTTCGAAAACGCGAAGGAAAAAAAAATACGGTAGAGCGGAATTTTTTTCGACTTTCCATACAAGGTTGATGATCGATTTTTGTTCTATTTTTAAGCAAAGTCGCTCACTTCACACACCTCATTCTCCGTAATCAATGCTCCGATTGAGCAGAATTTTTTACTGTATCTCGCCTACATATGATATGTCAAAAAACGTTGAGAAAGAATTTTTAAATTGTTTTTTTCTTATTGAAAAAAATACATTTCTTCATATATTTATGGAAATTTTGCTAAAATTTAAGGAGATCGTTCCCAAAACTCGCCAATATTTTGAATTTTATCAATCTAACACAAAGCCTGCATTCAGATGATCGGTATTATATTCAGCTTTTAATTTATGGAAAAAGATTTAAAATTGGTTGAACAAAACGCAAGATATTTGAATTTCATTAAAATCCATATTTTAAAAAGTTGTAAAACTCGATGTTGAGCTAAAACTCAAAAATTGTTCTACTTAAATTTTTTTGAAGCACGGTTTCGAAATCAGCGCTAAATTATGCTTCAAAACTTTTGGTCGTTGACAGAAGTTCACGATTTTCGTTTTATTTTGTAAACTAGTGTTACACACACGAAAATGAATGAAAAATATCTGTAGGTAAAAGTACCGAAAAGTGCTACTTTTCAGCACAAGTGTTGAAAAGTAGTACTTTTCGGCACTTTTGTTTTGATCAGTAAAAAGAAAATATTAAAAAAAGAAGGGTATGGATTTTGCAAAATTGGATTTATATGACATCTAACATACCTAGATCCACGATAAGTATTACCTTCAGTATATAGGGTGACGATGGGTATTATCGGCAGGTTTGTTCTCTTCGTCATTGGGGGTTTTGTGGGCCGAATTGTCTGAAATTGGGGCATATACAGGGGGTGGCCAAAATGTTTGGGATAGGCAACTTTTTTTCTCTCACAAAAAAGTTCAACATGATGTAACTTTTCATAGAGCGCATCGAATATTCTCAAATTTTGACTGTTCATTGACTTATTATATGTGCATCAGTGGTACAATTTTGAGCTTAATTGGTTAATCTTTCGCGATGTTATAACTGATCTGGTAAAACATTATTTTTAAGACTATCAATTTTTGAGCTGTCATATCTCGGAGACCAGTGAACCGAATTGAATGAAATTTTAACAACAATGTAATAATGCTTGAAAATGCATCAGAACATAGATACTTTTTAAACGTTGAAAAAAGTTATGATGGTTTGACGTTTTCACCCATTTAGAGAAAAATGACTCAAATTTACTATACTGCACAAAAATTACTAAATGTGTTCTTCCTTTAATCCAAATAGGCTAATATATCTTTTTATAGATATCTTATGAACAGAAGTAGAAAATCTTTGGATATCAAAAACAAAATTTTATGACAAAATTTTATCACAACTTTGCGAAAGATTAATCAATCGAGCTCAAATTTGTACCAAAGATGCACATATAATAGGTTGACAAACAGTCAAAATTTGAGAATATTTGATACACTCTATGAAAAGTTACAGCATGTTGAACTTTTTTTGTGAGAGAAAAAAAGTTGCCTGTCCCAAACATTTTGGCCATCCCTTGTAACTCAGCTTGGTTAGGAAGGATTTGAGGCCAACTCTGAGACCTACAGGTTTCAAAAAAAAACCCCACGACAAAGAGAACAAAACTGCCGAGAATACGTAAGTTCCCCTATTTTTTTAATGCTCTCGAATATTCCCAAATGTTATCTTTAAAGACATCATTTCAAACCAACAAACCGTTTTCGAGATAAAATTTTTGCCGAAGAAAATTAGGTTTTTCTTTTCGTACGGCCTTTTGAAAAGTTAGGCGAGGAAAATGGTTATGTGTTGAAAGAAAACTATTCATGAAACGCAGAACACGAACAAAATTTCTTTCAAATTTAAAAATAGCAAGTCAGTTTAAATTATAAAAAATATCGTGTAAAAAGTATGAAAACCATTCTTGTTTGGTTAAATTGATGGACCCCTTGCTTGCCAAGGGGCTGGCAAGGTGACAAAAATGACAAGGACGATTTTTTTTATCAAATTTCACCTAATTTATCGCGTAATATTTCGAAAATTCATGTTGTAACATGTACCTTACTTCACATTTCTATGAAGGGAAAGTATGGACCTTTTATTTGAAAAATTTTTGGCATCCATCTGGGATTTGGCTGCCATCTTGAATTGTACCATTGAATCAAGATTTTTGCTGTGTTCGCAACCACCGATTTTAATTCTGATCTCATCATTAGGAAGCTGAGAGTCTAAGCTTTTCAAAAAATCAACTATTTAGGAGAGCATTGAGTGGCGATTGTAACAAAATAAATGGGAGAATAGGAGGTTCCCTCACATTTTCATCGATATCTCATTGTTGTAGGCAAGCAAGAGGTCCATCAATTTAACTAAACCAAAATGGATTTCATCCTTTTTTATCTTTTTCTAGCGAATAAGCAAGAAAAATTCAAAATCCCAGACTTTATGTTAATGACCGCCTGGTTTCACCGAGAATTACCCATAGACTTTTTAGAATTTTTCAGGGATCCCTTTTTTAAAAATTGCTATAAAAACTCCAAGAAGAATTTCATCAAAGCTTTTAAACAAATTTCTCCAAGAATTTAATTTCACATTGCTGTAAAAATTAGTTCACATACGCCTCTAGAAAATTCGGCAGAGATTTCCCTCCGAAATTTTGTCAGATAACTGCATGAATTGCTTCGATTTCCTTCAGGCATAGCTGATTCTGGTTTCGTTATTAAAAAAAAAGATTGTTCGTTGAAGGACTGCTCAATGTATTTCTTTTTCGTAGGAATCTCCAGAATTACTTGTGGAGGGGCCTTTAAGGGAATTTCCATTAGAAAAATTGAGAATTTTCCTGGGAAATTATCCGAGAAATTTCTAGGAACATGCACTGAGGAATTCTTAAATAAGGATATGAGAAACTCTTAAAATATCTTTGTGCAAAGCTTAGATAAATAAAAGATAGAATAAAGAAGAATTCCTAGAGAAGACGACCGAAATATTTCAGGTGGAATAGTTGGGAGAATTTCAGGAAGACAGCACTGGGCAATATCTGGAGAAATCCTTGGAGAAATTTCTGGAGGAACCCTCGAGTGATCTTCGGGATGATTTCCGAGGAATATTTCCTCCTAAATATTTCTGAAAAACTGAATACTGAAAAAAAGTGTTCCTCGGAAGAATCAATCGACGGTTATCTGGAGGAATTCTCAAAGCATTTTCATGGAATACTTTATGAGAGGTTATTAAAGGAATCCACGAAAGAGTTTCCTGAGTAGTGTTTGGAATACGTCCCGGAAGAATTTATAAAAAAGTGCATGAAAAAAAAAATCACAAAAATTTCTGAAGAACAATGTAGAACAATTCCCCTTACAAGTCGGGCACTTTTAAAATAGTTTCTCTATACAATTCCAGGAGGAATCTTAAAATGAAATTTGGTAGAAATCCTTACAGGAAAAATGTATAACCATATTCTCAGGAGAGTTTGGAATTAATTGCAAGAGAATTTTTCGAGTAACCATTGTAAAAATATCTGAAAATGTACTTGAAGAAATTAAAAAATTACCTCATTGGAGTTCTAGAAAAATGCAGTTTTGGGCAAATCTTTGGCCATGTTTGAGGGTGATTTTCTGAGAAACTTTTAAAGTAATTCTCGGTGGAAATCCTGAAGAAACCTTAGGAATTTCCTAAAATATCTTGTTGAAATTTTCAAAAAGGACTTCAAAAAAGTTTTTGAAATAATTGAAAAAAAAACTAATTGCAGTCTACGAATTTCTAAAGAAAAACTGAAAGAATGTCTGTTAGAATCCATTTTGGAGGAACTAAAAAAATGCTTTTAGATAAAATAATAAATCTTTTGGAATTATACAAATATTGCTTTAATTTTCAGGGGCGTCAATGGCGTTTTAGAGGATCCAAGAGGGCTTCAGGGGAGGCGTACATGGATGCTTCAGGAGCATTTTAGGGGTTCCAGAAGGTCTCTTGGGCACTTCAGTGGTTCTCAGAGTTGTTCCAGGGGTCTCTAGGGTGCGTCATACTGCAGAAACGCCCTTAAATCCCCGTCATCTTTTTAAATACTTCTAAAACCCTTCACCAAAACCCTTGAAACTCCTTGAAATACCGTCGATGGGGGTGACAATGGGTCTGGGGGGTGAGATTGGGTCAAAACGGAGAAACATAAAATTTGAAATAGCTCATCAACTATGGCTAATTTATATTGAAAACTTTAAATTATTTTAAAGAGGAGATGTTTTTACACGTCATGATGCAGAAAAAGATGTTTAGCAATAATCGTTGTTTGTTCAAATTGTGGCTAAACTTATATGATGAAACTACTAGTAAATCACTGTGAAAAAATTTCTCCTTCGCAATGTTAACGGGCTTGGTGGTCTAGTGGCTACCGCTTCTGATTGGTATGCAGAAGGTCATGGGTTCAATCCCTGGCCCGTCCTTTTCATCCTACTTTGTATCTTTCTACCCACTTTCTCTCACTCTCTCTTCTCTACATATACAACTCATGTACAGGGGATGGCCAAAATGTTTGGGATAGGCAATTTTTTTTTCTCTCACAAAAAAGTTCAACATGCTGTAACTTTTCATAGAGCGCATCAAAAAATCTCAAATTTTGACTGTTTATCAACCTACCATATGTGCATCATTGGTACAAACTTGGGCTCGATTGATTAATATTTCGCAAAGTTAGAACTGTTCGCGTAAACACTATTTTTAAGACAACTCATTTTTGAGCTGTCATATCTCGGAAACCAGTGAACCGAATTGAATGAAATTTTGAACGTACGCTAACAATATGTAAATGCTTCACAAACTATTAAAACATAGGTACTTTTAAAACGTTGAAAAAAGTTATCATGTATTGACACTTTTTGGATTTTTCTCGATAAAATGTAATTTTTTTACATCAATGTCATTAAATTTTCGTGTTGATATCCAAAGATTTTCCACTTCTGTTCTCAAATTATCTCTAATCAGATATATTAGAGCCTATTTAGATTGAAGGAAGAACACATTTAATAATTTTTGTGTTGTATTGTAAATTTGACTTATTTTCCTCTATATGGGTAAAAATTTCAACCCGGTATAACTTAATTCGTCGTGAGAAAATATTACATTTTATAACGTCGTATTAAGTATCAATATATTATTGATAAACGTTAAAAAATTCATTCAATTCGGTTCACTGGTTTCCGAGATATGACAGTTCAAAAATAAGTTGTCAAAAAAATAGTGTTTTACGCGAACAGCTCTAACTTTGCGAAATATTAATCAATCGAGCCCAAATTTTTACCAATGATGCACATATAATAGGTTGACAAACAGTCAAAATTTGAGATTTTTTTATGCACTCTATGAAAAGTTACAGCATGTTGAATTTTTTTGTGGGAGAAAAAAAGTTGCCTATCCCAAACATTTTGGCCATCCCCTGTATCAGGGCCGGATTTAAGGGGGGGCCAGGGGGGCCATGGCCCCGGGCCCCCACATATTAGGGGCCCCCACAAAATCTAACTTCAAATGAGAACCGAAAAAAAGTAGTGCTAGAAACATCTTGATTTAATTTTTATTACAAGTACTTCTACTCTCAAGATGTGTGTGAAATATTTGCTTCAAATAAGAAAGAAGCAGATATCTGCCTTTTTATAAAATTTCAAACGTCCTCTGAAAGTTGTTAAGATTTTTATGGTTTGAATTGATCACTCTAGTGAATTGTACAAGTTGATTCACCGGAAATACATGAGAAAATCTTCACCTGAATTGGCCGGGGTTCTGCTAAACCGAACTAAAGACCATTTTTTGAAAAATTAAGTTTTCTTATCCATTAGATGAAGAATATGATGATCTTCTTTTCGTGTAAAAATCCAGTAGTTCTGACAGCTCTTCGTGGAGTAAATTCAAAATTTCTGTTTGGCAGAACATACAAAAAACAAAATTGCATCCAACCAGAGTGAACTGTAAACTATTCCATAGAATCAGCGAAATATTTTCGTTTTGGTACCAAATGATGAACATTTCAAGTTTTCCTCATCGCTGTCAGATTTCTAACTTCTAACCGACTCATAGTAACAATCTGTGAGAGAATTTAACACGTAATCAAAAATACGGGTGTTGGAGGATCGATTTGGATTTCGATGGCGTTGATCGCCATTTTTCCAAATCACAGTCAGCCAGACCGAACCAAATCCACTGCATTTAAAAATCAATTTATTCTCAACAATACAAAGATGAACTGGCTTTGAATACATGCGTTATGATGATACACCTCATACTGATTACTTAACCCAGGAGCCGTCATTGAACAACAAGGCTATTAAGAATAATAAAGCTTGAAAAAAATCAAACACTTGGTTCGCTTTGGCTGATCGAAAAATGGCTTTTTCACGAAAACCATGCTAGAGAAGAATGTTTAGAACTTGATTCAGACTTAACAACTGACCTTCAGCTAAGTAAAATGACCTAGAGGTAACGTGCTTGGTTAACACTTAAAGGACCCAAGTTCGAATCTCTTTAATATTTTCGAATTTTTTTTGTCTTAGTTCACTTTGGCAGATCATTTTCATGGTTTTCTTCGACCAGTATAAATTTGAAGTACACAAATTGCTCCATTTGCACATCTCAGGACCTCAGGACATGCAAGGACATCATTTGACATAATCACTCTTGTTCTGTGCCTGCACATGCACCGCCTATAAAAAAAACATAGATGGGAAGGGCTGAGCTGGGAGGGCTTCCGCCGTTTACATTTCACACTATTTTGAGACCTTTGTGCTACCATACTACGCGTCTTCTCTGATTCATGTAAAGGATGGTGAGTGATATCGATTTCAACTTCATAGACACTGAAAAATCGAGATTTTTTATCACATTCCGACTGGTTTTCTCTGAAACAAAGAAATACAGTCAGCCACACTGAACTATAAACCATATTCCAATGTTTTTGTTCAGCCAGAGTGAACTGAGTGCAAAGTACTGAGAAATTAAATGGTGTTTTATCAATGATTTTAAATAATTTACATGTTTTCTTCATCTCTGATGGTTAATAAAGGCTTGTAAGTTACATGTATGCGAAAAAGTTTCAAATAATCTTAGCTGTTGTTTATTTCTGAGTGGTTGAACTTGAAGCTTAATTATCTCGGAATAAACTTTTTGGCGCTTAGTTCGGTTTAGCAGAACCCCGGCCAATTCTGAATGGAATCTTAAACTCTATGGAATAGAGAATCAAAAGTTTCTACTGAAAATGCGTGTTTATTTCTGTTGAAAATTATTGGTGTTATTTTTAAAAATTTCCTACATACAGTATGCGGCAGGAAAAATGCGAAAGTGTTTTTCAACTTAAAACCTCGTTTTCGTCCATTTGATATTAATCAATCTATGTTTCAACGTTCCATGATCTATAATAGGCTAGTTTTCTGAAAAGTTATGTAAAAATTTTCCCATTTTGGTCACTAGCCTTTACAGAGCGGCGCCTGAAGCTGAAGACAATCAGAATTTTTATACCGCAGAAAAGTACACAGGTCGCTAAATTTCGTATCTGATACAGCCAAGGGATGAAAGTCTCTTTAATAAAGACAAATCAATCAATCAATCGTATCTGATAAAACAATTTTTTTTTCTCTACAATATCATCAAATATATGTACTTATTTCATCTAGTATGTGAAACTACATGGTCTGGTTGTTCATCGAATTTAAGCTTATTTTGTTACTGTTATAGTCATTTTGTTTAATGACCATTGGGCGCGCAGTTTATTGATACCCGCTTATTAGGCTTACATTATCACAAGTTAAACATCATTTTTATTTTTCAGTGCTAAAATATAGACATTGACTGATACACTGTCATGAAAATATAGTCATAAGTATCGCATATTTAGTGTGTAATAGTGCCTTGAACTTTTCGCATTTTTTTCTGCCACACCCTGTAGTTCTTTGAAGATTTGCAAGTGTTTCTATCAGGATAAAGAAAAGTTTTTAGAATTGTAGAGTTTGATTCCGCTTACCAAACTTATAAATTATTCAAACCGGATCCCAGAATTGTCGAAACATTTCTAGTCGAAACAGTACTAGCTAGAATTTTGGCAGGATTTTTTTGCAAAGATCTGTGCCGATTTTCTTTAATATGATTAAATCCATGATGAATTTTTCTTCCTGTCTTGAATGTGACATTTAAGGCGAACTCTTAACAAATCCATAGCTTCCTCATGAAAATTGCAGTAGATATTTGTGGAGAAGTTCTTGAAAAAATCCTGAAATATGTAAAGTTTCGCAAACATTTTTTGATTATATTGGCTAAAAATTCATCCGCCAAAGATTATTACGTAATTTTACTTAAAAGTCTATTCAAAATAAAACAGAAACTGCATCAGGAACTCATTATGGATTTCACATGAAATTTCTTCAGTAGCTTTTAGTAGAATTTTCGCTAAAATACCATTATGGATTTTTTGTCTCTTGAAGTTTCACAAAGAGTTCTTAACATTTATTCTGCACGTTCACCAAAAACTCCTCTCGAAGTCACATTAGAAATGTTTATGCTTAAGTTCCACAAAAAAGAAACCTGGTTATCGATCAGCAACTCGCAAGAAATTTATAATGTATAAAATTTATTTTTGAATTTCTTAAGGGACTTTTTCATGAATTTCGACTTGATTAATGGAATCTAATACAATGAACACTATCGGATAAAGCGTTATTTCTTTCACAATCGTCTTCAGACTATATTTTCACACACTTAAAACAGAATGCCGAGATCGGCTGTGCGGATCTCGGTTAAAGTTCATTTGCTGAGATCTCGGTTAAACGCTTGACGTTTATTGTTTGATGATAGCGGCACCCATGAGTGCTGCTATGAATAAACTTGACTTTTTGCTGATATCTCAGTTAATTTGCGATTGCCGAGCGCTCGGCTGTGCGGATCTCGGCAAAAGAATGAAAATTAGCCGAGCTCAACTGAGTGTGCATATCTGGGTCTCTGTTATGCTTAGTTTATAGTGGATGCCTTTTTTCTAGTTTCGCTAATTAAGCATAAGCTAGATTAATTTCTTCAATAAAAACCCTAATTTTTGGAAGAATTTTTCATATTTTCTGGATTTTTGCTACAATGGAAAAAAAATATCCTCTAAAAAGAGGGCCCCCACAACACTTTGGCCCCGGGCCCCCACATTTGTAAATTCGGCCCTGCCCTGTATATTCATATGTTCATAGCCATCGCTAGAACCAGAAACGAATTGAAAAAAGTCGTTTCCCTTCCTTCCAACTTCCACTCACAGCATAGTGTATATATAACGCCTATAAGTTATGCAACCAAAGCGTGCTGTGCCGCTTGACCTTATTCACCTTATTCACCACACAATCTATCACGAACACTATAAATAACCCTATCCATGGATCGCATCACCGACCCAACGGTGACTCCCAGATCTTCCATCCTTTCCGTCTAACAAATACCCCAGTCCGTGCGGGTTGTGGGACGCAGAGTGCTCTCAGTCTCTAGTAGCAACAACCAGTACACTCTAACATTCCTTTCCCTTCCCAGCTGACTATAAGGACTTGGCCGGCGCCGTTATTGATCAAATATGCATGAGCTGCTAAAATTGCACTTTGAGAATAAGTGGAATGTCCCAGCCCCTTATTCAGTTGGATCACAGTGCAACTGGTACCAGTTCAGATCAATCACGGAGGAGCAACCATTATTGACATGTATAGTCAGAATTGATCGTTTTTTTGATCGTGAAAAAATTTCTCCTTCGCAATGTTCCACACAAACACCTAACCATAAATTTTCTTATAAGTGATTAGCTGTAGGTATTACCTGGTTGATGCAACGAAAAAAGTGGGCTGTCAATGGACATTTTATATAAAAATTCAATATTTTCGACCCTATGTCTAAATATTAAAAATGGGGGTGAGATTGGGTCAAGCAAGTTATCGAGTGCACATAACCTTAATTAAAAATTCAACTTGTTATCCAGTCCCCATTTGATGTTAGAGTGGTGCCATGTTTACCGTATCTTCATAAAAACACGCTTTTTTTTTCGAAAATATGTCGAAGAAGTGTCAAGCGAGTGTGTTCATACGTTTAGTGCCTAAAATCATTTATAACAATAAACATGGACATGGACAGCTCCTTTAATCATCATTTAACGTTTAGTGTACTGCAATATCGTAAGCTCGCAAAATAGACTTAAAAACGCTCTTCTTCTCCACTCATTTTTGAAATTTTAAGGAAATATCCTGAAACTACCAGACAGTAGTGGGAATTAGGAAATACAGGGGCTATAAAACCGGTGACATAGTACAATGTCGGAAAATGAATGAACGTCGAATTTTGGTTTGGTTAAACATTTCTCATGCAATCTTTCAATGCGTCCCTCCCTCATTGTAATCCCCCCTCCTTTCATGGAGGTTGAAACTTTAAATGAGGATGATTATGGTGGCTAAAAATAGCGATACAACATACAAACGTGATTTTATCAAATTTCAACAATTTTTTCGGTTGTATTAGCCCTTTTAGGTGGGTTAATCATCTTTTAAAATTACCAAAGTTTTTTAAGTCATAATTATATTGTTTTTTAAATAGGCTTACTAGATATGATCAAAAAAATTAACTTATATTCATAGATAGGCGATTTCGAATGCTTTGACCCATTCTCACCCCCTCTAAGGGGTGAGATTGGGTCAATTTTCAAACATTTGTAGTTTAGTAAGAAATTCATATAATGTAATACTTTCTTGCTAAACTATCAATACCACATAGAAGAGTATACGTACCAAATAAAAAGTTATTCTGACTTCAATTGTATTTATTATTTAACAAACAAATCTTCGAGTATCCTTTTTTGACCCATTCTCACCCCCAACGAATGTACCCCTGAAATGTCATGAAACGCTTCTGAATTTTAAATAAGTCTGAAACCCCTTCGTACGCTTTTAAATAGATTCAAAACCCCCATGAAACGCCTCTAAAATGATATAAAACGCCCCTAAAGCTTATTCCTTAAACCAGCGGTTTTCAGATCGTGCACCGCGGTGCACTTGGTGCTCCTCGAAGCCGTGATAAGTGCTCCGCAACACTTAAGAAAAGTGCTTGTTTAAGTTCAAATTTCAATTCATTACCTATTTCATGAAAAATAATTCGACTTACTTAGAATAACTGAACTACCCAAGTAACATTTTAAGTTTTGTTCGGCTCCACAAGAGATCTTCATGACCAATTTTATAAAACTCGCAATAAAACTGATTTATACATCAAAACCTCTTGATAACCTCTTTAAGAGCATCTGCTGGGTAAGTGGACCACTCTCGGAGAGGTTTTGCAAACCGCATTAAGTGCAGCAATAAACCCGTTTTAAAACCTAGTTGAAAAATTTCCCATTCTCGATTGTTGTTGTTTTTTTTTCAACAAAAACTACGACAGCTCAAGATGCAGAGAAGCTTCTTCGATGGCACGTAAAGTTCAGGACTATGCATCATTCGTAAGTAGCTGCGGTCATTTCAAAGTAATATTTTAGTTGTTATTGTGTTGGTAGGCTTATGCACATTCAATTTTACCGTGAATATTGGGGTGCAAGTTTACTTTTATGATGATCGCAATAAACCTAGAAATGTCGTAGTTCTGCTTTTCCACCAACAGATGTCGTTACTAATCGAACGGATCGCCATCTTTTGAGAGTTTTAACAGTTTTATTGTGGTAGTAATGATTACCAGAAGGTTTACAAATCGGAAAGTTTTGTTTACTCTTAAAATCTGTCTTTATGGATATCTTCAAGTATACTATAAAACATTTTATCAATGGTTTTCATAAAAGCAGTCATAAAACTGCGAGTTTTACTTATTGCTGTAATAAAACCCTAATAAAAATCAAACAAAACTAATCAGCAATGAAATTGTTACTTGGGTATCGTAAGGTGCTCCAAAGGATTGAGAGTAATATTTTCATTATTCCAGCCGGCGAGTTGACCATGAATCCAGCAAAAACCATCTCAGATATTCGCGAAGAATCATGGAACAAGTCTGCCAAAACTTTCCTAATAAACTCGTAATGGATGTTCACAAGCACTTACCCTACAAGGCATCTGCAATATATCTTCAATGAATGCGCTAAAAAATCTCAGAAGAAATCTTACTAATATTTCTGTGGCTTTGCTTAATACCAGAGAAGGAATCTATAACTGATCTCGAAATCACAACTCCTTCCGAATTGACAAGAGTGCCTGGAAGGAATTTATCAAAAATATTGTCAATATATGCCAAAGTTCTAAAAATAAAGCTGCCAAGTGTCTTGCTAGACATTTTTCAGAAATCCAGTAAAAGTTTTGGAAAAACGTCTATCAAAAATTTTCTGGTGGCGATTTCCTAACATCAAACCTACCTGTCCAACGAACGTAAAATTCTTGAATGTTGTCATCAAATTAGCTCGTAGTTTGTAGAAGATAACGAGAATTGTCGTTTCCGTCCATTTTCAATTTGATTTAGATCCTGAATTCTCCGAAAATTCCAGTTTCAGAGTCGTTGAAGAGATAAAAAAAGAGGTCACGAAACGCTACTGCTAGAAATAATTCATTAGTCTTTGAAGGACTTCACCGAGGTTCTTAAAAATAATACACCACAAATTCGGCTCAAGTTCATTCAATATTTATGAAGATCTTGTCTGAAAGTTTCCAGAAACATTCTGAGCAAGAAATATTCTAAGTCGAATAACTGTGTCACTCTACTATGCTCCGATAAGCGATGAAAAAACGTAAGACAGTGTCATGTTATAATTGATGGGGGAAAAACCAATGACGAGTGTATGTACCTTGGAATTGCTATGAAAAATCCAACAGCTTTTTTGACGAATATGGAATTTTTTTAAAAATAATGAACATGTGCACCGCGGAGCGATTTATTTCCAAAAAGTGCACCTCGAGCCGAAATGGCTGAAAACCCCTGCCTTAAACCAATCCTTAAAACCCATCAAACTCTCTGGAATGCTTTGGAACGCCCCTGAAACGCCTTGTAACGGCTTTTCAAGGCTCCTGAGACCCCCTAAATCTCCTTTAAGGCCCCTTGAAACATCCCTGAAGTCAGAGATAAACCAGCCTAAAGACAAAAAAAAATCCCTGAAGTCCCCTTAATACTAGTGAAAATTTCCTGAAAACCACGTACCGTAATCTGGGGTGAAGTTGATCACTTTTGCTCTATTCTCTTGAATAAAATCAAGTACAATGCACATGACTCCTAACAAATATTTTTAAAACATGTACAGAGTGGACCTGTTTCAAGATCTGTAAACGAAATTCTTACAAGAAATTGTTAAATTTTATAAAAATTGCTCAAATGGCCAAATTTGAAAGCTTTCAATCCGGGGTGAAGTTGACCAACCAATGACATAACATTCTAAGAATGCAAAATTATTGAACAAACTAAATTTGATGATGCTGAATCTGAACAAGTTTTTAAAATTCTTACAACTGGTGTAGTTTGTATGTTAAAAATAAAATAAAGTTTAGTTAGTTACAGAATGGCCCACATTAAACGCCTAAAGGTATGCAATTACCTTAAAAAATCGTCTGACTTTCGCGAAAATATGATTTTTTCAAATAAAACTTATGTATATGATAACATCGATTTTAAGAGGCAGTCTTTTCACAGAGTTTCAATACACATCCAAAAAAGTCGATATTGTTATGTAAAATCTGTCACAATTGCCATAAAACCTTCAAAAATTCTTCAAATATATTCACACAATCGATTTACATAAAAAGTTCTTCCATTGATACAGAATTGTGGCGTCCTCAGCAGTTGAAGGATGTAGATCCCAATGTGATCAACTTCACCCCGCTGATCAACTACCCCCAGATTACGGTAATCTCATTGAAACGCTAAAGAGTTTCCAAGAAATTTCCAGACAGCCCTAAAAAGTTGGGCTCAGATCTCCCTCTGAACCCAACTTTTTAGGGCTCTCCGGGAATTTCCTGGAAACCCCTTGGCCCCATCCTAAATGCCCAGGAGCAAGATCATTGCTCGCGAATTAGATTCATAGATTTCTCTCTTTTTATGTTCTTTTAATTTATGCAGCCCCCGGCAATGGCATAAAAGAGGCTCCAATGTCCTAGGGCTTCAAAATGGTGAGTTGGCAACCCGGAACAAGTACCTCGCTCATGCTTCCACGGATCAATCGATGTCAAAGACCAAAGGTACGACCATTTTGAACCCCAAGAATGACAAGAATATTCGAATGAAAAGCATGGAAAACGATGATTTTTCACATTTGGAATGATTGTCCAATTTGAAGTGCACGCAATTTAATCGATTACGCGCCGATTATATGGAATCAACCTATTAACTACCATCCGCCTCCTACACCTTCCATTTGCTGCCGTAATAGTTATTTATGTAACGAGTTGCAAAAAGTTGATTTTTTCAGCACGAGTCGTACATTTATCCAACGAGGCTTGCCGAGTTGGATAAATATGAAGAGTGCTGAAAAAATCGAGTTTTGCAACGAGTTCCATACAAAATTTTATGCAATGATTTTTTCATAATGCAACTCATTTGAGTTGCATAATGCTCATAATGCAACCCAAATGAGTTGCATTATGAACATTATGCAACTATTCTTCATTATGTAACCCATTTAAGTTGCATAATGAACCAGTTCGGAAAAATTGGCCATTATGATACCGAAATGAGTTACATAAAACAGAAATTATGATACAGAATTGCATAAATAGTAATACGGAGCCGCATGGTGTTTCATTAGAACTCAAAGCGGGAAATGCCAGAGATCGTATTGCCCCACCTCAAGGTGCGTTTTGCCCCCAACAGTTTTTCAGCACCCAAAAAGTAACACTTTTTTAAATTACCAATAATTTACCCATCTGTACATAGGTATGTACGTTGAATTATTTGAAAATCATAATTGACCACACGGATTGGAATTACCGAAAATTTGCACTTTGAGTGAGTCTTTTTTAAATTGTTAATTTGATTCGGTTAAATTGATATCACGCGGACTAAAAGTAGGAGTCTCTTAGGGGAGCGTCCATAAATTACGTCACGCAAAAATTGTCCATTTTCAACTCGCCTCTGAAATTGTTGTATGGGTTGTCACACTTTACTAATCCCCCCTCACCCCTAAAAGCGTGACGTAATTTATAGACGTTCCCTAGATAAATAAGTAATCTAACATTTCCACCCATAAAATCATCTAATTCTTAGTTAAAGGGCCACGTTTGCTTAGGAGGTGCGTATTCCTCACCTTCCCCTAGTTCTTACGCGGTGAGGTGTTGTGAATCACTAGAATAACTTAAATGGCCGCCGCTATGGAATGAATATATAGCACTACCGTAGCCTTGTGTGTTTGCCATAGCTCGACTTCTGTTACAATTCTAATGTCCATATACAGTGGCGCCTTTGCGGTGAATGCCAGAAAAGTTAGCTTCATTAATCCATTGCTGCAACACGTTATCGAAAATGGAAACATCGCCACAAACTAGCCTATATATGCGCATATCACAATCCATTTACTGTGTGGTAAGCTCCGGCGTAGCGTGTTTTTTAGAGATGATTTCTGTCTAAAACTTCGTCAGATTTGCTGTAAAGCGGTAATCTACGAATTGGTGATCTCGTTCCATGCAATTATATTGTTGTCCAAACAAAACAACTCTTTTTTATGCATACTCTGGCAGGATTGACCAATAATAGTTTCACTGTGATATCCTTGAAGAAATGAACTTTATGTCGAGTTTCGATAAAAAAAAACTGTGGAGTGTGGTACAACAAGTGACGGTGTATACTTCTAATTCACATTCCATTAAACATTGCTATTCTTTCGTTAGATTCTGAATTTTTAAGAAGCAGACAAGTATCGACTTGACGTATTGTTGAATCAAATTTCTGTGAAATTGTCGCATTAATTGAGATGAAGTTACATTGAACGCATTACCTATCAAAGGTTAATCTAAATCATGTTACACTTTTTCCTTATCAGTAACCAAAAAGTTTCCCACGATAACCGTGGAGATACAGATGTCATCTCGATTTCAAGTAACAACCTGAGCCTACTGTTCAGCTTAGTGTTATACGACCTCTTTGAAAAACCTAATAAAGAAAGATTCCTACAATTATTTGCCAAGGCAGCAATCTTATTCCTATGATGTTCAATTTCACCACTTTCTTAGGTGGATAGGCGAAGGAGGAAGGACATTTCTTCATTCTACGCTTGAATAGTCATGGGCACCATCCTACGAAAGGAACACATGTTGCTGTAGCAACTTCAATCCCGATAAAAAAGTGAATCAGGATACAAAACAGTCGGTGATATGATATAAAGAAAAAAAAAAACTTGTCGATTGCATCAGCTCTGCTGGTGCTGTTGCACCACCAACCATGCATCCACACAATAACGGTTGCTTTGATATGAAACAGTTGGAATGCAATATTCGTTCCTTTGGCAACCGAACCGACGAGGACGAGGACGACGACGCTTACTTGGATTGTCTCAATTGTTGTGCCCCACATAGCTATACCTATGGAATGGATGCCCTCCTACCAGTAACACCGGAATTCCATCCCGTTGTTGTCAGGTGGGCGGGTGTGGTATAATAAAATAGGAGGAAACAGAACAAAATTGTCAAATGGATCGAAAAAGCTCTATAAATGACAATGGAATTTCGTTAGAATTTTGTTGACACAGAGGGAGAACGATGGAGCAGCAGGTTAGGTGGGGACGGCGAGGAAATAGCAAACAGGTGTCCGTACGAACGAATCGGGATATTGGATGTTTTGGTGTTTAAACTGGTTTTACCCTTTTCTGTTTGTTCGTCAACTTTTCCGAAACGATTCAATAATGGGCTAGCAGTTTAATCCATTTAATGGCTTCCATGCTTCAGTGAGCTTAACAATTGAGATTGCTTTATTTGTTGAGATGAAATATCCGGATGCTGAAATTCATTCGTTTTTTTTGTGACTATGATGAAAATTTGTGTTTCATTTTAACTTATTGCAACCTCTATAAAAGTTCTATGAAAAAAGAACACACCTGTCAACTTAAATGCTACTCTAAAATCTAGTTGTTTCAAACACTAAATTATTTTACAAAGGGATCAGTCAACCAATCTAATCAAACATTCCATAAAATATAAACATCAACATTTTTTCTGTACAAAAATACCGCTAGCAATCAACGGTACAAAAGACATAAATCTTCACATAAACATAGACTATAGATATGCATCTTCTACAGCAACCATCTCCGCCAGCTTCTGCCAGGTGGCTGCTGACCGAATGTAAAAAGATCTTTGTAAATTCCATAGCACTTGTTTACACAACAACATCTTGTAAAACATAAAACGAACGAAACGTCAGAGTAGAAGAATATCAAAACAAAGGTAATCCGGGAAACAACGGAGAACATAAAAAAGAAGAATTACCAGAATGATGAATGTGAATTAATGAATGGAGCTACTGAGCAGCCTAGCGAGAACAAAACAACAAAAACCAGCATGCTACAAACGACAACACATCATCCAACGATCAAACGGTGGCGTGGCAACCGTGAAAAAACACAATCCTCACATCCAGCAGCAGCCAGTAGTGTGGTGCTCCCTTTTGGCGTAAACAAGTTGTACCTTAATGCACCCACCACCGCAACGCATCGTATACCATACCTACCCGAGCAGGAGAAAATAGCTGAAGAATACCGAACTCAGGTATGGAAAACCAAATACCTACAACCTGAATGAGGTATTAAGTAGTCCTGCATAAGAGGTAAAATACCTAAAATAATAACAGGGGTGTATTCTGCGCATAACACGTGAAAAATTACACCAGGTATTGCAATACCTAAATAATAATCGGTGGTTTTTCCATACAAATACATAGTGATTTTTCCATAATTGAATAATACCTCAAGCAGTCCTCAACACCAAACCAATAACTCGTTGAGGTATTTTATCAATACCTACAAAATACCAAAATAAGTTTTTTTCAATACCTGGATAACCGACCAATACCTTGTCTTGGTATGATACCTGACTTTGGTATGCTCCAGTTATGTGGCAGTTATTCATTCCTGCTCGGGTAGCTACCTATCACATATCAGACCAGGCAGGACCCGCAGACGCCGCTGCTGCCGCCGTCACCACGGCAGAGCAAACAGAAGCATGAAGTCTGATGAAGATCAAACACCAGAACGACACGCGTTCGGTAGCAGTTGGTTCTCGGTTTTCATTGCCGAGCCGACGACGCGGCGCGACGGCTTATGTTATATGTACCCACGTCTATAGATCATATTGTGGAGATATAGAGGTATAAGCATTAAGCAATGCATTGAATGCAGCTGAAAAGGCTAACTTTGGAACAACAGCAGAGCTTGACAGCAAAAAAAAAAAAACAGAATCACATCAAGCCCTTCTGTAGGTTGGCTTTGACGGCCACACGGTGACATCCGTTTGCTCCCGACCCGATGATGTTTGATGAAGAGAGTGAACGCGTGTCACATCTGTTGATCGCTTTTTAACGACGGCAGCGGCAATGAACATGTGTTCGAATTCGAGTGATAGGTTGTGAAATCGGTAATCGGTATGATTTTCGGAGTATGCTTGGTCAATCAGGACATTGGTAACTTTGTGCAGCCTCATCTCTCGCTCTCATATTGTGGGGACTACAAACTCTCTGGTGACGAAAGTTATACCTCAAGTCTGGTTTGTTTGAAGGGATTGATTCCTAAAGTATTACCCATATAGGGTGACGAAGGGTTGGGTAAAAGGGTATAATGCGCCCCACCGGGGCAAAACGCCCCTCTTTATTTTCTAGCGATTCAAGCGCTTTTCGCATATGTGATCGATTAGAAATCTCAAATATTGAAGAATTATTGCCATCAAGCTGGCCGTTAGTGGATTGGTATAGAAAAGCAATAAAAATATCAAAAAGTCTGAAATCGAGGCTTTTGGCGTAATATTTTACCTCTTGTGAGCTTACTTCATTGTAAACGAAGCTAGTTCTGTTCGCTTGTGTTACTTTGCAACTTTTATGCCGTTAAACACTTGTTAAAAGACTCTCCTAGGAATAGCATGTAGTGGAATTATCCCCTGGGACAGTTTTATCACGGGGCTGGACGTTTTTCTTTGGAGGGGGCGTATTGCCCCGTTTGTTTTGAAAAGGCAAATTTTGGAACGTTTTCGAAAAACGTTCCAACGCTTCCATAGCCACGTCTCCAAAGGCAAAGTTCGCATGCAACACTTCACTAACTTTAGTAACAACGATTTGCAGTGAACAATAGATGGAATAAGGCGCTACACTATGGGGGATTCCCATACAAGCAGGCGGACAAAAATATTTTCGTCATATTTTCGAGGATTTATTAGTATTCCCTAGTTGGATCGACTAAAATATATTGTTTATGAACATTTTTAAACATCACGACCAAGTTTTGAAAAGGGCGTTTTTTCAATATGGTCAAATAACTGATAAATATATAAAAAGTTTGAATTTGTTTTATTTTTTAAATTTTTATTTTGTTTTTTTTTTTTGCCTAAAATGATCAACACTATTGTGTAGTTACTTTCAAAAATGAATTCAAAGGGAATTTGCTTAGAATGTTTGAGAATCGTCGTTTAATCTCAAGGGGTGCGCCCGGGCGGTCCCGTGCGTAAAAAACGCTGAATCTCCCAAGACCGCAATTTACCGCAGCATTTCGCATACAAAATCATTAGAGTAGACCTAAAGCTTGACCATAAACTGATTTTGAGCCTGGGAATGTTTGGGAAAAAAAAGATGCCGATTGTCAAAATTTTAATCTCATGCCTTTTTCAACTTCTTCTTCTTCTTGTGCCTTTTTTTTATACAATGGTTCAATTATTTCACAAAACCACGTGTTTGTTGGAAAGCTTGCTTCATTATCTTACCAATGATGTATTGAAACCAATAGATAATGATGATAACAATTAGAAAATATCGATTTGAAATTATGTGTTGTTTTTTTGTGAAAATTACATTTTTTAGCTTTACATAACTTTGATACTCAATATCTTTGTAACAACATCAGCTAGAAACTTGAAATTCTAGATTTCTCTTAGTTTATATGTTCATTATCGATAGAAAATTTCAGAGCACGCATTAGTGGAAGTCACTTTTCTGATTTTTGTCCGCCTGATATCCTATAGTGCGCTAGTGTCAGATATATTGCCATTTCTGCTTAGGGGGGGGGGCATATTATACCTGTTTACCCTATTATCGGCAGGTTTGTTTTCTTCGTCATGGGGGGTTTTTTTTGGGCCGAATTGCCTGAAATTTGGGCATATAACTCAGCTTGGTGGTATCACATTTCCCGTAATGCCACTTCCCGGAATGCCATTTCCCAGAGTGACATTGCCCGGAATGACATTTCCCGGAATGATAATTTTCCCTGAATGCCACTTCCCGGAATGATCATTTTCCCGGAAAGCCATTTCCCGGAATGCCATTTGCCGGAGTGACATTTCCCGGAATTACTAATTTCGCGAAATGAGGTATCAAGTCAGCTAGCGGGGAGCTAGCGTGCTAGGTTATTGAATTGAATGGCTTAAATTCTAAGGACTCGGTCATCTATGGTCATGCTCATGCTCATGAATGGCTTAAATTCTAAGGACGGACATCTGGCATCCTAGTCGAATAGTTTGATTTTGATATGTGCTCGAGGTATGTGCACCTTGAAAGAACAGCCTATTTTCAAAAGAAGGAAAAATCTCTGATTTGAGAGTTTGTGATGTGGTCAATATTACAGTATCATAGCATCATAATTAAATGAATTGCTAATGTTGTATACATATACTTCGAAAGAACAGCCTATTTTTAAAAGAAGGAAAAATCTCTGATGAGAGAGTTAGTAGTATGTATATGCATTTATGATAATCAATCCATTCAACTCGGCTGCTATACTGTACTATAAGCGGCCACTCTACTAACTTTCCCATCAGAGATTTTTCCTTCTTTTAAAAATAGGCTGTTCTTTCGAGGTGTATGCTGCCTATAATCGCATAACTGTCCCATATGAATAGGAAACCCAGCAAATATGGGACTGATATGCGATCATAGGCAGTATGTGTTTCATAATAATACCATTCCATTAGGCTGCCCAGTGGCCGTCCTTTTAAAGCTGTGGTAGTTCGCTTCAAAATGAAGTACAGGCTGATAGGTTGGTTGCATTTGTTGTTTTTTTGGTATGTACTTTGCTATGGTAGATGAGAAGGTCTAAGGGCTTTCGACTAAAACACCTTCGATTTATCACAGACAACCGGCTGGTTGGTCCGATGAGAGCACGACATACGAAGTCTTCACGGACAACTGAATGGTTGGTCCAATGAGGACATGCCAATCAAATTCCCCCCAAAAAAGCTCTTCCAATTATAAAGAAAAGGAGATGTGGTATTTTTGTGCTAATTAAGGCTGAGGATTATGATTGAATTCATTACCAGTTCAACGATCAAGAAGATAACACGCAACCCACCAAAAAAGTCATTCGGCCTGTAATATCCTATTCGACCTATTGACACTTTCGTTCTGAAGTATCATACTTCAGCCTCAATGATCCAGCATCATTCCGGGAAATGTCACTCCGGGAAATGGCATTCCGCGAAATGTGTCATTCCGGGAAATGGCATTCCGGATAATATGTCATTCCGGGAAATGTCACTCCGGGAAATGGCATTCCGGGAAATGTGTCATTCCGGGAAATGTCACTCGGGGAAATGGCATTCCGGGAGTTGGCATTCCGGGAAATGTGATACCACCCTCAGCTTGGTTGGGAAGGATTTGAGGCCAACTCTGAGATCTACAGGTTTCAAAAAACCTCTCAAGACGAAGAGAACAAAACTGCCGAAAATACGTAAGTTCCCCTACACGCAAAAAAATCCGTTCCGATATACGTGCACTCCTAATCACGGCAACGGGAACAAACGGGAACTATGCATAGCAACGATAACAACAATAAGAAATGTACACCGTGAACTAGATTTCACGTTTTCTAGAACGCCCATATTGACAGCTGGAACTAGTTCCAGTTTACGGTGTATATTTGCTTGTTCTCAAATTTGCGTTTGTTTGTTCACGTTTATCAGAACGGCTTTCTGAGCGTGTATATCCTCAGGTAATCAACAACCATACTAACGTACATGTAAATATTAGTCCTGTTTGAAGTAGGTTTGTTGACGAATAGGTAAGAACAGGATGCAGCAACTTCGACCATGTTCAACCTACTTCATTGAACAGAACTAATATTCTGCTGCTTCCAAACCTGTAGGAAAACTCCCTTGCCCAGGCATTTCTGCATAGCAGACCTGAACATCTCGGGAGCCTCTGCAGTAGCTACTTTCAAGGCCAAGTTCGGAACTTCGTTCGGACCTGAGGTCTTACCTACGCTAGGGGACTTTGGTATCCCGCAAGTTCCACATCGGTGACCCTCTGCTCATCGCCAGCCGCAGTCCCCGGCTGTGCTACGTAAGAAGGAGGCTGCTCGTTCGAATCTGTGCAAATAGAACTTAATGGTTCGACAGAAATTGTAACAAGTTTCACCTCGCCATGGGGCCTCCTCGACCATTTAGACACACTCGATATGAGCCTGTGTGACCATCTCTCTTGATAGAGGAATCCCATTATCTCTACCACTTCAACATCCAAGAATATTTCCTGAATTTTCTTCAGAATGACCCCAGAAATTTTTCCAAGAAAGCTCCTGGAGCCTCAATTATTGTAAAGAAAATCCGTTTATAAAAAATAATTTCTAGAAGAAATCACAAGGAACCATTAGAAAACATAAAAAATTCTAACGAACTCCTGAAGACTTCATGGAAGAATTAGTCTAAGGAATCTTCAATGGTGTTCTTTGAATTCCAAATAATACATTTTTTGATGTATCTTTGAAGAAATCCATAGAAAAAATCCTGAAAGAATCCCTGAAAAATCCCTGGGGAATCCTGGAAGAACTACCGAATCAATCTATGGTGAAATTCCGAAAACTTCCAAGAATTACAAAAAAAAAATCGCTGAAAACATTCTTGAAGCAATTTTTGTAAACATTTCCGAAGAAATCCCCGAAGGGTTTCTCAAAGGAATTCCTTGAGGATTTCTGATGAAATTATCTAAATAAATCCCTGGAAGAACTCAAAAAGAATCTCTGGAGAAATTTTCGAATTCAACAATGCAGAATTCTCGAAAGAATGTCTAGAGGATTTCACGAAGGAATGCTCGAAAGAATTTCCAAAGAAAGCCCTCGAACAAATTTCTGTGGCAATCCCTGAAAAATCCCTGGAGTAATTTCGGAAGAAAAATAAAAGAAACCCTAAGACCCTCTGGAGCAATTAATGAAAGAAGCCCTGAAGAATTCTTAAAAGAAATTTGCACAGGAATCGCTGGATGCTGAATCTTCAAATGAAATGAAGGAGGAATTTGTAAAAGAATTCCAGAAGGAATCCTTGAAAAAAAAAATCGTAGAAAATCATGAAGGGATTCCCAATGGAATCCCTGGATTGGAATTCCAAAAGGGAGGATTAATTTACGAAGGAATCCCTGGAACAAAACTTGGAGGAATTCTTGGAAATTTCCAGCAGTGTTCTCAATAAAATCTCTGGATGGATTTCAATAGGAATCCCTGAAGAAATCTGCTATTTCTGAAGAACTTCTCTAGAGAATCCTGGAAGAAACCATGGATGAATTCCTGATGAAATTCTTGAAGGTATCCTTGCAAAAAAAAAAAACTCCGAAGGAATCCCTAGAAGAATTTGCGATGGAGTTCTTGAATGGTTCCGTGAGGGAGTCTCTGGAGGAGTTATTTTCGGAATCTCTGGAAGAATTTCTGTGGGAATTCTTAGGAGAATCTTTAGAAACTCCTGGATAAATTTCTTGAAAAAATCCTGGAAGGATTTCCGGAGAAATTCCCGGGGAAATTCTTGATGGAGTTCCTGTAAGTATTTTAGGATGAAATCCTGGAAGAATTCCAGGGGGAATTCCCAGAGGAATTCCTCGAAGTATTCCTGGATAAAAACCTAGAGAAAACCCTGGAGGAATTAAAAAATGAATCCCTAAAGGAATTTTTGAAGAAATCCGAATGCCTTGTTGTATTCCTGAAGGAATCCCTGGAAGTATTCCTAAAGGAATTCTTAGATTTCTCAAGAAATTTCTGGAGGAATTCCCAGACGAACCCCAGTCGGGTTTGGAATTTCTGAGGGAATCTCAGGAGGAGTTGCTGAGGGAATCCCTGGAGGACTTTCTTGAGGAATTCTTGGAGGTATTTCTGGAGAACCCGCAGTAGGAATCCTGGAATTTATCTCACGAGGAATTCCTTAAGAAAATTCAGCAGGGATTTCTAAATGAATTCCAGGAAGACTTCTTCTTCTTCTTTATGGCGCTACGTCCCCACTGGGACTTGGCCTACCTCGCTTCAACTTAGTGTTCTTTGAGCACTTCCACAGTTATTAATTGAAGGGCTTTCTTTGCCTGCCATTTCACGAATTTGTACATTGTGAGGCAAGTACAAAGATACACAATGCCCAGGGAGTCGAGAAAATTTTCCCGACTGGAACGGGAATCGAACCCACCGTCTCCGGATTGGCGATCCATAGCCTTAACCACTAGGCTAACTGGAGACCCCAAAAAGGAAGACATTTGTAGGAATTTATGGAAAAAACATTCTAAGAAATCCATATCTTTTTGATGGAATCTTAGAATGAACGCCCATAAGACTTTTGAGCTTGATATTGAGTTTGATTGACCGCCCGTGGATGCTACTCCAGTATCGCCAGACCAGCTACACTCACATAGGGAACCAATGAGATATCTGCCGGGGACTAAGCAGGCATCTTCAGTGTGTGAGTGTTGGTGATTTTCTATTGTTAGGTGACAATGGCGCCTGCCACGTCAGGATGTAGGTCAATGTGGGGAAGGGGAAGGAAGTGATGATTGCAATCAATTGTATTCAAAACAAACCGAACATACCTCTGCGTCTGCACAAATTCATGCGGATGTCGGAGTGTTGGTCGGTAAGGTATGGTTGACAATGGGTTCACACATTGGTGTGTGGATGCCAGGCATAAGTTGATAGATTAGTGTATTTCGTCCCTTTAATGCTAGAACTAGGTAACTGGTTTGGCGAAACCGCGAGCAATTTGATTATATCTGACCGTATACCATAATAAACAAAAGTTTATCGATTAAAACTACAAAAACACATAATGATTCATCTTTTAAGACCAACAAAGAGTTTGTTTTATAGCAGGATAAGCTTTACCAGCCATTTACACCCGCGCATCCCAAAAGGAGTTACCTAGTTCTAGCATTAAGGGGGCGATTTATTACTCTGAAGATATTGCGGCACAGTTCGCCTGATTGCAGGTTTTATATGATAGATTGACACTGTGCTAGGAAAGTTGGAAGGAAGGGAAACGGATTTTTTTTTCAACCCGTTTTTGTTCTAGCGATAACTATGATGTTATGAATATACATGAATTATATAAGTAGAGAGGAGAAAGAGATGAAGGGATAGGAAGACACAAAGCAGGAGGAAAGGGACAGGCCAGGGATTAATCTCAGGACCCTCTGCATATGAATCAGAAGCGATAGCCATTAGGCCACCGAGCCCGTCTTTGAACGCCCATAAGACTTTTTGTAGAAAATTTAGAAGGGATTCCTTAATGTTTTTAAATAATCTGGTGGAATATTCTGAAAGAATTCCTGCAGAAATACTTTCAATGATTCCAGATGGAATAATTGGAGCAATCGCTAGCGAATATTTTGAAGGACTATAATATGGAGAAATCCCTGGAGAAATTTCTAAAGTAATACCTGCAGAAATATCTTAAGGGATCTGAAATAAGATTTCTTTGAGAAACCCTGGAAAAATTCCTGCAGAAATGCTTATAAAAAGCACTGAAACAATTACACTAGTTTACAAAATAAAACGAAAGTCGTGAACTTCTGTCAACGACCAAAATTTTTGAAGCGCAATTTAGTACTGATTTCGAAACCGTGCTTCAAAAAATTTAAGTAGAACAGTTTTTGAGTTTTAGCTCAATATCGAGTTTTACAACTTTTTAAAATATGGTATTTAATAAAATTCAAACATCTTGCGTTTTGATCAACCAATTTTAAATCTTTTTCCATAAATTAAAAGCTGAATATAATACTCTGAATGCAGGTTTTGCGTCAGATTCATAAAATTCAAGATATTAACGAGTTTTGGGGACGATCTCCCTAAATTTTAGCAAATTTTCCAAAAATATATGAAGAAACGTATTTTTTCCAATAAGAAAAAAACAATTTAAAAATTCTTTCTCAGCGTTTATTTGACAAATCATATGTAGGCGAGGTACAGTAAAAATTTCAGCTCAACCGAAGCATTGATTACGGAGAATGAGATGTTTGAAGTGAGCGACTTTGCTTAAAAATAGAACAAAACTCGATTTCAAATCATCAACCTTGTATAGAAAGTCGAAAAAAAATCCGCTCTACTGTAATTTTTTTCCTTCGCGTTTTTGAGCTCAGGGCATGATTCTACACCAAAAACGATCATCAGCTTACCGAGTTCAAAAATGCTGTAAACTAGTGTTACTGGAGGAACCTATAAAAAATTCCCGGAGAATTGTCTGGTGAAATCCCTAAAGGCATTTTTGAAGGAATCACTGGAGGAATACATATTATGTTTCCAGTTCAAAACCGAATTAGCGACATTTTTTCTTTGACTTCCGCTGCTTTTGCCTTGCGTTAAACACAATGTCGGAAGTGGGGCGCTGTATTGTACACCTGGTGCTCTATACAGCGCCCCACTTCCGACATTGTGTTCAACGCAAGGCAAAAGCAGCGGAAGTCAAAGAAAAAATGTCGCTAATTCGGTTTTGAACTGGAAACATAATACAGAAATTCAAAGTCTTTTTCTCTAGTTTTCATTTCAAACAAATCTCATGCTAATAGACGTTTGTTTGAACTAAATACTGATGAAAATTCGTGAATTATGAGTTACTACACGCCAGCAGCATATTAGATTGAAGATGCTCTTAGAGAAATTCTGGGCGAAATTTCTTGTGGTTTTCGAGAAAAAAAAAGTTTATTACGGATAAAATCCTACATTATTAGAATAGTATTTTTCTTGAGAGAACTTTTATGGAACTCTGAACAATTGATAATCTTGAGTTGACGCAAATTAAAACCCCTTTAAATGTAACACATTAATGTTTAGCAATAAAAATTAGAAAATAAATCCTATATCTATTTAATTTTTTTTTGTATCTGTATTAACGAGATTTTTAGCCCTAGGCTAGTTCATCTCGGGAACCACGCTTTACTTCCCTTCCGAAGGAAGAACTCACATTTTTGCGAGTTTGTCGGGAGTGGGATTCGATCCCAGGTCCTCGGCGTGATAGTCAAGTGTTCTAACCATCACACCAGGTCCGCTATCTATTTAATTGAATTAGATTAGATGGTATGTGACTACCCAAAAAAACTTGAGTAGAAGAATGTAATACATGAATGAGATGCAAATGAAAATTATCAATACAATGTTTGTGTGAAACAGTCTGAAAATATGAAACAACTATGTACTACGGAATACATTCTAGCCAAAGGTTTTATACGTGTGGTTATTATTTTGACAATTTCCGTGTTTTTTGAAATTTTTGTTGGTATAATTAGGATCAAAAACTGTTGGAAAAAACTTGTTCTGTGATGCACAAATAACGCTTTAAAGTTTAAATGCTTCCTAATATTCGCTACTGTTGCCACTCCTGGACCTGCAGCTCATCTTCTTCCAATACATCAACTTTTTTCGAACATGCTGATGCATCGACGATTTAAACTCGATAAACTTAAAAATTGCTCCTTGGAATGTCAAGCCGTTCGAAGCGGAGTTTACCACTTTCAGTTCCTCAATCCTTCCCACATTACCCCCCCCCCCCCCCCCTCCAAAAACCATAGCCAACATAACATCCTTATGAGTGACGCCTGCCTCGTCGTGTGGGCTGCCCCCCATTCGGTTGAAAAATGTTTTCCTATTGGAAAAGTTTTCCCGTGCTTTCGGCGGGTTAGGTTCCTCCCAGACAGCCAGCGGATGCGGATGGTTGACTCCCGTCTCGGTTACGAAGGATCGAGCGCGGCGGCGGCGGGAGCTCGGTAATATATAGGATTACCGTTCCTGGTGCAGAGAAGGAAAAAAGCTTTCACTTCACCGGATTGTAGGGCAGTGCAGAAGCGACAGGCATCATCGTTTCGTGTTATTATCCTTTCTCCGGACTTTTTATGAGATTTTGCTCGAGTCGTTTCCGAAGCCGAGTGAAACAATAATTCGACGGGAAAGATAGCGACGACGACGTTGCAGACGATAGGAAAACGAGACACGAGAACATTCTGACGCTTCTGATGTCTGGAGACTCAGCGAGGTGAAACCCAAAAGGCATGTTTATGCGAGACAAACAAAAGGGCTAAAAGTTTATTTTTTAATATTGTTAGGCGGTAATTTGGTAATAAATTTAACCCGTGGAGTGGTGGATGAAGTTTTCCACGCTACGCTTGCGTGGAGGCTGTTCGTTCCGAGTGAGGAAAAAGTTTCATGTGAGGACGACCATAGAGAAATTATCGTTTTATTAAATGCTTTGTAAAAATTGCCCCTAGGGAAATAGCATGAGAGAAACAAACCACACGAACGTGTTACCCGAACCGCAAAAAGTTTCCAAACTAGTGTTCAGCCAAAGGTGTGCAACTTTTTAGCTAAAATTGTGATCAGATCAGGTTCCAAAGTACAAATTAAGTCTTCGCCACCAAGTATATTAACATGTATTACAATGTAATTTATTTTCAGATGTTAGCCTAAACGTCTATGTACTACCTATACTTTGAGTAAATTACATGTACTTTTGCAATAATACAATTCGCGGTGGTCATGGTAGGCAAAAAGCCGCTTCTATTCGCGTCGATTAGGAGCACATTGCCAATGGACCACAGAAATGGATATTTATCGGTGAGTTCTTTCCATTTCATAATTTTAATAGAACTGGTAATTGATTGACTGTTTCAGTAGGTCAGATTGATTGTTTGGTTAAATTTCTAATGGTTCATCTACGTAGTCTTTATTGAACTGACGACGTTCTGTATTCTCCCAATGTTTCGACACACATCTATGTCTACCTCAGGGGGCACTAACATTTTATTTTAATAGTTGTTTGAATTAATTGTGTGTGTGGAGATGTTTAATTTTTGTGACTTACAATACTTGGGTCGTTATTTTGTCCTCGGCATAATTATGCCTAAATGCGCATCAAACGCGGTAAGAAAATGTTACCAAAGGCAACCCTGCAACCATTGTCGATATCACCTAGCTTTAAAAAGCTCCCGTTGACATCTGGTTACTTGATAGAAAATCTTTTGAATGCACAGAGCAATACCATGCAAAGACGGGCTTGGTGGTCTAGTAGCTACAGCTTCTGATTCGTATGCAGAAGGTCAGGGTTCAATCCCTGGCCCGTCTCTTCCTCTCTCTCTCTACATATACAACTCTGCATTAACATGTCTAAAGGGTCTAACTCGTTTTGTAAACAAACATTGTTTCTGTCGCTGTAGGGTCTATCTCGATCCACCCACGCATCTGGGGGCCGTTATCAGAAAGATCAATCTTCGCTCTTTCTGATAACGGCCCCCAGATGCGTGGGTGGATCGAGATGAGCCCTACAGCGACAGAAACAATGTTTGTTTACAAAACGAGTTAGACCCTTCAGACATGTTGATGCAGAACTCATGTATATTCATATGTTCGTAGCCATCGCTGAAACCAGAAACGGATTGAAAAAAAAGTTGGAGGGGTTGTATACTAGACACGACCGCAAGTCTGACGTTGAATAACGTCCGTTTATGCATTAGTTTCGATTATTGAAAGCTGTATTAACATTGATAAAGACTGTGATGTGAAATTTTGGTTTGGTTTAGTTTGATTTTAGACGGCAATTGATAGTGGAGTTTATTATTTATCATTATTTTCGATCCGGTTCATTCCTTATGAACTTTGCCGTTCAATTTAAATAGGTCGTAAATTTGCTGGGATTCCTATACAGATAAGACCTATTCAAATCGAACGTCAGAACTATTTAAACCTGTGTACTAGCCCAGCACTAGGTTTTCTTGGTTCACCATTTATGGTTAGCCCAGGTACTGGTAGTCGTAACTGGTTTCTCTTTCATTAAACTATGTTGTTGCTCTCGAAATACAGTGAGTCAATTTGCAGAATAATTTCAGCGGGCCAACTGTAGTTTGCTAGACCTTTGAATTTCTTTGGATGCTAACAGGGAATTATTTTGCGAAGAAAAATTGATGCAGATTTCAAATCCTCTCGCACAATTTCTCTGCTTTTACAGGTTTATATATAGAAATTTAGAATGGACGCGACAAGACTTGTTCCGCGTAGTAGTTGGTTTTAAAATTTTTTCATAAACGAATTTTTCAAAACCATTTAAAAATCTTTACCTTGTCTTGGTAACCGTTCAGTCTGTGCAGCCTCTGGCTGAAGACGGTGTGAATTGTCTTTATAAGAATTTAAACAGATGCAATCCAACACATCATTCAAAAATGCAAATCATTAAGCTTTTGCTAATTGGTGGGCTGGAATTACCAATATGTAATTATATAACTAAGAATTTCTAGATATCATACAGCTTTCTTCTAGATTGTGTGGCAAAAATGGGCATAGAAATGTTTAATTTTTGCGGACACAACACACATTAAAATTCGGCAGGGAAATATAAAGGATGCTACAACAATCTAATATATTTCCACTATTTCGCTTGCAAAGTTTATGCTACGGTTTTAAGACTAAGTCGGTTTTGAGATATTTGTGACCCGACGCGTCGTCTAAGAAAATTATTCGATTCACTCTTGTGAGGAACATTTTTGAAGCCCTTAGAAAGGCTGTTTAATTTTATTTGTTGTACAATAATCGTTCAATTGTTGCATGAGGTGAAAATCGGTAGCTATGCCAACCAAATCCAGAACGGCATCGGTGGCGTTGATTCCGATGGGGGTTTTGCGATGGCGATGCTGCGCAAACTGGGGGCCTCGCTGTTGCCGCGCACCAGTTTGAACTGGCTGATTGCTCCACTGGCGCCGCGTACAACGATACGAAGGAGTGCGTAACAGCCGACAACCACCGCGCTCGGCTTGCCAAAGCATACTGATGGAAAACGCAAACGGAGAAACTGGCTAGCTCTCCTTACCCGACGTCTCCACTAGACAGAAATGTCTTGCCATTTTGCTGGACAGATGTGTCATGACAGAAATGTTCTCTCGCCATTTTGCTGCCAGAAAGAGAAAACGTAACAGAAATGATCAACACCGCTGCTTTTCATGCAAACAGCGAGAGAACATTTCTGTCATGACCAGTGAATCAAAATTCAACCATCGCGCAACAATAATGACAATGTCGCAACCTGTATTTGTTGCGACAAACAAACCCATGCGACATAAGTTTGTCCCAACTTGAAAATAATAGGATTAACATCGTACACCACGAGTTTAGAGATTTTCAAGCCTTGCATTGCGATTTTCGAACGGTAACTTCGAGTCAGTAAACAATGCTACTCTGGTGAAGCTCTATCATCAAACAGTTTCGACATTGGGTTAGCAATAATTGAATATTCACGAGTTGAAAAGTACGCAACAAATTCAGCTTCCGTTTTGTCTGCAACAAAAAAATTCGAGATCATGTCATTATCTGTTACCAGTAGGGATAAAGAGTAATCGTCGCACCTTCTTTGTTGCTTGTTTTGTGCCTCTTTTGTCTGACAATTCTCTTCACTGGTCATGACACATCTGTCCAGCAAAATGGCAAGACATATCTGTCTAGTGGAGACGTCGGGTTATGTGATCCCCTCGACGGGTCAAGAAAGAATGATGGAAAATGAGAAGAAGCAGTTTGCTTTTATACGGCACAATGGCCTGGCTTCCCCTCTCGAACGTGATTGGTTAAATGTGAGGGGAGTAAAATTCAACGATGCCATACAAATTTATCTGCATTACTTTATTATAGCGGAGTATTAAAATATACTAAAATGATTATTATTAGCCATTTCCAAATCAGTATGTAGGCTTAGGATTAACCAATATTATAATGTTTAGTAAAGATTGACAGTATATACATAGTACAAAAGTCATGTATTTTCGACCAAAATTTCTAAAAATTACAGATATTTGAAATCCTAAAATTCTTATTGAAATTTGGCAACGCTGGTTAACATTTTCATTTTCCAGCAAACCTGCCATTTTTCAAAGTTGAAGAAAATTTAAGCAGATTTATTATGCGCGCATAAGTTTATGCTTTGGTCACCGTATCTTGAATTTAGAATAGATTCGACATCAAGTGGTTAAAATATTCCTAGTTGTTGCCATGCCCATTCGCTACCGCACTGGGAAAATACTAATAAGCCACCGCCGCTGCTGCTAGCTTGCTGGCGGTGCTTGTACCGCGCTCGGCAGTGCTCTCGAAGTAGGTTTCAAGATGTTTGCACTTGCGTTTCTTCAATTTCTAGTGGAATTCGAATCAACTCTTACGTGGAATTTAAGATTGTAGCCCTAATAAGGGCTGTTTAATTTTGATTTCACAAATCCAAACCGCGTTGCTGCCGTGTCGTCGGCGCCCATCCGCTTCCGAACTGGGGAAATGATAAATTATTCCACCACCGCCGCTGCTGCTCGGTTGTCATCGGCGCGTCCGTCCGTCCACCGCGGTCGACAGCGTGAAAATGTGCTGTGGTGAGAATGCTGAGCGAAAATGCAAACCGAGCTGTGCTCCTCCTCTGTCTCTGATCCAGTAAACGACTTCGCTTGAGCTGCTGCGCGCGAATACGTACCACCCGACCGCCGCGCTCGGCTTGCCAAAGAACACTAAATGAAAACGCAAACGGAGCAAACTGCACAGCTCTCTGCCGATGCGTTCCCCTCGAGGTGTTGATGAAGAATGAAGGAAGAGGGGAAGAAGAAATAGGTTTTATACTGCCAGGCGCTCGACGGAAAAGTCCAAAACTGCGCTCGAACGTGATTGGCTGGATAAAACATGGGTTCACTTTTCCTAAATTTTCAATAGTTCGCTGTTGAAAATCAATAGTTGTTATTAATTGACAAAATTGCTGGAAATATTTGCGTCTGATCGGTGCTAAAATTTTTAAAATTCGTTCATAAATGACTGAGTTATTAGCGTTCAAAAGCTGACCACTTTTCGTGACGCGGCCAATTTTTGGTTTTTCTGAAGTTACACCCCTATATGTTGCCGAAGGACGTTATTCAACGTCAAAAATCGTTTCCATTCCTTCCAACTTTTTCAGCACAGTGTAAATTACGCCTGAAAGTTATGCAACCATAGCAAACAGAGCTGCCCTTGACCTCCATATTCACCACACAACCTATTACCTTAAAAACACTTAAAATAATCCCCTATAAACTTATCCACGATGACGTCACAAGCCAGCAAACAGCAAGAACAATAATTCGATGAGAAAGGTAGCGGTAATTGCGGGTCGTGTTGACAAAAATCGCTGCTCGCATCTTGCATCCGGAGAAATCCGATGGACATCCAGTGAACTTTCAGTCGCTGGATGTTCATGATTGTGCCATTTTATGTAAGCATTGCCCGCGTTTGCAGCAGTAAAGAAGAAGCAACACGATGAAAAAAGAAGACCGTGGATAAACCCATCCATGGATCGCATCATCGACACAACGGTGACTCTCAGATCTCTCGTCATTTCCGTCTGACAAAATACCCCAGTCCGTGCGGATTGTGGGGACGCAGAGGTGCTCTCGGTTTCTAGTAGCAACGACCAGCACACTCTAACATTCCTTTCCCTTCCCAATTGACTATAAGGACTTTGCCAGCGCCGTTATTGATCAAAATTCATTAGCTGCTAAAATTGTACTTAGAGAATAAATGTAATGTTCCAGCTCCTTATTCAGTTGGATCCTGGGACGGGACGTGACAGCTCATTGGTACAATCCCTCTTATTCTTTTTGTTACTGTTCATACGGGGGTTGCTCTAGTGTTGCCAACACTTTTCATATGCAAATCAATCAAAACTTGTTGACTAGTTTTATTTAGCATTCTACTTCAGAGAATGAGTTTGAAAACAATCTGATCTTCCTCGTCTCACACACAGACTTCCATCCAAGCTTCCATCCCTTGCCGGCAAACCTTCGGTTACTTCGAAAATTAGTAAAAATGAAGCCCAGAATGATACAAATCACTGCGCCCATAATGTATCGTTCTGCACTTCATTTCACCATGTCAAGTTCCGGATAAAAACAGCACAGAAAGTGAGAAAAACGATGAATGTTGTTAGTTATTAATTATCAATCATACGAGGTTTAAAAAACCTGTGACTACTAGCAACACGGCTAACTCAACAACAGAGTGCCCTCTTGTAAACGAACGTAACGCGGCGCAACGCTGCTTTTGTCAAATCGAGCAATCAGAAGTGGTCTTTTTTGACAGGCAAATGGTTTCGTATTTGCACTAGCACCTGACGGGTCCCGTCCCAGGTTGGATCTCAGTGCAATTGGTACCAGTTCAGATTAATCACGGAGGAGCAACATGTATAGTCAGAATTGATCGTTTTTGATTTGATCGTGAATGCACAGAGCAATATCATGCAGTACGGACTTGAATTCGGTAAAACACTTGGAGAAGTATAACACATGCTTTTTTCATGTCTCACATTTTTTTAGCAGAATGGGAAGCAATCAGCTGCGTTTTTGCTAGAGTGCCGGTAGAGGCGCGCTTTTCGGATAAATGCGGTAAACGTGATAACAGTGTAAAGTAACGGCGAAGGTTACGCTATGCGATCGTAGACGGCGCGGCGCTCGTGTTCCACGTGTTTTTCACATATACAGCGGCGCCGCCTGGCACCTATCCACGCGAAACATCATGCGCAACACGGGTGGAAAATGCCAGTCAGGAAAAATAAAGTAAGTAGCTTGAAATTTGTATGGTGATGCAATAAATTCTTTATCACTGCAATGAATCCGGAAGAAACGCATAGGGGTAATTATTTTGTTTCTAATTTGCAACTTTTTGTCCCAGGGTACAAATCGTAGACGGCGATCGCATAGCGTAACCTTCGCTGTTACTTTACACTGTTATCACGTTTACCGCATTTATCTAGCATAAACGCAGCTGATTGCTTCCCATTGCCAAAGTCCAAAGAAATGTTTATCGAAGGAATCTTCAGTGGAACTTCTGAAATTCCAAAAGATACATTTTTGGAAGTATTTTTGAAAAAAAATCCTAGAGCAATACCCGAAAGAATCCCTGAACGAATCCTTAAAGGGAATGGGGTAAAAGCACAGCTTGTTTTTTCTCAGAGATGGCACCACCACATTTGAAGTAAAATCATTTTTCTTGTATGGACAAATCGCTGGATTGCACTTGTTCCGCATCACAGCGATTTTTTGTACCCTGGGGAAAAAAGTTGCAAATTAGAAACAAAATCATTATCCCTGTGCTTTTCTTCCGGATTCATTGCAGTAATACAAATTATAAGCTGTTTAGTTCATTTTTCCGGATAGGTACCAGGCGGCGCCACTGTATATGTGAAAAACACGTGGAACACAAGCGCCGTCTACAATCTTATAGCGTAACCTTTGCTGTTACTTTACACTGTTATCATGTTTACCGCATTTATCAGAAAAGCGCTTCTACCGGCACTCTGGCATAAACGCAGTTGATTGCTTTTCATTCTGGAAAAATTACCGAAAGAATCTATGGAGAAATTCCAAAAATTTCCCAGAAAAAAAAATCGTTAAGATGCAATTTTCGTAAACGTTTTCGAAGAAATTGCTGGAGGTATTCTCAAAGGAGCTACTTGAGGGCCTCTGACGAAATTATTTGAGAAATCCCTGAAAGAATCCAAACATAATCTCTGAAGAATTCTACGGAGTCATATCCTTGGAGAAGTTTCTGAATTAAACAGTGCCGAATTTTTGAAAGAATCTCCAGAGGATTGTACGAAGGAATGCCTTACAAAAATTTCCGAAATAATCCCTGAAGAAATTCCTGGAAAAATCCCTGAAGGAATCTCTAAAAAACAAATCCTTGATGGGGAGAAATTTGAGGAGCAATTTGAAATATAGTCGCTGGAGTACAAAAGAATTACGAATACATATCTGGAGCTTTCTGGAGGAATTTCTTCAAGAAGCCCTGCATAATTTTTTGAAGGGATTCGCGTAGAAATCGCTGAAGGCTGGATATTTGAAAGAATTGACGAAAGGATCTCTGAAAAAATCGTAAAGGAATCCTTAAAAAAAAATCTGAAGAAATTCCCGAAGGGATTCCCAATAGAATCCCTGGTGGAATTCCAAATGGAGTCACTGGAGGATTAATTAACGTATGAACCCCTAGAAAAATTCTTAAACAAATTCCAAAAAATCTTCGGGAGAATTCTTAACAGAATTCTTGGAGGGAATTCAAAAGGATTCTCTTGAGAAAATCGCAAAGAAATAACTTGGTTCCTTGAAATAATCCCTAAAGAAATCTGCAAAGAAATTGTTAAAGGAATCCCTAAAAAACCCTGTAGGAATCCCTAAAGCGATTTCCAACGTTTGTGGAGCGGACCTGGTGTGATGGTTAGAACACTTGACTATCACGCCGAGGACCTAGGTTCGAATCCCACTCCCGACATACTCACAAAAATGTGTTCTTCTTTCGGGGGTGAGGGGAGGGGGGGGGGGGCTGGTAACATCTCGTTAATACAGATACAAAAATCTAACGAAATCCCTGAAGTAATTCCCGAGAAAAACCTGGAGGAATTAGTGCCAGAAATCCTAAATAGAGAGATATTAAAGGAAACGCAAATATCGTCAAAAATATTGATATTGAAATTTCAGCTGGGTGAGGCTTTGTCATGTCCTACATGCCTGAAACGTCGTAAATTTTAGTTTGTAGATTAGAAGATGGAAGCTCTCCTCGGGAATTGATTCACCTCCAATTGGAAACCTCTGTTCTAAACAACAAGTTCTAAATGACTCCAAAACTCAACCCTTCCATCACAAGCCCACCTCGCGTCCGAGCCCCCCACCATAAGTGAAGTGAAAGCGGTTTGTAAGTAGAGCAATAATTTTACCAAATTTATTGATCGTACGATAAGAAGTAATGTGGTACAAGCTGTTTTGTTGGTTAGTTGGCGGCGGTGGTGGTGCCTTCTTTTGTGTAAATATCTAATGCACAAAAGCAAGTTTACCAGATAACAGCAGCGTTGAAACTTTCTCCATATCCTGCGGTTCTTCCTTGAAATTCTTCCTTCGGGTTGTGGGAGGCATTTTATGTTTGCAAGCCTTTTAGTGAAGATTCACCCGCAACGCACAGCAGCAGCGACGGCGTAGCATGGCCAAACAGTCACGATTTATGGTCCTATCCCGTTCGAGACAGGAGACGGGTTACAAACAGTAACTAATCTGGATGCTCAAGCCTCGGCAAACAGTAGTTGGGGAAACGGGCGGTTTGTTGTTTGAACTAATGGAGCACTAGGTGGCCGTCACTATAGCTTGTTGTAATCTTAATTACATCGCCCCTACAACAACATGGTGGTGCTCTCTGATCTGATGAAGGAGGCTTTATGCTAACCGAACCGCTTCCATGAAGGTAAACCAAAATTAAGAGACAGTGTGGCTTGGCTTTGGAGTGTTTTGTTTGAGTTCCGTCCGTCCCATTTTGAGGGGCAGCGCAGTAGCAGCAAGTGGTACTTGCGATGAAGAAGATTACCTTTACCAGGTGGCGAACAGACATCTTCAAGATGTTTACCAAAGCTCAACTGGGCGTGAAAATAATCACTACTGAGAGTTGGGAGCAAACTACGATTAGAAGTGTAGTTTAACCAAAAAAAAAAAAAACATGCTGAACGATGTGGACGGTGCTGATAGAACTTCTGGCAAGGTAACAGATTAGTCAATAAGTGCACACATATGGTATCGGGCTATTTAGATAACTAACCCCGTCTTTAGATGGGCTACAGTTTGAGCATTTTTGAATCTTTTTTCCTGGTTAATCGAAACTTGTATACTTTTGGCTGATATTCAGTACTGGTATCCCGAGCAGAAGAAAATAACAAGTGAATAACATATCAAGGTATTTATCTTAAATACTACTATACCTTGATATGCCCTTCATTAGGTGGTAATAAGAGGCAAAATAACAAAAACGAATACCAAAATTTAGTATAAATAATACCTAGAAAATAACAAGTCTTGTTATTTCAATAATGAATGCATACCCAAAATTTCAAGTGCTGTATTTGTTATCCCAAAGTTATTGAATAACAAACTAATAACATTTCTTGTTATTAAATGTTTCATTTGTACGATGACTTCATGATGTAATAACAAATCTTGTTATTCGGTTATTTTCACCGCTGAGCCAACAAATAATACATCAATACCAAACTCTGCTCAAATACCTCCAACTGTTATTGTGATGATCTCATAACATTTCGTAGAATAACGCAGCAATAACAATTTAAGGTATTAGAGCACATGTTGCTTTCGCATGGTATTTGTAAGGTATGCCCTTCTGCTCGGGATGTATATCTTAACCTTCTTCGTGCATTAGCAAAACTTCACCCCGCTGACGCAGTGCACCCTCAGCGTGTCCGTCAAGCGGAGATTTTATGCCACTACCAGTAAGGCGTTGCCCAAGATGGCGCCTGTTCCCACCATTTCTGCGATGCGGATGATCCTAAGTAGACACATTTTCGCAGTATAACTTGAGGACTCTTTTTGCGATTTAGTGAAAAGAAATGAGGTTTGGCATATACAGGGTTGTTACGAGAAGCGTGGAAAAAATTCAGGACAAATCCGAGCGATACTGAGAATAAATTCGTATCAAATCCACGAGAGTCTTATAGAAAAAAGAACTTTGAACTGTCATGAACTAATTGCCGAGTTTATCTTGATTATGGCAAGCTTTCTCCAAGTGACGACGAGCTTGGTGGTCTAGTGGCTACCGCTTCTGATTCATAGGCAGAAGGTCCTGGGTTCAATCCCTGGCTCATCCCTTTCCTCCTACTTTGTATCTTTCTATCTACTTTCTCTCTCACTCTATCTGTCCTACATATACATCTCATGTATATTTGTATGTTCGTAGCGATCACTAGAACCAGAAACGCATTGAAAAAAAAACCGTTTCCATTCCTTCCAACTTTCATCACAGCACAGTGTCAATCTATCATATAACGCCTACAAGTTATGCAACCAAACGGACTGTGCCGCTTCACAGTAATCTTCACACAATCTATCGCTTTACGCCTGGCACCCTTGCATCAATGCATGATCCATTGCCAAAAATAAACATTTCCCACCAACACACCAACATCCGCATGACCTTTGTGCAGGCGCAGAGGATTCAACGGCCTGATGTGGGTAAGCGATTGCAATCATCACTTCCCTCCCCTTCCCCATTGACCTGCAACCTGACGCAGCAGGCGCCATTGTCGCCTAAAAATACAAGACCACCAACGCTCACACACTGAAGACGTCTGTTAGTCCCAAGGTTTCTTGTGTGCACGCTCCTGTCAGAATACCCATTTTTTCATTGCTATCTCTGTCGCTCTTCAAAAGGCTCCATTTAAAAATACCCATTTTCAAGTTGGGCGGCCCAACTTATAAATGAGTATTTTAAAATGGAGCCTCTTGAAGAGCGACAGAGATAGCAATGAAAAAATGAGTATTCTGACGCGAGCGTGTGAGTGTAGCTGATCTGGCGATACTGGAGTAGCAACTGTGGGCGGTCAATCAAGCTCAAGCTCAAGCTCATTATGGTAAGCTTTCTCCAAGTGAATTTGGAAACGTATTGCCATTCCATTTTTTTTTCACAAATTCTTTCTAAAAAATATAGCAAAATCGCTGTAGTAATCCACAGAGCGTTCTTGTAGAAATATCTTTCTGAAATTGTCAGAGAAAATTCCAGGATATCCCAGGGTGTTCAGCAAAACCATGCTGAGGGTGATGGGTTCCTTATGGAAATTTCCTTGATTTCCTTGGCTATAGAATATCTCCATCCATGCACGCTACAACGATATTACTCATGTAAAATGGTCATTTGGCAGAGGAAGCTCTCAGGAAATATCTGTGGAAATGCTCATTTAACACGGGGAGGAGGAGTTATGAATCCAATTTCAATTCATCGATTTGACGGAATTTCGTAGATAATAAATCTTGCGCACTTTCCTATAAATTTTTCACCTATTTTTTGAGGAAATTTCTATAAAGCTTTCGAAAAATATTAAATTTTATGAAATATGTGCTTATTTTTCAGTTATGAATTGAAATTGAGGGGCCCAGATGCGAAGGGAGTAAGTGACTTGTTTGTCGGTTTTGAGCTGAGCATATAAAAAAATCTTTAGATTTCAAGCATTTAGGAAGTTTTTTAAGGATAATCCTACAATGATTAGAAAAATTACAATAAATCGGTAAAATGGGTCGATTTCAATCTCCATACATTTTGTATGGGATGAAAAATTGATGAAAAACTTTAAACATCTTTTACTCGAATGCAGGTTTTGTATCACTTAGGGGCTGTTCATAAACCACGTAGACTTTTTGGGGAGGAGGGGGGTCTGGCCAAAGTCTACGCTCCATACAATCTTTAATTTTTTGTATGGACAAAAGTCTACGAGAGGAGGGGGGGGGGGTGTCTGAGATGGCCAAATATTGGTCTACGTGGTTTATGAACACTCCCTGTTCAATTGAAAAATAAGCTCAAATTTTGTAAAGTTTATATAGGTAATAAAAAAAACTATATGTACAGAAATATCATCAAAAGTTCAGTAAAATGAAAATGGGTAAGATTCATCATCCAGATCCAAATTGCTGAATTTATCCAACATTTTTTTAAACTCCTTCAAAAACAAAAGAAAAAAAACTGTCTGAGATCTTTCCAGGTTTTTCTCAGAGTTCTTCAGGGTATTTTTTCGCTAGCAGAATTGCTGTTGATTTGACAGTGAAGATGTTCAAATATACAGTGCTCTGAAATGCAATTTGGCGAATGTGGCGATGGCGAATGAAAATGTGAAAATAAAGTTTACTAGTGATAATGACCCAGGCAACCAATAAGCAGTTAAAAAGGCATTCATTTGGCATTATATGCGCCTTTACATCAGGTCATTAGATGCTAATCTGCCGTGTATGCGCCATTAGTGCTAATTAAATGCAGGTTTTGACCCGATTCTTTAACAAAGAAATGTGCTGGTTTTGTAGTGATGTTGGGATTTCGATGAAAATCTTACGGAAAACTGGAAATTACGATAGCATATTAACAGTTTTGAATACAAACGGGTGATATGTATCGATTATTTTGGTTATTTCGCTTAATACTTCTATCCCTGCAACTCCGGGAAAAGTCCAGGAGCAACTATTGAAGAAATCACAAAAGGAGCACTCAGTATCTCGGGATCAGGTATCAGAAGGCCGGCTCTTCGGAGAAATTCCTGAGAGACATCCCAGGCCCAACACTGGAGAAATCATCTGAGTGGACTGGGAAAAACTCCGAGAGAAATTGCAGATGGAACTTCAATGGAAGCTCCGCACAAACCATTAGGAAATATTCCGGCTGAAATTCCTGTAGAAATTCCAAGAGAAACTGTGAAAAAAGCTCATGGAAATTTCGGAAAATTTTTGAAGAAATTCAGAAACTGAAACGTGAAAAACTCCATAAGAAATGTTTGGAAGATTTCTAGTAGACATACCAAGAATTACGCCTGTAGAAACTCTGGGAGAAATCCCGGGAAATCTTTTCGGGAGGTCCCAAGAGGAACACCGGAAGGAATCGCGGGAAATGCTCAAGAGGAACCCCAAGAGCAGGGATGGCATTCCGCACTGAAAATGTGCACAGTGCAGCTCATTTTCATATTCAAACAGCGCACACTTGCACTCACACTGAGGAGCATGCCATCTCTGCCCAAGAGAAACTCCAGGAGCATTCCGTATCAACATCCGAGAGATATTTTGAGAGAAACTCTTGTGGAGATCTCGCGATAGACCGTGGAAGAAATTGCACGAAAATTTTCTTGGGGTAAACGCTAGTGCAGCAGAAATTCTGGGAAAATCCCTCGAAGGGCTTTGGGAGTAATACCGGTAGAACCTATGGAAGAAATTCTGGAAAGAAATTCTGTAGAATTCTCGTGAAAAATTCTAGAAGAAATCGGTTGGAATGGAATTCAGTAATCCCGGAAGATTCTCAAGGTAGAATTCCGAACAAAACGTCCGAAGCTTGGAAACATGTCGGAGGGACCGGAATCTCCAGGAGAAATTTTAGAAATTTTATACTTTAACAAATTATTTACCTGTAAATAGAAAATGAAAGAAATAAATTAATTACAATCAATAATAACTGGTTTATGAAATTGGAGAAATTTGATCTATCTACATACAATGTATACAATGTATACAATCAATTGCGCATAATTTTACAATAAAAATGCAAATGATATGTACATAAACAACTTTACGAATTACATTCGCAAAATCAATATTTTTCACACCCAGTCGATGTAAAAAACTATCCGCAATGACTTTGTTTGTTCGACAAATCTCTTGTTTTGAAAAAAGTGACGAAAATTAAACATCTTATAGAGGAACACTACAAATGCGTAATAAAATAGGACATCACGTATTGCCACACAAAACATATTTTGTTTTGCTATGTTACCTTGGTGGATAACAATTTCCGATGACAGGATGAGGAGGTTTCATTTGTGGTTCGTGCAACAGTCAATTAATTCTGTAATCATATTTTTTATGGCAGGTTGCCTTTTGTTCACAGCGTTAGTTGCTTTTATAGCTTTATTCTGGAATTTCTAATCCTCAGGGGCATCATATGATGACTTAACGAAGTCACTGTAGTTTTAGTCAATTTCATTGGAAATAAGAGGTTCCGAGTAGGTATTTTAACTTTAAGAAACCTAAACTCAGACACAATCTAATACGTCAGTATTTTGCAAACTGTGCACCGCAGGCAAATTAGACGAAAAGAAAAAAAATAAGAAGATCACTGAACATTCAATATGCAGAATGTCGTCGTCTTTTTCTTCTAGTCATTTCAAGGGAATCCCACCGCTTCCTCATTGTCATCCACAAAATTTGTTATTACATGGCGACCGTAACAATGTTCCTGATCAAAAAGCACTTTCTCAAGGCTTGTACTAGGAATCTCTGGCATTGACCTGTCTTTGTCCATCAGAGGAGAGGATATACTTCCTATTCAATCAGCTACGCAATTACTAACAAATAATTTGTTCTCTCAAGGAGACCACATCGAGTCCTACTTTTTTAATCCACTAAAAACCGGATATTACGTGGCGACCGTAACAGTTGCATTTACTAATTTAAGTTAAATAATTTTGATCGGTGACATTTTTAGAATGTCAATCACAATAAAGGTGTGAAAGTAAGTTCGGGACAGAGGTGTCTTCAAATTCGATATTACTTTTACTTGAAATTTGGCTAATGTATTCCAACGGCCTTGTCATGACCTACACGCAGAAAAATGGCGCTTGTTTAAAACAATAAAACGCATGGTTGATTTTCAAACTGAGAATTTACTTATACCAAAGCTATATTTCTTTGTTTTCATTTAGAGTTTATCGATAAAAACAACCGATTACCATCATTTCATATAATGTCAAAAATTTCGTTTGTTTCAACAAAATAAAAACCATAAACATGCTCCGGAAGCACTCACACATCTTTAAAATGCTTACCCCAACATCGCCACAACGAAGAAGGTGTAGCAAATCCATCGCGCCAACTTCCAAGTGCAGCTTTGGCCGTGGTGGATAACGCGCAGGTACTCACGACAGCGTCCACAAAAAGTTGGTCGGTTCCGCATTTTTTGTCTTTTTTTTAGTCGTTCTCTTCCCCATCCGCTTACCGACGGTCTAAAAATAGATTTCCGAGCTGCCGCAGTTGCTGCCGTCACCAACACAAACACATTCCGGGTTTGTTAGTGGCAAAAGTGCAGTCGTTTGAATCAATCCATTATTTCATGTTGAAAATACCATATCTCTGTTTGTTTTAACAAACTGTCAAAAATATCGACAAATGAACATATTTGTATTATCAAACAATCGAACAGTTCAGTTTAAACTAGAAATCAGTTTGTCGCTATAGTAAACTGAAAAATTGGTTGATTTGAACTTGAATTTAATTGTGTTTACAATTTATTTTTCTGCGTGTACTTGTTTTTTAAAAGGATTTAAAATAAAAAAAGAAATAATTTTATGCATCCAGTATGTTGAGTTTTAACAAATAAGGAGGTAAGTAATTTAAATTTAAAGGCATGCCTTTTCCAAGTGAAATGATTTACGCAATGCCTTACGGCACACCAAGTGGATCGCGTTACAAAACTGCAAACCCGTAGGTCCAACATTTTCCACAAATTAATGAAATATTTTGGCAAAAACAATGCTAATGACACATTCTCCCGAATTCCAATTTAAAGGCAGCAGTGAACAGATTTCAACCACAATGATTCAATTTCCCGGAACCATTTCGATTGGAAAATGCATCAAATCATTACGTAGTTGCACGATAATTGTTGCTTTCCGCTGAATGCTATCGTTACGCACATTCCCGTTCCAGTCGCGTCCAGCCACCCAGCACCCAGAACTAACGATTCCGTTGAATTGGTTGAATTCACCGAACAGTAACGTTTTCCTATTGTTGTTCGTACAAAAGCGCGCGCGAGCCATGTCCAACTCAACAACGAACGGCTGACACGGCTTATTTTAGTGGAATCGCTTCCTCGTTCTCCAATGCGTTCCTAATTGGACTGCTGTGGCCTGGTGCGGTCGAGATGGCCCGTACGGGTCAGCCAACCGGCTCCGGCCGACGCGACGCTGGCATTCGGGCGATCTAATTGAAATGACACTTTTTGTCGCCAATAATCGACGGCGGCCGGGATCGGAACTCGGGAGACAAAAGGAAAGCTGGATTGCAAGCTATTCACTTCATGTAGAGTGCTATCTATCAAACTGGGGATCGGTCGTCGTCGTCGTCGTCGTCGTCGTCGTCATCGTCCATGCCGAACCCGTATTCTAATGGGACTAACTATATATTCATGCATCCGGCAGATTCGGGCGCGGGTAGAACAAGGTGAGAGTAGCCTCAGTCGCCAGCCTCCCAGATGGTGTTGCTGAACAGCTTTCATGGTGCCAACCCGAGAAGAATTAAATAACAAATCGAAATAACATGGAAACAAAGTGAAATGCAAGGGATTCCTTCAGGAATTACTCCAAGTATTTCTCCAGGGATTCCTCCTGGAATTTACCCAGGGATTCTTCAAGGGATTCCCCCAGGGCTTTCTTCAGGGATTTTACCTGGGATTCCTCCAGAGATTCCTCCAGGAATTTCTCCAGGAATTCCTCCAGGTATTTCTCCAGGGATTCCTCCAGGGATACCTCAAGGAATTCCTCCTGGGATTTCTCCAGGAATTCCTCCAGGGATTTCTCCAGGGATTCCTCAAGGGATTCCTCCAGGGATTTCTCCAGGAATTCCTCCAGGGATTCCTCCAGGGATTCCTCCAGGGATTCCTCCAGGAATTTACCCAGGTATTCGCCGAGGGAATCGCCCAGGTATTCGCCGAGGGAATCGCCCAGGGCTTCCTCCGGGAATTCTCCCAGGGATTCCTCCAGAGATTTCTCCATAAGTTCCACAAGGGATTCCTCCAGGGATTCCTCCAGGGATTCCCCAAGGAATTCCTCCAGGGATTCCCCAAGGAATTCCTCCAGGGATTCCTTAAGGAATTCCTCCAGGGATTCCTCACGGAATTCCTCCAGGGATTCCTCAAGGAATTCCCCCATGGATTCCTCCCTGGATTTTTTCCAGGATTCCTTCATGAATTTTTCCAAGATTCCTTCATGAATTCTTCCAAGGATTCCTCCGGGGATTCCTCCAGGAATTCCTCCAGGGATGTCTCCAGAAATCCCTCTAGAGATTCCAGAAACTCCTCCGGGAAACATTCAAGAATTCATATGGAAGTCGTTCACATCATGGCCTTGACATCTTTTTGTTATGCTTCCACACTCGGGCCCAGTACAATATATGTATATGCGGTAGGTCAGTACCGGGCTGACGCGGTCACTGACGCAAATCACTGAGATGGGTTGAAAATTCACACGAATCACCATCAATTGCCTCCTATGGATGGAAAACGAACGGGGGAAAAAGCCTTCTCCCCAAATGCACTTTGGAGAATTCAGTCAGTTACACAGACATACATATTCATCTATTGCATCGGGGACGTGACGTGCAAATTGGATAGCACTCTGTCAAAATATTTGACCGGCTTAGCTTTTTGGAGTGGGTGATACATATGCAATATGCATGGACATCAATTTGGGTGCCCGAGGAGCGGAGGCCTATTTGCAAATTGATTGACAAGCTGCTGGCTGACTGGATGGCTGGCTGGTGGAACATTTATCGTTCCGAGTCGATGCTTTCATATCTCGTATCTGCTGACGACACTGATGGTGATCTTTGTTCGGGCATTAATGTATTTCCACGGGTACCTGCTGCTGAAAATCCACCTGGAGGAAAGTTGCATAAAGGGATACGGAGCGAGCGTTCGCATTTTAAATGGATGGATTTCATTTATCCTCTTTTACAAACAGGACGATGGTAGAATGATATGCGAATTGATGAACATTAATTCTTCCGAAGACTTCTCTTGGAATTTCTCCAATGACTCTTCCAGAGATTCCTCTACAGATTCCCTCGTGGATTCTTCAAGAGATTCCTCTAAAGATTGCACCGAGAATTCCTCCAGGGATTGCTCTAAAGATTTTTACATAGGCTTGTCCAGCAAATCCTCCAGGGATTTAAGGTACATCTTGTAAGAGTCGAGGAGATGCAGAAGATTCCTGCTAGAGATAAGCATGTAACTATTGTGAGTACAGATCAGCATGCCTTTGAACTTATGCTACACATCTACTTTCAGTTCTCGTTTCACTGGTATTGCAAATCATCCACTTCGTCTGCTCTGTCTGATTCCAATTCCACGTGAACCAATCCGAACCTTTCAGCTGTCCTACCCTCTGCAAACATGATGGGGTTTTATTGTGTTTGACTTTTACATTGCTAATGGGTGACTCGTTTTTCACCGAGACCGCTCTGGCCGCTGGCTGCAAGCAAGGAAGCATTTAAAAGTAAACAACATTCGGATAAATAGTTGCAGACAAAAGTCTCTTCTAACCTAACCCGCCCTGTCCGTATCGTACGCCGACGACCCAAGTGGTGTTTTTTACTGGTTAACGGAATGGCGGTATACGGCCATACGACGATGCAATAATGGCGGCCGGCGGCAGCGGTTGGCGCCGTGCAGATGGAAGGAAAAGTTTTGAACAAATTTGTTTACGGAACTTTTCTGCCTTTTTTGCACGTTCAGTTTAGTGTTTGTTGAAGCACGTACGACGCATCCGAGGAGAAAGGACGCATTCTTCATCGCTGGGCTCATACAGCCTCTCTGAGACAGATCCTAATTCTTAGTTAAGTAAGTGTTCTACACACATTTTCAATATCAACGACAATTATATGTCATAACGGCTGAAACTACAACAAATTTTGCTTAGATTCTCACAATATTTAGATGGCTGAACTTTGAAACCCCTTAAGAATTAAACCTTCTGTATTCCATCGTAATATTTTCAAGCAAATCTTCAAGAATTTATTAAGACATTTTTTCTAGGAATTCTTCTAGGCATTCTCTTAGAAGCTTCTTGAAGAATTTCGTTGGTAAGTCCTCCAAGGGCAATTGTTCAAAAAGTTCCTGCCGATGTTTCATTCCTTTCGAAGTTTGCAATAATACTGTGAATATTGCGTAACTCACCAGAACAATCCGTCCCCAGACATCTTAGCAAACTACAGCAGAATCACTTAGGGGCTGTCCATAAACCACGTGGTCATTTTTTTTGGGACTTTTCAACCCCCCCCCCCCCCCCGCGTGGTCATTAGTCCATACAAAAAATTTTATTGGTCCATACAAAATGGTCATTGGCCGAGCCCCCCCCCCCCTAATGACCACGTGGTTTATGGACAGCCCCTTAGCACTCCTACCTAAATGCGGTATCATCACATAGCCCACTTCGTCATGATGCTTGCTTGCCATCGACGCTCGCTAGGGGAAGGACACCGAAGGGAAATGTCACTAATATTTGTTCACACCCCACAAATACAAATCTTCAAGGAATTCTTTCATACAAAAACACTTTCCTACAGAGCTGGAAACCCTTCTAGGAGAGTATTGTGTTGTTCTTTGTTGTACATGCATCGCTCCTGCATGGCGTGATATTGCAACATAATCGATCACGTTTGTCATTGGCGTGGAAAAGGAAAAAAATAGATGCGCGGATGTTTACGTTTGATATTAACTTGGTGAGATCTTTCCGATATACTGCATATTGTACGACGAATGTCGCCCCAAATCGTATTTGGAGTTGACAGCACTCTTTCAGATTACAATGAAACTTTCTGGGTGTGTAGACCTTGACTAGATAAGCCACTTTCTTCAAAATTTATCTAGACTGTCTTTTGAAAAAGGCTAAATTTTTTAACCGATTTTTTTCAAGTGTGTTTCATAAAAAATGACTACTCCTACAAGATAGTGTTGTATGGGTGATTGTCACAAAATACGTCAAGTTTCATGAAAAAAAAATTGGAAAAAGTCCATATTGAGTCCTATTCTAAAATAACTTTTTTTAAAATTAAAAGTCAATTTACAAAAAAAAAAACACCATCTTCGATTTCGACGAAATTTTGTCTCAAGATAGATAATTATGTTCCCTATCAACCGTCCGTACACCTCAAGATGAGGACTTTTGAGGGAAAAAAGTTTTTCTAACAAAAACTTTTTCATGTCCCAATGATTTTTTTCAGTGTCTTTTGTTATTAAAAATTAAACCAGTGAAGGTCATAATCATCCCAGAATCCAATGAAATACAATTTGTTAGGAGATTTTATCTCATTTATTCAAGGACATTTTGCTTATTTATTCAATCAATTCAATTTTTATATTTAAATAAATTCTTTATTACAAATGTATTCTCTTAGGAAATAGCGATTTTCAAATTAAAACCGCGCACACTTGCACACACACTGAGGAACATTCCATCACTGATTCGGAGTTAGCAGCTCCCTCTCAGATTACAATGAAATTTTCTGAAAAGACCTTGACTAGTTAAGCCACTTGCATAGAGTAATGCGGGGCAAAAGTTCGCACGGGGCAAAAGTTCGCAGTGGGTCTTTTTCTGAGCACAAGTTAAGAACCCAAACAAATCTGTATGGGTTCGACACATAATCAGGTCAGTTACTCGTCAATAAAAATTGGAATGATTTCGTTATGGTTTGGCAGAGTTATGCGAAAAAATGTGTCTCTAGGTGTTTTGATAGAATTTTCGGACCATTTGTAATAAGAATTTGTAGTAACCGGAAGAAGAAGAATCTCATAACCTCTTGATGTCGGAGAATCGTTATTCCATAGTAGTTCGAGAGGTGCACTCGAATAAACAATAAACTACTTGTGCTTCTTGCAGAAAGGGACATTGTTAAAACCTCGACAGTGGGGCAAAAGTTCGCACTAGATTTCTGCATCTAGTACATCAATATAATTACAGAATCTTTGAAGCAATGATGATTTCGTATAGAAACTACTATACAGGGTGTTAGGTTCATGAGTGCAAACTTTTTAAAGGGTGATAGAGGACCATAAATGGTGAAAAAAAATTGTTCTACGCATATGGTCAAATCTCAACCGTTACGTAGTTATTGAACTCCCCATGTTTTTGACTCTTATTGCCTTAACTGGCTATAACTTTAAAATGGTCAAACTTATCGCAGTTTTTTACCCTTATTCGAAGATTATTGAATTTTCTATCAAATGGCATCTTTCAACCGATTGGTTTAGTTAAATAACTAAGTTTTCTAGAGCAAATAGCTTAAAAGTTGTGTGTTTCAATATGTTTTTGTCAATTATCTTTGAAAAATGCGTAATAAATTAAAATTCTTTCTTTGGCAAAGTTGTGGCCCCTGTTCCACTCTACAATTCGTTCCTTGGCGCCATACTTCTAACTCTTATCGTTTTCTTGCAATTTTGATTTAAATGTGCGGCACAGTGCGCAAAAAGGTGCTTACACTGACGATTGCAAATTTATGATCTGAAATGCGACGTTTAAATCGAAATTGCAAGAAAACGATAAGAGATAGAAGTTTGATGTCAAAGAACGAATTGTAGAGTGAAACGGGGCCACAACTTTGCTAAAGAAAAAAAAATTATTACTCATTTTTCAAAAATAATTGACAAAAACAAATTAAAACACACAACTTTTAAGCTATTTGCTCTAGAAAACTTAGTTATTTAACTAAACCAATCGGTTGAAAGATGCCAATTGATAGAAAATTCAATAATCTTTCGAATAAGGGTAAAAAAACCTGCGATAAGTTTGACCATTTTAAAGTTATAGCCAGTTAAGACAATAAGAGTCGAAAACATGGGGAGTTCAATAACTACGTAACGGTTGAGATTTGACCATATGCGTAGAA